>NW_028079215.1:46331-197226 GCF_014824575.4 Sturnira hondurensis | reverse complement strand
ATATAGCAAAAAGAAAAATAAAATATCTGGGAATAAATCTAACCAAGGAGGTTAAAGACCTGTATGCAGAAAATTACACAACACTGAAGACAGAAATCAAGGAAGACACAAACAAATGGAGACGTATACCGTGTTCATGGATTGGAAGAATTAACATCATCAAAATGTCCATACTACCCAAAGCAATTTACAGATTCAATGCAATACCTATTAAAGTACCTTGTCTTGTTTCTGATCTTAGTGGGAAAGAGAAACTTTCTATTAGTCTTGGGGATGTAAAATAGAGCACAGGAAATCTAGTCAATAATATTGTAATAACTATGTATGGTAACATTTGGATACTGGAAATATCAGGGAACCACTCTGCAAAGTATACGATTGTCTAACTACTATGCTGCACACCTGAAACTGATCTAAAATAATATTGAATGTAAACTGTGACTGAAAAAAATTTAAAAAGAAAGAAGTAGGCAACTTTTTTAGTCTAAATCATTTGGAGATTCTTAGAAAGCCAAAAATATGCAGCTGGGAGCAGGTGATGTACAGAAATTATGAAGGTAGTGTTTATCCAGTCAATTCAATATTATAAGTACACTAAGACCTCCCTATTCCCTCCACTTTCATTTCTACCTCTGGGACAGATTCTGGTTTGAGTTATGGTTCTGAATTTTACTATCCATTAGAATTATCTAAGGAGGTTTGTTAAAATCCTGATATTCGGGCCTCTCCAGAAGCCAATTAAATCAGAGTAGTGACATCTAGGGTTCAGTGGTTTTCAAAGCTCCCTGGATGATTCCAATGTGCAGCCATGATCAAGAACCATTGGGTTATAGCTATAAAATATTCATAAGTTCTACTTTCATACTCAACATCAAGTCACCAGTTCTAATTGTGGTTTTGTCCTGGTCACTGGGTTTTTTGCTTCTTCATGGAAAGCATTATCTTTCTTATTCGACCACTATGGTAACTACATTCTGCTTCCGTGTTAATATTACCAGCACCCATGTCCTCTATTTTTGCCAAGCTTCTCCAGCCTTGATCAATATCTGAACTTTAGTCCTAAGGGTAAAAGTTTGTTGGCTGGTGTTTCTGATACCAGTAGCCTGACAATCTGAATGTCTTCACCACAGTCCCATGCCCCATCCATAGCCAAATGAAGTCTCTAAGCCTAACAGAGCTGAGATTCCTCTGAGGTTCGCAGCTAAAGTATGGCTTGTTTTTCCTAATTATTTCCTATTATGTAATTTTTCTATTATATAATAAGAACCCATTATGCTTCCCTTTTCTGAAAGAGCTGAGTGAAGCTCTAGTTTAGATTTTGGAAATGTGAAATTAAAATGTGTGGAATACTTGCTATCAAGAAATTGAGGCAAGTTGACAAAGCAGCCCATTTCTTCTAGCCTGCCCCCCACTGTCACAGATGGTAATGAACACAAAAGATGTGGCCTCCCACGATGCCATTACTATTCTTTTCAACAAATGTATTCACATTTACTGCATCTGTGACAAACTTGCTTCTTCCTGCAGATTCAGGCTATGAAATGTTTTTCTCCTTCCCCAACCTAATCCAAGCCCTTATGCTATGGCTTTCATATTTTCTTCATTAATTCACTTCTCCCTCCAATTACTTGGATCTCTAAAAGGTTATTTATAGCTTCCATCTTTAAAACAAAAAAAGTAAAAAACAATAATCTCTTCTTTGGCCCTAAAATTTCCTTGAGGCAATATTACTCTTTTGCCTTCCCTTCACTGCAAAAGTAGTTAAGAGTAGTCTACACTCAATGAATTCACTTCCTCAAAACAATAAAATCTGACTTATGAGAACTCTACTGAAACTGCCATTTCAGGGATTCATAATGACCTTCTGGTTGCTAAAACTAAAAAATGTTTCACTAACTATCTGATGGCCTTCTTACAACATTTAACAATTTATTTTCTCTCCCTTTGAAACCTCTGCTCCACCACATGGAATGACATCATTCTCTTGCCTCTCTAGCCACTCTGTATCAGTCTCCTTTACAGGCTTAGCTCTCCCCATGCTGTCTTTAAGCACAGTTTTTACTGCAATCCCAATTTTGACACACTTGTAAACTTCATGTTTTCTATGAATTTATTCTTGCTTCTTTTTTATTCCAAATTCTTTATATCCCACATAAATATCTTGTGTAAATTCTAGACATGTATTTTCAACCTCCTTCCACATGCACCACAGATATCTCAAATTCAACCTATGACTTTGCAAGCCATTGTCACTTGGCTGCTACATCTACCACGCTACTCAACATGCTTGAGAAAACATCTCTAATGTTTTCCTAGTTGAAAAAAGGGAACTGAAATTCCCTCCTTAGGAAATATTTTTACTCCAGACTACTGTATTCTCCTGTGTCATACATATACTTCTTCTCTGAACATTTTTTCTCTCGCTTTTACACACTTCTCTTTTCCAACTTGCTCTATAGGTCTTGTCATTCCTCTAGATTCTGAGCTATGGTACAGGTAAGAGTTAGGTAGCACCTATGAGTGAGAAGAATCCTCATGCTTAGTGTACTGGAGGAGGAGCATGCATAATAGAAAGTTAGAGTTTATTTTTTGTCCATTCAGCACGCTATGTCTTTTGATTGTAAAGTTATGATTCAAAATATTAAGGAAGAGGTAAAAGAATGATTTTGGCATGACCATCTGTGAAGAAATGTAGAGTGTTCTGTTCAACTTTAGTATAAGTGGAAACACTTTTTGGACCAAGTGTAATGGCAAAGACACTGTCTCCAATCCTTAAGTTTTTCCAAACTACACTAAGTCATGGCTATTAAGAGAAGGCTAGGGCAACAACAAAATACATATAATTTACTATTTGTTTCTGAGCCAAATGAAGGTAGAACTCATTCTTTCATTTCTGAATTTCCAACATCTAACACACTATCTTATCATTATAAAAACAAAAATATTTTTTTGAAAATGAATGGTACAAAAGCCCTTAGGACACAACCAATGATACATTGTGCTTTTTGACCTACACAGCTTTCAGAAGCTCAGTGGCAATGGGAGAGAAATATGGTGCTGGGTATGTCCAGTAATTGGTAATTTTCAAGGTGGGCCCAATGGAAGATTAAGTGAATAGAACCAAAAGGAATGTTTTTAAATAAGATGAATTGAGTTCCAGCGACAGAGAAAAATATACACCGGATAGGAACATGGGTGGGATAAAGGTAGTAGGAGAGTGGGTTATGATGAGAAGGGGAAATTCAGAGTTTCCAGCTATGAGTGAGGATAGAATTGAGTGATAATAAGTCTCGATTTGTGACTATTCCAGAATCAATTGAAGCTATAAGGAGATGAGGCAGAGCAAAAATCCATGATACCAAGTATTTGATGATAGAGTGGCAACAAAGGTGGGGAAGATTACCACAATCCAAGTGCTAAAGAGAGAGAAGTTTCTGTCTGAGAAAGTGCCACAGTGTTTAAGAGTACAGAGTCTGGATTCAGAACTGTGGTTTAACTCATACTTCTATTGTTTACCAACTCTGTAACCCTAAACAAGTGACCTTGGGCAAGTTATTTGACCTAGCCAAGCCTAAATGTCATCTTCTGTAAGGCAGACAAAACAGCATCTATCTCATAAGGTTGTTATTTCTGATTAAATGAGATAATACAAGTGAAATGATCTAACAAACAATAGCTAATATATAGTAAGCCTTCAGTAACTGTTAACTGAAAAACATAAACATTGACCATGAAGACAAGGGAACAACAATATGAGAGTTAGCTTGACTTTCAAAAAATACAAAATGATTTAAATTTGTTCTACTTATTGAGCCGTGGCTGCTGTGGCTCAGTGGGTTGAGTGCTGACCTGCAAGCCAAAAGGCTACCAGTTCTATTCCCAGCCAGGCTACATGCCTGGGTTGCTGGCTAGGTTCCCAGTAGGGGGCGTGCAAGAAGCAACCAAACATTGATGTTTCTCTCCCTCTCTATCTCCTTCCCTTCCCCTCTCTCTAAAAATAAATAAATAAGTACATAAATTTTTTTTGTTTTTTCCCAAGATTTTATTTATTTATCTTTAGAGGAGAAAGGAAGGAGAGAAGGAGAGAAATATCAATGTATGGTTGCTTCTCGTGAGTCCCCTACTGGGAACTGGCCTGCAACCCAGGCATGTGCCCTGACTGGGAATCGAACTGCGATCATCTGGTTCGCAGGCCCGCGCTCAATCCACTGAGCTACACCAGCCAGGGCTTAAAATCTTTTAAATTCATTCTAGTTATTGGGTCCAAATACTTCTTTCCAGGGAGCTGAGAAAATCTACTAATGTAATCATGGAACTATTTCTAGTAATCTTTGAAGAGTAGCTTAATTTAGCCTGGGTTCCACAGAAAATAAATCATAAAGCAAATGCTTAATGCTAATACTTTATAGGCATTCAATCTCAAGAATGAAGAGGGAGAGAAAGGGGTAGTGAGGCATAAAGGGAAACCAAATATAGAAGCATGCTGCCTAGTTGATCCTGATAAGTTAATTGCTTCATCTTGCCAGATGACTTAAGAGCAGTACTGCCCTTAGACCCAGACAACAGGGGATCCTTGCTGTCAACCATGCATGATGCATACATGCACACACACACACACACACACACACACTTAAAGAATACATGCATACCTCTTTCACTAGAGATACAGCACTCAGTAGTTCTGACACAGCCACGGTATGTGTTGTAAACATCTGCTTTCATGTCTAACACTATCCAGGCCTCAGAAAAATGTCTCTCAACATCTCTTGCCTTGTACTCTGATGCCAATGATGGGTTGTTCCACAATGTCCCATTATGGCAGTTGGAGTTGTTATCCGCTCCACACTGCAGAAAAGATTTGAGTTACAGACGTGCTTAGGCAAGAGAAAAATACAGTAATAATTATTTACTTATATTTGTTCCCTTGGCCTGAGTGAAGTATATTCTTACATTCTCTAATTGAGAAGAAGCCTGATAGATACTCCTTTTAATCTCACTTTTGTCTTTCTGTGGTTGTTTCATCCTCCTTCCAAATACCCAGAATTTTTTTCTCTTACTTTCTCCAGTACCTCATACTTTAGAGGAGAGGTATGTTTCTGCTTAGAGGAGATGAATGCTGGAAACGGGAGTTTCCATCACTCATCTTCCTCAATTCAGCATCCCCACCAGTGAGAACCTCACTACTTACCAAAGAAGGAAGCTACTCTCACCAAAGTCAGCGCTAATGTTTTAATTCCCTGAGGGCCACTAAGGAACAGAGCATTTTCTTCTTGTTGCTATATTCTGTTCCTAGCAAAACACTAAGAGTGATATAGTAGTGTTTGGTAGCATGTGGTTCTTCTAGAACTAGATTTATATAACAGAGTCCACCACATTAGCTGTAAATGACTCTATCGCATTGATCCTGTATGGGTGTTACCAGCCTCAAATGAATCCTTAATACCATTTATAAATTATTCAGACATCTTAATATAAAATTAATAAAAATTCTACAACAAATATTTTCATTTATGTGTTAGATATAACTCCCCAAAGCAAGATAGAGTATATTTTCTCAAGAAGGTTCTAGAAAATATTTATGTACTCCTCTTTGTTTTGTTTAAAGCAAGTATATCCAAACTAAATGACTTTAATAACTATATGTTGTTTCCATTTTTGCAAAAATAAATTTAGATTCATGAAAAATTATATAGAGTTTTTAATTACAAATGAACAAACTATTAAGAATTTCTCTTTTTTTCTTTCTTTTTTATTGTTATTCAAGTACAGTTGTCTCCATTTTCCTCCCACCACTACCCCCATTCCACCCATCCCCTCCTCCCACCCTCCTCCATCCTACCCCTCTTCGGTTGACTATTGTAAATTGTTGGAAGCAACTTACAAAAATGTTTATGTCCATGATTTTCCAATTAGTTAGTCCATTGAACCCCTTGTTTAAATAAAACTTTGTAAGTGGAACCTCCTCAACAAAACAAGCAAGCAAGCAAAATATAACCAGAGATATTGACATTGAGAACAAAGTGACCAGAGGGGAGGTAGGAGAGGGATAATGGGGAAAAGTGGGGAAGGGTTGTCAAGGAACATGTGCAAAAGACCCATGGACAAAGCCAAAGGGGGGTAGGATTGAAGGTGGGAGGTGGAGTTGGCTGAGGTAGCTGGGAGTAGTGGGGAAAAATGGAGACAGCTATACTTGAACAAGAATAAAAAAATTAAAAATTAAAATTAAAAAAAGAAAGTCTGAACAGTCAACCAAAAAATAAAATAAAACTTGTAAAAAGCATATCACTGTAGTTGAAATAGGGCTGTAGCTCTGATAACTGCTCATTACCTCTGCCATTGAGGCCCTTGGGGTTGGAGGTAGATTCCAAATTCACTAGGGTTTGACCCATTGCAGTTGAACCATATTTCTCATGGTTTATCTGCTCTCTTGGAGGGCTCATGAAGTAGTCAAATTGTCGAAAAGCGGATGCACTACTTCCTAACTAATCATTTAGTTAAGATGTCATTTTTCTCCTAATTGTACAAAGAAGTGAAATATAAAATTCAATCTTAGCAATAGAATCTAAATCATATAATTTCTAAAATACACTGATACTTCAATCTTTTTATGAGGATAATTCATGTTGTTTAACAAGCATATTAATTTATCCTATAGTCTTCTAATGATGAGTTTCATTAAAAAGACAATAGTAAGTTTTTTGAGAATTTTTTAAAATATTTTATTTATTTATTTTTTTAGAGGGGAAGGGAGGGAGAAAGAGCGGGAGAGAAACATCAATGTATGGTTGCCTCTTGCATACCCCCATGGGGGACCTGGCCTGCAACCCAGGCCTGTGCCCTGATTGAGAATTGAACCTGTGACCCTTTGGTTCGCAGCCCATGCTCAATCCACTGAGCTACACCAGCCAGGGCGAAAATAGTAAGTTTTTCAAGCCAGCAAAGAATAAATGTTATTCAAGTCCAGAAATTTATTCTGTCTGCCAAAGACGCTCATTGTGTCTTGTCAACACAGTTAGACTACATTATCAACTTTATCCCTGTCTTCACACTCTTTCCTCCACCAAACCATCCTTCAACCATTGCTTGAGTAATTTTGAATAACCCCTCTAATTGTGTAATTTTCCTGCTGTAAACACTGTAGGGACTGCTCCCTTTTTCCCAGCAGAGTTTAAATCCCCCATAAATGAGTGGAAATGCTGTCATCAACAAATGTGATATAAGACCAAAAACATGAAGCAAGATTGTCAAAGATTGTGTGATCTCTGTCTTGTCTGTGTTTCAGAACAAAATTTAATGAATGTCACGGTGGTCTTTTCACTATAGATAAGAACCAACCATCAACTAAGACTTCCCTTTTTTCTTTAAATGTACAATTTGTATTTAGAGCCAAAAATGGGGTACATTCTGAGAGGAAGAAAGAGTGTGAAGGTAGAAGAGTTTTCTGTGCACTATTCAGAGGGAAACTGCTACCGGGTAGACTCAGGTTTTGTAGCACCTAAAACCTTAAAAATGTGGGGAAGGGATGGGGTTACTTAAGACAGTAAGTATAGAATTACATGCACACAAATTGGAGTAGGGTTTGAAAGGGGCTTATGATGTGTGGGGCACTGGAACTGAAATTTCATTATCTTCATGGTAAATCTACAAGTGAGTCAGGAAAAAACCTCCTTTGTAGCTATGATCTATCTATGGTACCCTTTTCTAGCTATTTTCTGTACTGGGCTTTAATAATGTTTTTTTAATCCCTTAGTACCCTCCCCTTTCTGAATGTCATGTTGGCCCATATGCTTCAGTTATGTCCTGGAAATATATAGCTGTAACTCATGATCCAAAACTATTTAGGCAATACAAATTTTAGGTGGTTTATACTTGGAAATCTTTTCTTCTTCCTGTTAGCCATACAGTGAGTAGATTTGCTGCTTCCCATTTCCCTGTTTGTTATTAGTACAGGAACTATATGACTCAGTTTGCTGAGATAGTCCAGTTTATGCCTGTTCTTCTGGCATAATTATTAAAACTGCCTTCTTGCAGAAAACTGTACTTAAACAACAATTAAAATTTTTAAAAGGAAAATAAAATAAAATTTAAAAGAATAAATCATTTTTAAAAACTGCCTTCTTTCTGGAGTTCCATTGAACCAGAAAATACTAGAATAGTGGAGAGGGAGGAGCTTGTTAAAGAGATCCAATACCATTTGCAGCAGCATGGGTGAACCTAGAGGCTACTATGCTAAGTGAAATGAGTCAGACAGAAAAAAAACAAGTAACATGATTTCACTTATATGTGAAAGTGGAAGAACAATATAAGTAAACAAACAAAGCAGAAACAGGCTCATAGATACAGAGAACAGACTGATGGTTGCCAGAGGGGTGGGGGTTGGGGGACTGGATAAAAAACATGGAGAAATTGAGCTGTACGGGCTAATAGTTACAAAATAGTTATGAGGATGTAAAGTACAGCATAGGAAATAGAGTCAACGATATGGTAATAACTGTATATGGTGCCAGTTGGATGCTGAAAGTATCAGGAGGAACACTTTATAAAGTATATAATTGTCTCTCCACCATATTCTACACCTGGAATTAATACAAAATAATATTGAATGTAAACTTTAATTGAAAGTAAAGCTAAAACACAAACACAAAAAAGAAATACAATAAAGCTGTTTTTAAACCTTTAGGTTCACCCTCAACCTGTGCGTGCATGAATCTGAAGTTAATTACCAGATACCTTACAGAATGAGCTATGATAGACCTTCATCTAGTTCCCAAACTGACCACTTGGTGGTGTACATGAGGGACAGTTCCAAATAACCATCAAAGCCTTCAACAAATGAACTGCCTTTGGTACCAAAACCCACAGAAGGTAGCTTGAAATTGCAGCCTGGATCAAATCAGGTCAAGCACATGCTTTCGTATAAATATTCTGACCTATTCAAGTACCTACTAAAAAATATTAACACCCTTTGTATAATTTAAACAAGACCCAGTCTCACAATACAATATTCAAAATGTCCAAGCCCTGGCTGGTGTAGCTCAGTGGATTGAGCGTGGGCCTGCGAACCACACGATCACGGTTCGATTCCCAGTCAGGGCACATGCCTGGGTTGCAGGCCTGTTCCTGGTTCCCAGCAAGGGACGCACGAGAGGCAACCATACATTGATATTTCTGTCCCTCTCTCCTTCCCTTCCCCTCTAAAGATAAATAAAAATAAATAAAATATTTTTAAAATGTCCAAAAAATCCAAAATTACTCAACATATGAAGAATCTCAGAAATCTCAACTCACATGGAAAAAGACAATCAACAAGTGCCAAGAAGATGACACAGATAATGGAATGTCCTGACACAGACTTTAAAGAAGTTATAATAGAATGCTAGGAAGAGCAATCACAAACCCTCCTGAAATGCAATTTAAAATTAGAAGTATCTGCAAATAAATAGAATATGTAAAAAAGAACCAAATGAAAAGTTTAGGAATAAAAAATACAACTGAGATTTTAAAACCTTACCTGATATTGTCAATAGCAGAATCAAGGTGACCAAGGACTTAGTGAACATAAAGTCATTTCAATAGAAATTATCAAGTCTGAACAACAAATCAAAATAAGTTAAAAAATAAACAGAGCCATTATTATCAATCTGCTAAAAACTATAGACAGCCCTGGCTGATGTGGCTCAGTGGATTGAGTGCAGGCCTCTGAACCAAAGGGTTGCCAGTTCAATTCCCAGTCATGGCACATGCTTGGGTTGCAGGCCATGTCCCCAGTTTGGGGGGCACAAAAGGCAAGCATACAACGATGTTTCTCTCTTTCTCTTTCTCCTTCTTTTCTCCTCTCTCTAAAAAGTGAATAAATAAAATCTTTTTAAAAACTATAGACAAAAATCTTGAAAGCAGCCAGAGAAAAATGATGCATTACTTATTGTACAGCAGTTATTTAAGTGATATTAGATTTTTCATCACAAACTATGGTGGCAGGTGGGTAGAACAGTTTTTAAATGCTGGAAGAAAAGAACTTTCAATTCAGATTCTATATTCAGAGAAGATATCCTTCAAAACAGAGGGAGACTAGACTTTAGGTGGTGGTCACACGATAAAATATACAGACGATGGGTTATAGCATTGTACACTTGAAACTTTTATAATATGTTAACCAATGACACACAATAAATTTAATTAAAAATTAAAGTGCAAGAGCCCTGGCTCGTGTGGCTCTGTGAATTGAGCATCAACCTGTGAACTAACGGGTCACCGGTTTGATTCCCAGTCAGGGTACATGCCTGGGTTTCGGGCCAGGTCCCCAGTAGGGGGTGTGTGAGAGGCAACCACACACTGATGTTTCTCTCCCTTTCTTTCTCCCTCCCTTCCCCTCTCTCTATAAATAAAATCTTTTTAGAAGATTTTTTTAAAAGTGAAGGAAAGACATTCTCAGCTGTAAGAAAAGTAAGATAATTTACATCCAAAAGACCTACTCTAAAAGAATAACTAAAGAAAGTTCTCTAGATTAAAGGGAAATCATACCAAAGTAAACCTGGAACATCAGGAATGAAGGCACCAAAAAATATAAGTATCTGGGGGGAAATAAGAGAGAAGACATAAATTACCAATATCAGAAATGAAAGAGAGACTAGCACTGAAGACCCCACAGATGTAAGGATGATAATAAAAGAATATTATTAACAACTTCAGACACATAAATCAAACAATTGAGATGGACTAAACCAGTTCCTTGAAAACCACAAACCTCCAAAACTCACCCAATAAAAGGTATATAATCTGAATAACCCTATAACTATTAAATAAATCCAACAAAACATGCATATAATCTGTATGTTGAAAACTATAAAAAGCTGGGAAAGAAATCATAGAAGACCTAAATCCATGAAAAGACATACTGTTTTCACAGATTAGAAGACTTAATATATTAAGGGGATAGTCTTAATATATTAAGAATATATTAATATGTTCTCCCAAAATTGCTCAATAGTTTTAAAATAATACCAATATAAATTCTAACAGTAGTTTTGCAAATATAGGCAAACTGATTCTAAAATTTATATGGAAAAAATAAAGTATAATAGTTAAAACAGTTTTGAAACAGAAAAATAAAATGGGAGGAATTACTATAATTGATATTAAAGCTTACTATAGAGGAAGAATGGGGAAGATGGTGGTGGAGTAGGCCAAAGAGGATTCTGCTTCCCCCCATGCATGGGAGAAAAACTTGGCCGATCTGTGGAGGAACACAGCAAATAGCCAACAGTGCCCCAGCACATAGGAAAATAGGAGTCCAGAAATTGTAGAGGACACTGAAAGACCAGACGTTGAGGAGATGGCTGCAGGTCAATAAGGTATGAGGGACCAGCACAGAGACCGCAGGCGAGGCTGCCAGGGCACCAGGGGCCCGGGCCAGGTCTGCCACGGACTCACTGGGAGCCGAGGGCTGGCAGCAAAGTCCTTGGGAGAGAGCTGGGTCATCAACTCTCTCCCTACTGGCCGGGCACAGTTTGAAAAACACGGGAGAGACTTGTTTGCTTGAAGTGTCAGAGAGAGGAATGGGCATGAGAAAGTAAACAAGGGGACCTTGATCACCTGTGGAGTAGATGGTCGCCAGATTGGGAAAATTGAGAGTCGCCCTTGCATTTCGCCTGTAGCACTGGGAAAGGTTCGCATCCAAGCCTGTTGGACCAGGGAAGCCTGGCCTGGCACTCGCGCCTGCACCCCAGCCCATGGCAGTGACTCCCGGGGGAAAGCTCTAAAGAGGACCTGGATTCCCTCAGTGGGGTGCTGGGGAGAGGCACTGGCCTAGATCTTGGGAGAGTGCTTGTGAAAATGGCTGAGTACAACGGGAGGGAAGAAAGGCCACTCCAATTGCCCCTCAGCCTGCTGCAGCCAGCGAGACCAGAAAAACCTGTTTGGCCAGCTGAAAACCGACAACAGGTGTTTTTTTTTTAAAGTAATCTTTTATTTTTTTAACTTTATTATTGTTTTATCTTTCGATAATTTTTTCCTCTTTTCTTTTTTCTGTTTTATTCCTTCTTTTTTTCTTCTTTCCAAACTGATCGCTTTTTCCTCCCTTCTGCTGCCTTTTTTTTCCCCACACAAGTAAGACAAAAAACTTGGAACTGTGAGAAGACTAGAGTTGGACCCAAACAGGGGCCATCCCAACAGTAGAGACAGAGAGACAAATTTCACTTTGCTATAGCAGAGAAACTACAACTTACTACATATTTGTATTATTATTTTCATTATTTTTATTATTCTTACATCTTTTATTTTAATAGTATCTTTGTACTCCTCCTCTTTCTGTATAGTCTTCTTTGCCTTGGCTGGATATATTGTATCATTTGACAGGTTTCCCCTGTCCCCTCATTCATAGTGTATTGCTAATTTACTGTCCTTTACTTCTCCTGTGCTCCACTAGCGCACTATTGAAGGTCCAATACTCCCTATTCTTGGTATCTCATAGATTCTGTCATATGATTGTTGCTCTAATATTATTATAAGTAATAGGTGTTCCATATTATTGTAAATACCACACAACACCCCTCCCAGATCTTAGCCCACTTCATTGTTTCCTGAACTATAATACTGTAGTGGTTAACTCTACTCTCTCTCACACTACACCTATTTACCATTCTTTATTCTCACCGTACCTCAGAATCTGACCTCCAACAACCTCACTGCTTTCTAGATCCAACTCACAAACCTTCCCTCCCCAACAAGAGCCTTATCTTCTTTCCATCCTTTATCCTTTTTTTCCTAAAAACTGGCTAGTTGAGTTGAAGATTACAGTTATTACTATACATACCCAAAGGATCTCCTATGTCTTCTCTACTGGCTGATACTGTAAATAACATAGAATACTCTCCTGCTGTCATAAACCATTTGGCCTTCCCCTCCAACTAATCACACAAAAAAAGAGTAAATGGAAGCAGTGAACACCAAAATACCCACTGGAAGAGGAAACCCAACAAAAAAGAAACCGTGAACAGATAACAACAGAAGAACATGAAGGAGAGAGTGGAAACCACACAAACCTCAGTCCAAGACATATCTGCAAACAACTGAACAAGAGCAAAAGAGAATCTTCAAAATCCTGTACACAGAGAAGAACTAGCTTCACCACAACCCGCCCTCACCAGCACAAAATATTAAAATGGATGGTGGACAGAGGGACCACCAGTTCACCACCTGGTGGGAAAGACTGCAAAACAACCAAAACCCAAAGACAAACTCAGAGCCAATGTAAAGGACACCCCCCAGACCAATGAGCTTGGGAGACCAAGGAGACTACACCACTGAATCTCACAGGTATTATAACACAGAAGTTCACACCATAAACCCAGGAAGCCAGAACAAATCAATTTAAGAAGCTGAAGCTAACAAGAAGAGTCTCACAAACAATGGGAAGACAGAGAAACAATCCCCAAATGAAAGGAAAGGAGGAAGCTTCAGAAAGAATGCTAGATGAAATAGAGTCAAGTCAGCTATCAGATATTGAATTCAAAGCACTGGTTATCAGGAAGTTCAAAGAGCTCACAGTGAGCTACCAGAAACTACAGGGAAATCACAACGAACTCACTCCAAACTATATCAACATGAAAAAGGAAATAGAAACTATCAGCAAGGGCCAAGAGTAAATGAAGTATACAATTTCTGAACTGAAAAACACAGTGGAAGGAATCAAAAGCAGGATCGATGAAGAAAATGATCAGATCCGGAGTTCGAGGACAAAGTAAAAAAAACTCCCAGAAACACCAAGAAAAGGAAAAGAAGCTCAGAAGAATGAAGAGGGATTAAGAGAAATACAAGACAATATGAAATGTAACATTATCTGAATAACAGGGATACCAGAAGGAGAAGAAGAGCAAGGAATAGAAAATTTATTTGAAAAAGTAATGATGGAAAACTTCCCTAATTTGATGAGAAAAAAACTCACACAAATCCAGGAAACACAGAGAGTCCCACCAATCAAGAGGAACCCAAAGAGGCTCCTTTCAAGACACATCATCATTAAAATGGCAAAATTCCAAGACAAAGAGAAAATCTTAAAGGCAGCAAGGGAGAAAAAGGAAGTAACATACAAGGGAGCCCCAATAAGGTTAGCTGGTGAATTCTCAGTGGAAATGCACCGAGCAAGAAGAGAATGGCAAGAAATATTCCAAGTAATGAGAAACAGAGGCCTGAAAACGAGGCTACATTACCCAGCAAGGCTCTCAATCAAGATAGAAGGCCAAATAAAGAGCTTCCAAGACAAAAGAAGTGTAAGAATACACCTCCACCAAACCAGCTCTGCAAGAGGTGCTAAAAGGACTGCTGTAAGGAAAGGAAGGAAAAGAGAGAGACAGAGAGGAACACAGGTAAAAAAAATGGCAATGAATAAGTACCTATCAATAATAACCTTAAATGTAAATGGATTAAATGCTCCAATCAAAAGACATAGAATAGCTGAATGGATAAGAAAACATGACCCACACAGATGCTGCCTACAAGAGACCCACCTCAGGACAAAAGACCTACACAGACTAAAAGTGAAGGGCTGGAAACAAATTTTCCAAGCAAACGGACAAGAATTTTAAAAAGCCAGGGTAGCAATACTCATATCACACAAAATAGACTTCAAAAAAGGGGCCATAAAGAGAGACCCAGAAGGTCACTTCATAATACTCAAAGGAAGAATCCACCAAGAAGACATAAAGATTATAAATATATATGCACCCA
Source organism: Sturnira hondurensis (assembly GCF_014824575.4). NCBI lineage: Eukaryota > Metazoa > Chordata > Mammalia > Chiroptera > Phyllostomidae > Sturnira > Sturnira hondurensis. The sequence continues at coordinate 182,502 of NW_028079215.1, read as the reverse complement.
ACAAAGGAGCACCCAGATATATAAAAAAAATCTTAGATGACTTCAAGAAAGATATAGACAGCAACACAATTATAGTAGGGGATTTTAACACCCCACTGTCAAAAATGGACAGATCTTCCAAGCAAAATATCAACAAAGATATTGTGGCATTGAACAATGCCCTGGATGGAATGGACTTAACTGATATATATAGAGCCCTCCATCCCAAAGAAATTAAATACACATTCTTTTCAAATGAGCATGAAACATTTTCAAAGGTAGACAACAATAGGAGACAAAACAAGCTTCAACGAATTCAAGAAAGCATACCAAGCATTTTCTCCAATCACAAGGGACTGAAACTGGAAACCAACCCCATGGGAAAAGACCAAAAACACTCAAAATTATGGAGATTGAATGGCATGCTATTAAACAACAAATGGGTCAAGAGTGAAATTGGGGAAGAAATCAAAAAATTTCTGGAAACAAATAAAAATGAACTCACAACAACCCAAAACTTATGGGACACAGCGAAAACAGTCCTGAGAGGAAAGTTCATAGCAATACAGGCCTACCTAAAGAAGATAGAAACATTTCAAACAAACAACCTAACCCCACGCCTAGAAGAACTCAAGGAACAACAACAAAGACAGCCCAGAGCAAGTACAAGGAAGGAAATAACCAAGATCAGAGCAGAATTAAATGACATAGAGACTAAAAGCACAATTTTAAGGATCAATGAATCCAGGAGCTGGTTTTTTTTGAAAAGATAAACAAAATAGACAAGCCTTTAACCAGGATCATCAAGAAAAGAGAGAGGACTCAAATAAACACAATCAAAAATGAAAGAGGAGAGATTACAACTGACATCACAGAAACACAAAGGATTGTAAGAAATTACTATGAAGAACAGTGTGCCAAGAAATTTTAAAACCTAGGTGAAATGGACAAGTTTCTAGAAATATATAATCTTCCAAAACTCAATGAAGAGGAAGCAGAGAGCCTGAACAGACCAATAACAGCAGATTAAATTGAAGCAGTAATCAAAAAACTTCCATCACACAAAGGCCCTGGATGAGATGGTTTCACAGGAGAATTCTACAAAGCTTTTAAGGAAGAGATAACCCCTATTCTTCACAGACTATTCCAAAAAATCCAAAATGATGGGAAACTCCCAAAGTCTTTTTATGAAGCCAGCATTATCCTAATTCCAAAGCCAGATAGAGACACAACAAAGAAAGAAAACTGCAGACCAATATTGCTGGTGAACATAGATGCTAAAACCCTCAACAAAATATTGGCAAATCGCATCCAACAATACATTAAAAAGATCATACACCATGACCAAGTGGGATTCATCCCAGGGATGCAGGGATGGTTCAATATTCACAAATTAGTAAATGTATTGCATCACATAAACAAAACCAAAGACAAAAACCACATGATCATATAAATAGATGCAGAAAAAGCTTTTGATAGCATACAACACCCATTTATGATAAAGGCACTCAGCAAAGTGGAAAAACAGGGAGCATTCCTCAATATAATAAAGGCCATGTATGAGAGACTTACAGCCAACATCATACTCAGTGGGCAAAAACTAAAAGTTTTCCACTAAGGTCAGGAACAAGACAAGGTTGTCCACTTTTACCACTTCTACTCAATATAGTATTGGAAGTTTTAGCCACAGTGATCAGACAAGAAAAGGAAATAAAAGGCATCCAAATCAGAAAGGAGGAAACAAAACTGTCATTGTTTGCAGATGACATGATAGTGTACATGGAAAATCCTATAGACTCTACCCCAAAACTGCTCGACCTAATAAATGAATTTGGCAAAACAGCAGGATATGAAGTCAATATCCAGAAATCAAAGACATTCTTGTATACCAACAATAAAACAGCAGAAGCAGAAATCAAGGAAAAAAGTCCATTCAATATAGCAAAAAAATAATAAAATACCTAGGAATAAACCTAACCAAGGAAGTAAAAGACCCATATGCAGAAAACTACACAACACTGAAGAAAGAAATCAAGGAAGACACAAATAAATGGAAGCATACACCATGTTCATGGATTGGAAGAATTAACATCATCAAAATGGCCACACTAGCCAAAGCAATTTACAGATTCAATGCAATACCGATTAAAGTACCAATGACATACTTTACAGACATAGAACAAACACTTCAAAAATTTATATGGAACCATGGACTACCCTGAATAGCAGCTGCAATTTTGACAAAGAAGAACAAAGTACGAGGATCAAAATACCTGATGCCAAAGTGTATTACAGGGCCACTGTAATCAAAAGAGCCTGGTACTGGCATAAAAACAGGCATGTAGAACAATGGAACAGAACAGGGAGCCCAGAAATAAACCCAAGTCTCTATGATCAATTAATATTCGACAAAGGGGGCAGTAACATAAAATGGACTAAAGATAGCCTCTTCAACAAATAGTGTTGGGAGAACTGGACAGCTATGTGCAAAAAAATGAAACTCGAGAACCAACTTACACCATACACCAAAATAAATTCAAGGTGGATAAAAGACTTAAATAAAAGCCGTTAAAGTCCAGAGGAGAACATTGGCAAGAAAATCTCAGATATTTCACACAGCAAGATTTTTACTGATATGTCCCCTAGAGCAAGGGACATAAAGGAAAGAATAAACTAATGGGATCTCATCAAAATAAAAAGCTTCTGCATAGCTAAAGAAAACAGTATTAAAATAAAAAGACAACCAACTGCATGGGAAAACATATTTGCCAATGATACCTCAGACAAGGGTTTAATCTCCAAGATATACAAAGAACTTACTTGACTCCACTCTAGAAGACAAGCAACCCAATTAAAAAATGGGGAAAGGACTCGAACAGACACTTCTCCAAGGAGGACATACAGAGGATCCAGAGACACATGGAAAGATGCTCAATATTGCTAGCTATCAGAGAGATGCAAATTAAAACCACAATGAGATACCACTTTACACCGGTCAGAATGTCTATCATAAACAAAGCAACAAACAAGTGTTGGAGAGGTTGTGGGCAAAAGGGGAACCTAGTTCACTGTTGGTGAGATTGCAGACTAGTACAACCACTATGGAAAACAGAATGGAATTTTCTAAGAAAACTAAAAATGAACGTGCCTTTTGACCCAGCAATTCCACTGCTAGGACTATATCCTAAGAACCCTGAAACACCAATCCAAGAAAACCTATGTTCATAGCAGCACAATTTACAATAGCCAAGTGTTGGAAGCAACCTAGGTGCCCGTCAGTAAATGAAGGGATCCAAAAACTATGGCACATTTACGTAATGTAATTCTATGCAGCAGAAAGAAAGAAGGAGCTCCTACCCTTTGCAACAGCATGAATGGAACTGGAAAGCATTATGCTGAGTGAAATAAGCCAGGCGGTGAAAGACAAATACCATATGATCTCACCTTTTACAGGAAGCTAAACAACAAAACAAACAAGCAAGCAAAATATAACCAAAGACACTGAAATATGGAACAGGCTGACAGTGACCAGAGGGGAGAGGGGAGGGAATTTCAGGGGGAAAGGTGAAGGATTTACAGGAACTAGTATAAAGGACACATGGGCAACAACTAAGGTTGGTGGAAAAGGGAGGGAGGTAGGGAGCACTTGGGGGCTGGACTGGGATGGGAGTAAAAGACAGAAAACTGTACTTGAACAACAATTAATTTTTTTAAAAAGCTTACTATATAGCTACAATAATCAAGAAAGTATGGTATTGGAAGGAGGTAGTAACATAGAACACTAAATAGAATGCAGAATACAGAAAAAGTCAAGTGTGGCTATTTAGGTTTGACAAAATTGTAAAAGGAACCCAATAGAAAAAACATAATCTTTTCAATAAATGGTTTTGCGACATTGATCTGCCATATACAAAAAAACTTAAACCTACTTTGCAGTTTATACAAGACCTATGTTAAAATAGATCATAGACTTAAATATAAACATAACATTTTAAAACTATTAGAACAAAACATAAGAGAAATCTTTCTGATAGAAGTTTAGGTGATGAGTTCTTTGACATGACACCAAAAATACAATCCATAGAAGAAAAAAATTGATAAATTGAAGTGTATCAAAATTTGTTAAATTTGCTCTGTGAAAGACACTGTTAAGAGGGAAAAAAGAGAAGTTATACACTGGGAGACCATATTTGCAAATCTTGTATCTGACAAGGGATATACAGAACATATCTACAAAGGGGTATCCAGAACAAACAAAGAATTCTCAAAATTTAGTAATAAGAAAATGTACAATCTACTTTAAAATTGACAAAAGACTTGAGCAGGCACTTCACCAGGGAAGGTACCTGTAAGGACAGAAAAATAAGCATATGAAAAGATGTTCAATGTCATTAGTCAAGAGGGAAATGCAAATTATACCCTAATAAGATACCATTATACAACTATTATAATGGCTAAAATAAAAAAAATACTTACATTCTTTGGGTAGTGGATACACTGTGCAATACACAGATCCTGTGCCATAGAAATATACACTTGAAGCCTATATGATCCTATTAACCAATATCACCCAAGTAAATTTAATAAAAAGTTGAAAAATACTGACATTATCAAGTGCTAATGAGGATGAAAAGCAACTGGAACTCTCACACAGTCTTGGCAGAAATACAAAATTGTCTAACACTCTGAAAATCGGTTTGACAATTTCTTAAAAAATTAAACAGCTACCATATGACCCACCTATACCATTCCAGGGTATTTATCCCATAACAGGAATTGGAAATATTTTTCTGTGAAGAGGTGGATAGTCAATATTTTAGGCTTTGCAGGTAATACAGTCTCTGTCTATCCCAGCTTGGATAATAAATTATTTGGTCATTTTATTTATCAACAACAACATCTACTCCTAGTTTTATTCATTATTTACATGATGGAGGCCCATGGTTGTTTGATTTTTGGATGATTGTGTCAAGAGCTGAAACTCTGATATATGAATGCAAAGCCTGAACTTTATCCAGCCTTCTATCAGATAGCTGCTCATCAGATCAGCTGCCATGCAGTTGATCTGATTACATCAGGTAATCCTTTATGGAAAAATTTATCAATGAGTTCTGACATAAGTTGGACAAGGAGGAACTCTCTGAGGAGTGAACATTTCAGGCATAAATGAAATGGGGAAGTGAATTATGTGAATTTCAATGGTAATAGGCATTACAAATAAAAGAAACATCAAGTGAAACTTTGAGGCAAGATCAGATCTATGTGTTCACCGAGTAGCAAGGTCAGTGTGTCTCAGGAGAAGAGAGTGAAAGGGATAGTAGTAGGATACATGCTCAAATAAGTAAACATTGCCCAGATGATATGGAGCTTTGCAAGTCATAGTGGGGACTTTGAATTTTAATTTAGGTATATGGGAAAACTGATGAAGGATTCTAAACAGGGAAGTAATTCATCTGACTTATACTTTTGAAATTGCAGTATAGGAAGGCCAATGAAAGTGAACCTGGGGGACCAGTTAGGAGGTTATGGAGATGAAGATGACTTTGTCTAGGGTGGTAACTGTGGTAAATATGAGAAACAATGGAATTCAGGTTATATTCTGAAGATGGGTTGCCAGGATTTGCTGATGGGTTACATAAAGAGTGTAACAGAATGAGACATTTTCCAAGTTCTGTGCTAAGCTCTATGAGAGCAATGAGAAGTGGTCAATTCAAGGATGTATTTTGAAGAAAGTGATCACAGAACTTGATAATAAACTGGAAAAATGGTGGAAGGAAAAGGAAAAAATTAAAGATGACTCCTAAGTTTTAAATCTGAGCAAATGGGTAAACAGTATCACTGTATAATAAGGTAGGAAACTGATGAAGCAGTAGCTTTGGAAGGAAATTAAAAGTTATGCTTCCTAATTCAAGTAGAACTATAAAGCATGTCCTTCCATACATGAATCTGGTATTCAGGAAAGATATCAGGGCAGGAGATATAAATTTTGGAGTCATCACCATCTAAATAGTACTTGAAATCACAAGAGTGGGTGATATCTCCTAGGGATAGTGCATTGATTTCAAAAAGAGAGACAATGGCTGTGTTCTATGCCACTCTCTTCTTTAGGGGTCAGGAAGTAGGTTTAAGAGGATGGGTTAGCAAATGAAATTTGGAAGGAAACAAGCCAATAACATAGGAAGAAAATCAGGAAACCCAAGTGAAGAAAGAGTTCCAAGAAAGAGAATATTAACAACTGTGTCAAATGTTGCTAAGAGGTCAAAGAAGGTGGGGACTGAAATTGATTGTAGGGCTTGGTATTAAGTAGGTTGGTCACTGGTGACCTTGATAAGAACCTTTTCAGAGTAGAGGGCATAAAAGTCTTAGAGTGGGAAGTGAGAAGGTGGAGACTAATTCTTTTATGCTAGTTTTCTTTTATAGGAGGTGGAATAAGAGGGGCATTACTTCAAGTGAATGATTTTTTAAGTGGGTCCACATATGTAGTTCACAGTTGATAAGAATGTCTGGATAATTACCATGTTCCAAAGACACATTGTTAAAGAGCCCTGTTGTAATTAGAGTTTGAAAATCAATAAAAGTTTTCTGTCTTGAAATATAAATGTTGTGTATTAAACGATGGAACAGAATCAAGTTCATATTTAATTCAATATGAGGATAATCTTTGAGGTCAATTCCATACATTTATATGAAGCGAACAACTAGCTCCAAAGATAGCTTAATAATTTTACATCTTTGAGAGTTAACTCTAAAGTCACAATAGTTGATATAACTATCTTTGGAGCTAGTCATTTAATACATGGCATTGACCTACTTTCCTCTTCAATTATTTAAGTTAGCTGTTCAGTTGAATCTTGTTCTTGCAATTTGAAGAAAAGAACTGTAATTTGTTGTGCATTTTTAGTCTAAATTATAGTGTTCATTTGACAAAGGGATTAGTTGCAAGTAAATGTAAGATAAGTTAAAGGATACCAAACTCATTTTTTAAAAAACATTAATTTGCCAGTATGAAGAAATGTAGATTACCATTTTACCAGTTTTTTTGATGTTAGACAAATCATCTTCCAAGTTATTTACTTGAGTATTAATTTACATCTAGCACTTGCATAGGCAATTGTGAGGATTGAGATTTCTCTCATTTTACATTTCCTCAGCAATACAAAGTAGTTTTTTTGGTAAAAGGAGAATCAACCGAATGTGCTACCTATCCAAATATGACTGCTCTCCTGTATGGTATTAAGTGCTATGGCTTTCATACTGTATTTTGAAAGCCTGATTTCCTTCCCTTTCCACTAAAGATTATCTGCTTCTTGATTTACTGGCAGATAATAACAAAACACTGCCCATACTGCCAAAATGAGATTTGAGCAAAAATTCCACTAAAGCAGCAAGCACCTTCTTTCCTTTGTCCAACATTGAGTCACTCACTTATAAATTATTGTAACAAGTGTCAGATATTTTTCCGAGTGAGAAGCACAATTTTCATAAAGCCCAAAAATGAAGTAACTGATTAAAATTGTTGCAAAGCATCAGAAACTCTGACACAGAAACCACACAATAAATGTTTTCAAGTTGTTTCTAGTCTGACTCTGAAGACAAACCCAAATAGAGATGTAATTTTTTAAAAAGAAGACAAAGAATCATACAATAAATTTAACTCAGGACATGGGAACAGCAGTTAATTTTAATTAATCATCACTAAGTCAGATTCATGGATGTTGTGAAGATTCATTTTGAAGCCACTCTTGAACATTTTCTGAAATGGTTCCATTTTTAAAGCAGACACTTATGATCTTAACCCTGAGGGTCATGCTAACTTCTTAGTATAATTCAAGGTTTTCCTAGACATAAATGTATATTAAACTGTTATTTTTTTCTTTTTAAGTATATTTTATTGAGTATGCTATTACAGTTGTCCCATGTTTCTCTGCTTTCTTCCCCTCCACCCTGCACTCCCTTCCTCCAGCATTCCTCCCCCACATCAAGAATTTTAGTACACAGCAAGCATAGTCTTTAAATCAGTAAATTGTAATCTAATTGGAATTATATACAATATTATTGTCTTTTTATTGTTTCATTTTTGTCTCTAGCATGTTTTGAGTGCCCTAGGATTAGTATGGAGTCAACAGCTGACAAAAATATGTAGAATTTGAAGATAATTTAGAGAAGAGCAAAAATAATAGGAAGGATGAGGTCTTGGGAAGTCAGCATTTTGAGGAAATTGAGTGTTTCCCATCCCTCCAAAAAAGACAGGATTTTAATTTACTTATATTTTGCTTGTTTGTGGAATACAAAATTGAATATTGTACCACCAGGTGACATTTCAAGTAAACAAGAAAATCAGTAAAGAGGATATAAGAACAGAAAAAGTATGACAAAGAGGCCACCATAACCAAATCAACAAACAGCAAGTGCTGGGGAGGTTGTGGAGAAAAGGGAACCCTAGTACACTGTTGGTAGGAATGCAAACTGGTGCAGCCACTGTGGAAAACAGAATGGAATCTCCTCACAAAACTAAAAATGGAACTGCCTTTTGACCTGGCAATTCCACTGCTAGGATTATACCCTAAGAATCCTGAAACACCAATTCAAAAAACCTACGCTCGTAGCAGCATTATTTACAGTAGCCAAATGTTGGAAGCAACCTAAGCACCCATCAGTAAATGAAAGGATCAAAAAACTGTGGTACATTTACACAATGGAATATTATGCAGCAGAAAGAAAGAAGCTCCTACCCTTTGTGACAGCCTGGATGGATCTGCAGAACATTATGCTGGGTGAAATAAGCCAGGCAATGAAAGACGTATGATCTCACCTATAAGTGGAACCTAGTCAACAAAACAAACAAGCAAAATATAACCAGAGACATTGAAATAAAGAACAAACTGATAGTAACCAGAGGGGAGCTGGGAGGGGATAATAGAGGGAGAAGAGGGAAGGTTTGTCAAGTAACATGTATAAAGGACCAATGGACAAAACCAAAGGGGAGTAAAATCAAAGGTGGGAAGTGGAGGTGACTGGGGAGGAGGGGAGTGGTGCTGGGAAAATGGAGACAACTGTATTTGAACAACAGTTAAAAATGCATCTTAAAAAATTAAGCAATAAAACTTTGAAACATATATAACAATATTATTTGAAAAAAAAGCCAAAAGAGATCAAAAGTAAGATAAGCAACACAACATAACCAAAGAGGCTTATGTTCTTGTAAGAGATATACTACAAGAATAGAGTATGTGCTTGTAGAAGACAGTCACCAATTTGACTGTCTTCCTCCAAAGAAAATGCAAAGATGTAACACAGTAAATTACATCATGCAGACAAGCTTTTTAGGACAACCACATCTTTTCCTAATATTGAGGCCAGAGTAACAGGATGCTGTGTTATACAATTATCAATGCCCTCAACAATTTCCTTTCAGTGAATATAGCCATGGATTTTATAGGGCTGCTTCTTTTAAATTTCTTTGGTAAAGGATGGTGACATAATATCACAGACATTCAAGAGAAACATTTGTAGGAAATACTAAAACATGGAGCAGGAATGTCTCACGGTTAGTCTGACACAATATAGAATGAGGATTTAGACCTGAGCTGTCTAATAGAGTGGCTACTAGTCATGTGAGATTATTTACATTTAAACTTAAATTAAATACAATTAAAAACTCAGCCTTCAGTCAAGTTCTCCATGGCCATTTGTGGCTGGTCCTACAATATTGTATAGCACAGATAGAGAATATTTCTAACAGTGTAGTGAGTGGACAGTACTGATTTAGCCTTATAAAAAAGAATGCACTGAATATTTATAGAGAAGCCTGTGAACTTGTGATAGTCACTGAACAATTGTGAGTTCAAGGTTATGCTCTCGCAATCACCAGTAAGGCAACAATTTACACTGTGAAAGCCAATACCATAGTTTTAACAGGTAATGTGGAAGTCTTACTAATTTCATCCCAGGACAGGAATGAATGGTGGTGAGACTTAATGTTTATTGAACAAGGCTGGAGAAAGGCAGTTTAGAGTAATAAAAAGAACAAGGTGAGACAAGAAGCACTTTAAAAAGTTGGGGGAGAGCCTTGGCTGGTGTAGCTCAGCGGATTGAGCGCGGGCCTGCGAACCACACGATCGCGGTTCGATTCCCAGTCAGGGTACATGCCTGGGTTGCGGGCCAGTTCCCAGCAGGGGACTCATGAGAGGCAACCATACATTGATGTTTCTCTCCTTCTCTCCTTCCTTTCCTCTCTAATGATAAATAAATAAAATCTTTTAAAAAAAGTTGGGGAGAGTATATTATATAGTTGTCCAAAGACATGACAATACAAAGAACAAGTATCTTTATATTATGAATAAGTGTCCTCCTGCCCTTTGAAATACCATGAGCTTGAAGAGATGATTATATACCTAATAATAGCTCAAACAGTGACCATTATCTTCATTTCTGAAAGTTTTATTATCAGCTTAAGCAGAATATTTTGGAAATATAGAGAATGGGGATCTATTACAACTGATGTTGTTACAAACTCACCAGCATTTACAAACCTAGATAATATTTGAAATTATTTACATCTTCCAACATGCTCTTTACAAAACACTTTTGTAGTCCTTTTGGATCAGCTTCATAAACACTCTACAAAATGCATAAGCAAAAGGTGGCATAGTCTCACTGTTTCTACCTTTGTTCCCCAAGGTTGTAAATATTTTCAACACAGCAGCCAGAGTGATCTTTGATAAATGTAAGCCAGATCATAGCACTCATCCATTCAAAACTTTGCAATGGCTCCCATCTCACTCAGAATAAGTGCCAAAATCCTTATAATGGCCCACCAGGCCTTCCATGATCATCCTGTTATCTCTGTCAGCTCTTCTCCTACCACTTGCTCTAGGGTCAGTCAGCTCCAGCCACACTGGCATCTCTGTAGTTTCTCAATCAAGGGTCTTTGCTTTAGCTGTGCAGTTTGTCTGAACTATTGTTCCACAAGACATCATTTGGTGAACTTCCTCATCTCCTTCAAGTCTGTGCATAAGCCTCAACTTCTTAAAGAGATTGGTTCTGATCATTCTATTTAATAATGCCACCTGCCCATCCCTTTCCAACCCTCTAACCACTGTACTCCCCATGCTGCATACCTCATTCTTTTATGTTTTCCATTGCCCTTGTGCTATAGCATATTATATTACTATATAATTGACATTTATTGCATTTATTGTCTATTATCTATCTTGTCCATCTAGAATTTAACTTCCACAAGGACAGAACTGTTCATTCTGTTCACTAAGAAGAGTGGGTGGCACAAAGGAGGCCCTCAAAAAAATGTTGAATGAATGAATGACTTTATAAGAATTTCTACTTCTAAACATATAAAATCATATTTCTGCAGTTTCTAAATATCAAGTCACAAAACTGTATAATTTTAGAGTTGAAAGGCCCTTGGCAGAAATGCAGCACAATTACACCTTTATGCATATAAGTAAACCATGACCCAGAGAGATTAAGTGACAGCATAAGGTCAACCAGCTAAATTACAGCAGAGCCATAGGACTAGAGATTCTCAATCCATCTACAAAATATGATTTCCCAACACTGATTATACTCTAAAATATGCCACTGTCTCAGAGTTATACCAGAAAGAGAGATGCTAACATATTTTCAGCTAATGCAGGATCATTGTAATAAGTGTATATCCTTGTGAGCAGCAGAAACTTGAATAAGTAAATTTAAGGATCTTTCTCTAAATTAGAATCACGTACCTTAGTAATACCTCATAGAACTCCTTACCAAATTATAGTTTTAAAATATAATGCTTTACATGGAGTAAAAAATAAGTGTTTCAGGAAAAATTGGGATCCGATCATAAATACATAAATTGAACCTTGATCATTTTCTATTTCCTTTATATTTTCTGTCACCTGGACTCTACTATATTCCATTGCTGACAGCTGCAGTCTTGATGTGCTTTTTTGAGAAAATAGGTGCTTTTTGGTCCAAACCACTTTTATCTTTGGCTTATCAGAAGCATCCATATATCATATAGCCTGTGGAAAGAAGATAAAATAGAGCATCTTTCTTGCATATAAATCATGGCTTGTGGATCATCGCTGTTAATTAAAAATCCTTTCAAGGCTAAATTCAACATGATGGAAACTTAGAACATCCTTGCTAAAGGACAAACTTGCAAGGAAGAGTGTCTCCAAATTTCTCTAAGAAAAAAAGTTGGATAGGGTCATTAAAGATTCTGCCTCTGCATATTACACTGCACCATAATTTGTTGCTGACTGCATGTAAACATGCTAATTCCTTGGTGTAATTGGGTTACATTTTTTATTTCACTGATGTTCACTTGTCTCACTTTTGTCTGGCGACTTAACAATCTTAGTATTAACCAGGAATAGAAAACACACAGCCTTGGTCATATAATGTGAGAATTTTACAAGGTCAGAACAAAATAAGCAAAATTTTCACTATACTGTTTTAGTATCATATTAAAAAACAAAGCCCATTAGCCTTGAGTCAGGTTTGCATGGTTATTTGATACCCTTAATGCATACAGGAGAATGGTTACTATCAGTGTCTTTTCAAGGTATGAATGGATATTTATTTTAGGGTTGTGATTACTTGTGCTCTTGGTCGGTGCCAGTCAGGTCAATAGGATTATATTCCAGAAATTGATTTTCCCCCAATGAGTAAATAATGAAGTAATTTAACCTCATCTGCTTCCTAATCTAAAACCTTTCACTTGCACTGTGAGGAAAGGGAGCTGCCTTCACTTGAGATGTGTTCATGCACAAGGCCAATAAACACCTTTGGGTTTTATATGAAGGTCACGCAAAGCTGATCATTTGGGAAATATGTACAGCTGAAGTGCATCTTTTGCTCCTGTGGCCATCAATCCTGGCTTTCAGAGATATCTTCACTTATGTTAAAGGGTGAACATGATACTGCATTAATCATGGACATGGTTGCTGCCCTGAGAATTTCTCTTTCATTTATTTTTAAGTGTTCATTCAAATACTAGCATGGGGAAAAAAACAACACTTAGCTGGAAATGAAAATGAAAAGACAGGTGGAAAGCATCTTGTCCAGTTTATGAATTATCTGGGGTTGCTTTATGCCGTATCTGTTATTTTACTACTGCACAATCTGTGGCTTCTTGAAGGATCCTAACACTCACTCCTGGAACTCACAATAGACTTAAATATTTGACTCCATTTTCATACATGGGGTCACCTAGTGGCCAAAGTAGTCCCACTTTCTTTCATGATTCACGTGGCTAATAATAATGATGGTATCCAACATTAACACTTAAGTACTCTGAGCCAGGCAGGACACCAACATTTTACTTGCGTTATCTCATTTAATCCTTTTAGAATCAGAAATCTAGCTATCAGTGGTTTCAGTAACCAAAGTCAGGCCATTGGATTCCAAAATCCAGGTCTTTGGGCGCTGGACTTCACATACTTCTGGGCCTATAGTTACTGGTAGCAACAAAAATCATTATCCCCCAAGTCATTCATTAGCTGGTTATGTCTCCTGAGGATATATAGGATTATATTAAAGAGGCACCTCTGGGGAGTTTCCCATTCATTTGAGGAAATAAAAGATAAAAGGGCTGAAAAGCATTATAAAAGGTGATAACTTAACTGAAAAGTATTTTTCCTTTCCTTCTCTGATGTTTTAGAAATTGGCACTATCTTTCCTGTTTGTTAAAATTTAGAATTTTAATATAAATTTGATTATCCTATTTTATTTTCAGCTGTGATTGTTGCTGAAAAAGATGTTTATGACATTAAAATAAAAAGTAGAGGCCTGGCTGGTGTGGCTCAGTGGATTGAGTGCGGGCCTGCAAACCAAAGGGTCTTCAGTTTGATTCCCAAATCAGGGCACATGCCTGGGTTGTAGGCCAGGTCCCCAGTAGGAAGTGTGCAAGAGGCAACCACACATTGATATTTTTCTCCCTCTCTTTCTCCCTCCCTTCCCCTCTCTCTAAAAAATAAATAAAATATTTTTTAAAAAGTAGATAAAACCTGTCTTTTCTTTAAGACAAAATTTCAGTATATGGGGTTGAGGTTAAGTGACTCACATGAAGAAAGTGAAAATTCTAAGAGGAGATATGTGTAAGTGGTCTTAAAGATATTTCCTTCAGAGCTCCTACCTTTTGCAACATCATGGATGGAACTGGAGAGCATTATGTTGAGCAAAATAAGCCAGGTGGTGAAAGACAAATACCATATGATCTCACCTTTAACAGGAATCTAAACAACAAAACAAACAAGCAAGCAAAATATGACCAAAGGCACTGAAATAGAGAACAGGCTGACAGGGACCAGAGGGGATAGTGGAGAGAATCACAGGGGAAAAGGGGATGGATTCACATGAACAAGTATAAAGGGCACATGGACAATAACTAAGGTGGGGGGTGGAAATGGGAGGGAGATGGGGAGCACTGGGGGGAGGGCAGGGCTGGGAATATAAGACAGAAAACTGTACTTGAGCAAGAATTAAATAAAAAAATGAAATGGTTAGATTTGGGGCATGTAGAAACATGGACTGAAACTTATCTTCAGGATTCATGTTCTTACACTGCTACACCTTTATAGGTAGGTGAGCAGAAAAAGAAAAGATTAAAGGGCCACTACATATCATTAAAGATGCCTCATATTTCATCTAGAGGCACCTAGGCAAGTATTTTAAACATAGATTCATGAGGCCAGCTTACTAATTTACATATAACTTTGAAAATGAAAAGTTAGTGTTACCCTATTAATATGAATCCTTCTAAATTGTGTATTACCTCTGGGCTAAGGTCAAGTGGATGTAGCTAAGCCTCAATTTTAAGATGTAGCTAAGAAGAAATTCCTTAAAATAATGAGAAAATGAAATAGTGGTTTATAATAGAAACCTGTAGAAACCAAAATTATGGTTTTAAATTTTTCTACAGAAAGAGAAAATACTTTTAACCATTAGAGGAAATGTGTTTTATTCCTAAGGAACTGAAGCATGAATTTGTATATTTATTTTTTTAATTTATTTAATTATTTTTCAAGACCAGTTTTCTGTCTATTACTCCCATCCCATCCCACCCCCCATCCTCCCCCCTCCCTCCCATTTCGACCCTTCTCAGTTGTTGTCCATGTATCCTTTATATTTGTTCCTCTAAATCCCTCTCCTATTTCCCCTGAAATTCCCTCCCCTCTCCCCTCTGGTCGCTGTCCCCCTGTTCTCTATTTCAGTGTCTTTGGTTATATTTTGTTTGCTTGATTGTTTTGTTGTTTAGCTTCCTGATAAAGGTGAGATCATATGGTATTTGTCCTTCAACACCTGGCTTATTTCACTCAGCATAATGCTTTCCAGTTCCATCCATGCTGTTGCAAAAGGTAGGAGCTCCTTCTTTCTCTCTGCTGCATAGAATTCCATTGTGTATATGTACCATAGTTTTTGGATCCATTCATTTACTGACGGGCACCTAGGTTGCTTCCAACTCTTGGCTATTGTAAATTGTGCTACTATGAACATTGGGGTGCATATGTCCTTTGGGATTGGTGTTTTAGGGTTCTTAGGATACAATCTCAGCAGTGGAATTGCTGGGTCAAAAGGCAGGTCCAATTTTAGTTTTCTGAGAAAATTCCATACTGTTTTCCATAGTGGTTGTACCAGTCTGCAATCCCACCAACAGTGGACTAGAGTCCCCTTTTCCCCACACCTCCTCCAACATTTTGTTTATTGCTTTGTTTATGATAGCCATTCCCACTGGTGTAAAGTGGTATCTCATTGTGGTTTTAATTTGCATCTCTCTGATAGCAAGCGATATTGAGCATCTCTTCATGTGTCTCTAAAGCCTCTGTATGTCCTCCTTGGAGAAATGTCTGTTCAAGTCCTTTCCCCATTTTTTTCACTTTTTAAAAAAATTTATTTAATTATTTTTCAAGTACAGTTCTCTGTCTATTACTCCCATCCCATCCCACCGCCTGTGCTCCCCCTCCCATTTCCACAATACCATTATTATTTATTTTCCAGTTATAATAGGAGAATGTTTATTTTTAGAAGTGTGTTGTGTAGTCTCCAAATATTTTGGAATTTTCCAGCTAAGCTTCTATTATTGATTTCTAGTTTCATTCTATTGTGGTTATCAAGCATACTTTCTCTGATTTCTGTATTATAAATGTGTTAAGTTGTATTTTATGGCCCAGAATGTGATCAATTTTGGTAAGTGCTCCATGTGAGCTTGAGAAAAACATGTGTTCTGCTGTTATTGGGTCCCATATTCTACAAATGTCAAAGCCAGTTGATTAATGGTGCTATTCAGTTCAATTATATTCTCATTGATTTACTGTCTGTTGTATCCATCAATTACTGATAGAGAAATGTTGAAGTCTCCAACTATAGTTATCGATTTGTTTCATATGTCCTTGTAGTTTGATCAGTTTTTGCTTCATGTATTTTATTGCTATGCTGTTAGGTACATACATATTAAGGATTCTTATTTCTTCTTAGAGAATAGACTCCTTTACACTTATGTAAGGCCCCTCTTTATCTTTTATAAATTTCCTTGCCCTGGAGTCTACTATGTTTGAAATTAATGTAGCCATTCCAGCTTCTTCTTGACTAGTGTTGTACATTTTTCTCCATCCTTTCACCTTTAATCTTTCTGTGTCTTCATATTTAAAGTGAATTTTTTGTAGACAACATCTAGTTGGGCTTTTTAAACATCCATTCTGACCAGTCTCTTTTAATTGATGTATTTAGACCATTTACATTTAAAGTGGTTATTGATAGAGTTAGGTTAATACCTAGCATATTTAACTGGTTTTTATTGTTCTTATTCTTTATTTCCTTGCATGTGCGTGTGTTCTTCCACAATTTTCCTGCATTTTGGGGTTTTATGTGATTCCATTTCTCTTTTTTCATAGTGTATCAATTATAGTTATTTTTGTTTTATTTAGTGGTTGCCCTAGAGTTCACAGTATAGATTTACAACTAATCTAATACACTTTCAAATAATATTATATCACTTTATGGGTAGTGCAGATACTTTTTAACAGAATATACTCGATTTCTCCATCTGATCCCATATTACATGGCTGCTGCTCATTTCAGTTAATAAGATACAGTCACTAACATACTTTTACTGTTATTATTTTGGAACAAACTATTATCTGTTAGGTCAGTTAGGACTAAAAAGAAAAGATGAAAAGTTAGAATATTGTTATATATCTTTCCAATTATTTTTCTATCTATATATTTGTTTTATGTAACTTTTTAAACATACAGAGAAAACTGATAATGCTATAATTACCCATATACCCATGTTAATTGTTTGATACCTTGTTTTCTGGGTCTTTTCTGTTTAAGAAGTACAGTGTAACAAGAGTTGATGCCTCCCTTTGTACCCTTTTCAATTCTTTTTCCCCACACTCCATAGCGATAACAACCATCCTGATTTGAATTTTTCCTGATACTCTTTTTGTTCTCTTATAAAATATAAATGTTATTAAACATTTCATAAATGAAATCTTATTGTATGTAATCTTCTACAAGTTGCTATTCTCAGTATTTTGCTTAGATGATTTTTCCTATTGAAACATGTAGATCTAGGAGCTTTGGCCAATGTGGAGGAAGGAGTAGGTAGATATGCTTTACCTCTTCATATATCCAAAAGAAGGAAACAAAAAATTTATTTTTTGTTGTTATTCAAGTACAGTTGTCCCCATGTTCACCCTACACTGCCCCCCCACTCCACCCATCCCTGCCTCCCATCCTTGAGCCTATCCCCTTTGGCTTTGTTCATGTGTCCTTTATACATGTTCCTTGATGGACCTCCTCCTATATTCCCCCATTATGCCTCTCCCCTCTACTCTCTGGTTACTGTTAGTTTGTTCTTTATTTCAATGTCTCTGGTTATGTTTTCCTTGCTTGTTTGTTCATTAGGTTTCACTTATAGGTGAGATTATATGGTATTTGTCTTTCACCCCTGGCTTATCTCACTTAGCATAATGCTCTCCAGTTCCATCCATGCTGTTGCAAAGCATAGGAGTTCTTTCTTTCTTCTGCATAGTATTCCATTGTGTAAATGTGCCACAGTTTTTGATCCACTCATTTACTGATGGGCACTTAGGCTGCTTCCAGTACTTGGCTATTGTAAATTGTGCTGCCGTGAACATTGGGGTGCATAGGTTCTTTTGAATTGGTGGGAAACAACCAATTTAAGAACAAAAAATATGCAGAACTGCCAGAAAGTCGAATTGTATGGAAGCCCTACAACCAAGGAATTAAAGAAGAAATATTCATCCAGACCGGTAGAAAGGGTGGAGATAAGCAGCTGGGGTGAAGAGGACACAAGGCAAGGCAGAGGCTGGTAGACTGGATGGTCCCACAGTCACATGCGGATAAGCTGGGAGGAACAACTAGGGAGCGAGACAAACCACGCAACCCAGGGTTCCAGCACAAGCAAAATAAAGCCTCAGAACCCGTACCTCTAAAACGTGTGGGGGCAGGACAAACTGCCAGTCTCTTGAAAGCAGGGTGACAAGCTTAGCAAGCAGCTTTGTTCCCTCTCTGACCCCTACCCCACATACAGGACCTACGTCCTGTATGTAGGTATGTAATACCTACATCCTGTATGTAGTCAAGGACCTATATCCAAGATCATTCTATCCAGCAAAGCTATCATTTAGAATTGAAGGGCAGATAAAGTGCTTCCCAGATAAGGTAAAGTTAAAGGAGTTCATAACCACTAAGCTCTTATTATATAAAATGTTAAAGGGACTTATCTAAGAAAAAGAAGAAGATCAAAACTATGAACAGTAAAATGACAACAATCTCACAACTATGAACTGAACCTGAGAAAACAAAAACAAACTAAGCAGGAAACAACTAGAACAGGAAGCAAATCACAGAAATGGAGATCACATGGAGTGTTATCAGCAGGGAAGTGAAGAGAGAGAATGGGAGGAAAGGTGCAGGGAATAAGAAGCATAATTGGTAGGTACAAAATAGGCAGAGGGAGGTTAAGAATGGTATAGGAAATGGAGAAGCCAAATAACTTATATGTATGATCCATGGACATGAACTAAGGGGGGGAAATGCTGGAGGGAGGGGGATACTAGATAGATGGGACAACTGTAATAGTGTAATCAATAAAATATACTTTAAAAAGAAACATATCGATCTACTTGATTTAACTATTCTTGATTCTTGTACTATATATGACCTTACCCAATTTGCTGATTCTTTCTCATATTATTGGAAAGCTAGAATACTTATAGGTTTTCACTCTTGCACACAATGCTACAGTGACCATTCTTATATGTAGCTCTATGTGTGCATGTAAGTTTCACATGAGAGGCTATGTGGTATAGCAGCAATTTTCAACTGGTGTGCTGTAAGAAGCACTCTGGTGCGTTGCAAGAAGTTTTAAAACATGCAGTACCTGACTGTTTAGTTAGGAGCACTGACCTCTTTTCCCTTGGATTGTCAAATAAAACAAATGACAACAGTCAACACAATAGCCGTCCTATGTGAATGAATCAAAATTATACTTATTTTTGTCAGATCAGCAAAAAATATATATTTTCTAGTGTACCCCAGAATATTAGCAATTGGTTTATGGGTGCCATAAGATGAAAAAAATTGAAAGTTGCTCTGGTATAGGATGAAAGAGCATAGGCTTCCAAGGCAACACTGCCTCAATTGAAATCCCATCTTAATACTTACCAATAATATTTTCATAGGCAATCTGTACATTGAGGTCATATTATTCAGTGCCCAGAATGCCAGAATCATGACTTAATACTTGATTTAATAAGCAATGGGGATAATTTGAAGATTTTGATTAGGGGGTGATAAGATCAGATTGACAGATTTACCTAGAAATGGTGTAAACTATAAATTAACTTGGAATGTTGAGACTAGGGAACCAGCACACTCTAACTTGTATTAATGCATATGTCAACTAAGTTCTCAAACCATGAACTATTTTAAACCAGAAGGAAAAATTCTGAGTACTAAAATAAAATTTCTTATTTACAAATTATTTTCAACCAGGTGATGATTCTTTTTGTCTTATTTTCCCCTATTTCTGGATCCCATAAGCATCTTCATTCTCACTTATAATTCTCCCCTTTCTTTTTCTTCTCTCCAAAGTAGGAGCTGAAATCATTCACACCGAGAGGATTAGAGTTGACCATCTCCCCAAATAATTCTTACTTTTAAAACTCCATATTTTTATGTCAAAGTAGTACATACACATGGTAAACAATTAAGCAGTACAAAAATGATTACAATGAAAAGCAACCATCTCTAAGCCTAGCCCCTCACACCTTTAGGGCCATTCTTCAAGGGCAGCCCTTTTAACCTTTTTAGTTTCTTGGATATTTATTTTAGTAACTCTAATTAATATGCTTATGTACCTGTTTATTGATTTATTAACTTTAACTTATATCTATTTACAACCTTGTATGAAAAAATGAAGACTTCCCTCAAAATTAACACCAATTCCCCATCCCCTATTTCTATCTTTACTTAATTGTGCTAACATTGGAGTAGTCTGGTGATTGCTTTTATAACTTTTTGTAATGAATATAAAGCTCCATATTCTCCACATTTCTTTCTAACTTATCTAAATTATATTATCATTTGATTTTTATATTGTTTTCTTTTATACTTTTAAATAATGCACATTAAACTCTTTTCATTTTCTATCAACTTTTAACTGTCATTTCTCTACTCTCCACCATTGTGAGATGACGGGATCCCTCTTTTTCCATTTTTCCTTCCACCTCTTACCTTTCATCAGTTTCCCTTTGTTTTACATTGTCAAGACTTCTGTATTTAGGTATCTCAAACTAACGAACAAAATAGAACCACAGGCATGGAATCAGGATACATGGAACAGACTGAAAGTTACCAGAGGGGAGGGGGGAGGTGGATAATGGTGGAAAGAAGAGGAGGAAACTAGACAAAGAACATGTATGAATGATCCATGGACAAAGGGTGAAAACTGACTGTGGGAGTGGGGGGTGGGATGAGTGCAGGAGGGCAAAGGGGAGAAAATTGAGACAACTGCAATAAATAACAATACAAATAATTTAATAAAAACAAGAATGTAAAAGCTAAACACCAAATATATTATTTTTAAAATATTTTATTGATTATGCTATTACAGTTGCCCCAATTTTCCCCCTTTGCTACCCTCTGCCTGGTACCCCCATCCCCTCCAGCAATCCTCCCCTTAGTTCATGTCTGTGGGTCATACATAAGTTCTTAGGCTACTCTTTTTCCTCTACTGTTTCTAACATCTCCCTGTCTATTTTGTACCTACCCATTATGCTTCTTAATCCCTGCACCAGTTTATTCACTCTCCCCCTTCCACCTTCCAGCTGATAACCATCTAAATGATCTCCATATCTATGATTCTGTTCCTGTTGGGCTTGTTTGCTTAGTTTTTTTTTTTTTTTAGATTCAGTTGTTGATAGTTGTAAATTTGCTGCCATTTTAATGTTCAGAGTTTTGATCTTCTTTTCCTTAAATAAGTTCCTTTAACATTTCATGTAATAAGGGCTTGGTGATGATGAACTCCTTTAGCTTTACCTTGTCTGGGAAGCACTTTATCTGCCCTTCCATTCTAAATGATAGCTTTGCTGTAATATAGGTTGTAGGTTTTTGCTTTTCTTCACTTTGACTACTTCTTGCCAGTCTCTTCTTGCCTGCAAAGTTTCTTTTGAGAGATCAGCTGACAGTCTTATGGGAAGTCCTTTGTAGGTAACCCTCTTCTTTTCTCTTGCTACTTTCAACATTTCTTCTTTATCTTTAACCTTTGGTATTTTAATTATGATGTGTCTTTGTGTGTTCCTCTTTGGGTCCAATTTGTTTGGGATTCTCTGTGCTTCCTGGACTTGTATGTCATTTCCTTCACCAAATTTGGGGATTTTTCTTTCATTATTTTTTCAAATAAGTTTTCAATTTCTTGCTCTCCCTCTTCTCCTTCTGGCATCCCTATGATTAGGATATTGATACATTTGGAGATGTCCCAGAGGCTTCTTATACTATCTTTGCTTTTTTAAAATTCTTTTTCCTTCTTGATGTTCTGGTTGAATGCTTATTTCTTCTTTATGTTCCAAATCATTGATTTGAGCCCTGGCCTCATCTCTTCCACTGTTGGTTCCCGTAGATTTTCATTTATTTTACTCAGGATGCTCTGAGAACTGATTAGCTCAGTCTCAAAATGAAGGAACAAATGAAGGCTACCCAAAGTGAAATAAAGTAAAGTATTCAGGGAACCAACAGTGAAGGGAAGGAAACCAGGACTCAAATCAACAATTTGGAACAAAAGGGAGAAATAAACAACCAACTGGAACAGAATGAAGAAACAAGAATTCAAAAAATGGGAAGAGGCTTAAGAACCTATGAGACAACTTTAAGCACTCTAAAATTAGAATTATAGGGGTGCCAGAAGGAGAATAACAAGAGCAAGAAGTTGAAAACATATTTCAACAAATAATGAAGGAAACCTTCCCCAATCTGGTGAAGGAAGTAGATGAAAGAAGTCCAGGAAGCCCAGAGAGTCCCAAAGAAGTTAGACCTAAAATGAAACACACCAAGGCACATCATCATTAAGTTACACAAGATTCTTAAAAGTGGCAAGAAGAAAGGAGTTACCTACAAAGGAATGCCCATAAGATTATCAGCTGATTTCTCAAATGAAACCTTATGGGCAAGAAGGTGAGTAAAAAGAAGTATTTGAAGTCATGAAAGGCAGGGACCTACACCCAAAATTGCTCTATCCAGCAAAGCTATCATTTAGAATGGAAGGGCAGATAAAGAGCTTCCAAGATAAGGCAAAATTAAAGGAATTCATCATCACCAAGCCCTTATTATATGAAATGTGAAAGGGACTTATCTAAGAAATAGAAGATCAAAAACTATGAACAGTAAAATGAAAACAAACTGGTAACTATCGACAACTGAACCTAAAAAACAAAAGCTAAGCAAATAGCTAGAACAGGAATGGAACCAGTGAAATGAAGATCACATGGAAGGTTTTTAGTGGGGAAGGGGAGGGGAAGAATGGGGGGAATGGTACAAAAAACAAGAAGCATAAATGGTAGGCATAAAATAGACAGGGGGAGGTTAAGAATAGTATAGGAAATGGAGAAGCCAAAGAACTTATATTTACAACCTGGTTTTATTTTGTCTGTAATTATTAATCATTTATTTCTAGAGCTGATGTTTTTTCCCATAACTCTCACCCTACACTAGTTTATAAATTCCATTAAAGTAGTCACTTTTTTCTACCTTGAATTCAGCCTATCACTGAGTTGGTTCTCAATAAAATATTTGTGAAATGAATGAGTAAAGATAACCAGTTTGATCCATGCTATCATGAATATGGGTTCTCACTCAAAATTGCCACTCCTTTATCACATTGTTACCTTAAAAAGATGCTCTTGTATATAATTATACATTTTACTATTTGACCATTGTGTTAATTATTGATTACTGTAATGGATTACTGCCCCTCAAAATGTGGTGGTTTAAAACAGCAAATATTAATTATCTCATAGTTTCTGTGGGTTAGGAAACTAGGAATAGGTTAACTGCATCCTCTGGCTCAGGATCTCTCAGGCTGCAATCAAGATATTGGCCAGTGTAGATGCCATCTCAACGTTCCAAAGAGATGATGTCTTAGCTACAGTGGGACACCCTCTCCCCAGTCTAGCACACTATATCCTCTCTCTTTGTCCTTAGCACTTACCACTATATCCTTATTGAGAAAATGCCCTTTGTAGAACAACCTGCAAATATCTGGGGGAAACCATCCAGGCAAGTAAAATAGTGGATACAAAGGAGAGCCCAGGACTGGTGTGTTCGGGAAGTAAAAAATTCAGTGTATCTGAAATGAATAGATAAAGGAAAGTATAGAAGGAGATAAAGTTGGAAAGGAAGGCCAGATTATGCAAGGCCATGCAGACCATCAGTAAAACTTTGATTTTTCCTCTGAGTGATGTGGGAAGCCTTTTGGAGAATTTTAAACACCTGAGTTGTTATGATCTTTCATAATATTTTAACAAAGTCATGTTGGCTGCCATGTTGAAAATAGATGAAAGGGTATGTGAGAAGAAAGAAACAGACAAACCATTTATGTGGCTACTGCAATTAGCCAGATCGATACTGGGGACTCAGACTGGAGTAGTAACACTGGGGGTGAATGAGAAGTGATCAAGCCCTTTGTATATTTTGAAGGCAAAGTTGAGACAATTGATTGGGAGGTTGGTCAGCGTATGTGGGAGAAAGGGAAGTCAAATATACTCCAAGAACTTTGGCCTAAACCAACAAAGAATGAAGTTAGCATAAACTCAGATGGGGGAGTCAGACTATCGGAGAAGAATGTTCAGGGGATAAGTTTTAGACATGTTAACTTTGAAAAGCCTACTAGTCATCTGAATGAAGATGTTGGACAGGCAATAGTTTGGACTCAGAAAAGAGGTTCCGTCTAGAGATACATGTTTGCAAGGAGTTAACATACAGAAGGCATTTAATGCAATGAGAGTAAATAAGATCATCTAGGGAATGGAGGTACCCATAAAAAACAAGAGGTGAAAATAAAAACATCAGAGTGAAAAGCATGATTGTTGAACCAGCTCTGTGCTCAGGTCCAATGAAGGAGTGTTAAAGGGCTTTGTTGCTTAATAGACAGCTGGGGTGCTCTCCCAGGAGGATACTGCTTATTGGGATTTCTTCTGGTCAGGACTAACAGGACTCAGATCAGATCTTTTTTATCTTAGCCTAACCAGAAAAGCCTCAAGGTAAGCACTAATGTACAACTGGGTTTCAAGAAAGCCTGTTATGTCCTTTTCCCATCATTGACCATCTGCTTCCTCTGGAACAATGGTTCTAAAGCATCAGTGTACAACAATTCCCAGAAGAACCTGTAGTTCACTGCCTCCAGAGTCTGTTCCTGTAGGTGGGGCTGGAAATGTTCATTCTTAGCAAGTACTCTGGTTAATCTTGATGAGGGCACTTCACTTAGAGAAAGATGCATCATCACAAAAAAATTGAAAACATTCTACTTTTCTAGAAAGATAAGTTTTAACACTTACAGTGGCTATTAACTTTAGCTTTCTGATGATCATATGACTTTTTCCTAAAAGCTGTCATGGATTTTAAGCCTAAAATTATATGTAATGAGTTAATTAACTGCTTGGAAAGTTATATAAAGAACTTAAACACTCTGACTCCTTTTTAAAAATATTTCATTTATTTATCTTTAGAGGGGAAGGGAAGGAGAGAGGGAGAGAAATATCAATGTATGGTTGCCTCTTGTGCATCCCCTCCTGGGAACTGGCCTGCAACCCAGGCATGTGTCCTAACTGAGAATTGAACCACAGCCCTTTGGTCCACAGGCCTGTGCTCAATGAGCTACACCAGCCAGGGCTGACTCCTTTTTTTTTAATTTGAGCATATTCTGTATTAATTAGAAGGATCAAGACCAGTGGAGGTAGATACCATCTTGCAACAAACGTTCCCTAGGCATACATTTCACAGTATTTCTAATCTTGCCATTCGCATGAAAAAAATTGTATTTGTGCACAAGGGGGTATGCTAACAAGCATGACTTTCCAATTAGTATATTTCCTGGGAGGCTGAATATATTCTTGACTTTATGGTTTACTTTCTATACTGCAAATTGTCTTTGCAAGTACTTTGTTTTTATGTACCTGGGTTTGAATGTTTTTGTTTTTATTTGCATTTTTTCAAAAGGTAATTGCATTTTTCACCTAGTTTGCTCTTTTCCATTTAATTCTTGTGTGCATGTAAAGATGTATTTATGGCATTGTGTGAGAGTTTATAAATTTTGTATAGTCTAACCTGTCGGTTGGTCACATTGTGTTCCCTTATTACCTTTAAATTGATTCTATTTTTTTTAATTTGGAAAGAGCACCAATCTACTATTATTGATTCAGAGAGTTAAGTCTTTGAGCATGCAAAAGGACATTTCTATCTAAAGGCTGATGTGGTAGAGACATCTGCATTCCCCCATATCCAGTTTTCCTCTCCTTCTAGACTCAGAGAAGTACCACTCCTCAGAAAGACCATGTAGTTAGGTCTGGTCAGTAGATTTGGAGCAGAAATATTTTCAAACCAAAGTATGAAATAGCTATTATTTCATAGCTATTGTTTAACATGTCAGTATTTTCTTTCTTTGCCACACCAATTGTGGAGGAAGTCTCATGTTGACTTAATGGAGATAAAAGACCAAAACAGCCTGCATCTCTGGTGATCTCATGGCAGTATTTACCTTAGAGAGTATCTGGGCCCACAGCAGATTTTGTGAGTGAAAAATAAATTTTGTGTTGAATCACTGAGATTTTTATTTGCTTTTTGTTACTTTGGCATGTCTATCCTATCCTGACTTGTAATATCATAAGATCTTTATAAAAATATAGCTCTGGGAAAGATTTGATTATTATAAGTTTGTAACTGATTTTCACATATTGAAATACTTTCCTCACTGTAAAAGCAAGCATCACCAGCCATCAGAGAGATGCAAATTAAAACCACAATGAGATACAACTTTACACCAGTCAGAATGACCACCATAAACAAATCAACAAACAAGTGTTGGTGAGGTTGTAGATAAAAGGGAACCCTGGTGCACTGTTGGTGAGAATGTAGACTGGTACAGCCACTATGAAAAACAGTATGGGGATACCTCAGAAAACTAAAAATGGAAGTGCCTTTTGACCCAGCAATTCCACTGCTAGGATTATACCCTAAGAATCCTGAAACATCAATTCAAAAGAACCTATGCACCCCAATGTTCATAGCAGCACAATTTACAATAGCCAAGTGTTGGAAGCAACCTAGATGTTCATCAGTAAATGAGTAGATCAGAAAAACTGTGGTACATTTACACAATGGAATACTATGCATCAGAAAGAAAGAAGAAGCTCCTACCCTTTTTGACAGCTTGGATGGATCTGGAGAGCATTATGCTGTGTGAAATAAGCCAAATCACGAAAGACAAAAACCATATGATCTCCCCTATAAGCAGGACCTAATCAACAAAACAGACAAGCAAGCAAAATATAACCAGAGACATTGAATTAAAGAACAAAACGACAGTAACCAGAGGGGAGGACGGGGATAATGGGGGGAAATAGGGGAAGGTCCATCAAGTAAAGCGTATAAAAAGGACTCATGGACAAAGCCAAAGCAGGTAGGTTTAATGGTGGGAGGCAGGGATGGGTGGTGGGGGAGCCTAGGTCGGGTGAAAATGGAGACAACTGTACTTGAGCAACAATTTTAAAAAGCAAATATATCAACTCTGCCATAACAGCTCTTTGTCTCTCTCATGTCTGCAATTTCAAATTACTTGCTAAATGTAACATGAAGCTTTGCTGCCTGCATATTACAAATTATTGCACCTTTATATCTATATTTATATTTATATTTATATTTATATTTATATTTATATTTATATTTATATTAAGAAACTGAAAGAGTACATCCCATTTTCCAAACAGTGTTTCCTTTAGGAGCCATTCCTTGTTCTTTTCTCATCTCCCATCCCTCAATAACACCATCACCACCTCACCTTTATTTTCACTTTCCCTTTTACACAGGCCATCCCATATGCTCCCATAATGTTCTGTGCATACCTCTCACCACATAATCTTAAATTTTGCTGTTTATTTTACATTAGACTTGAACTCTTTACTCCCAGGGGCTATATCTCATTCATGCCTAGTACCTAGCACACAGAAGGTATTTAAAGACTCTTGTTGAATTGGACCTAACTGCTTAAGTCACATATGTAGAGAATATATGTAGCCCCTAAGATGACGTCTGTTTCTTCACCAACTAACACACCCTTAGGAAAAAAGATGTTTCTCTGGATCCTCAGGGATGGCTCTCATTCCAGACTTCAGATAATGTCTTAAGTTTCTATGTGATAATCATAACAAACCCTTCTTCTTAAAAAGAATAGTAAGAGTTATTAAAGACCTGGTATACTAATTGATTGTTTCATATTAATATATCAAAAGAATCATAAAAGCACAAAGAATACAGCCACTTTTTAAGTAGTTACTAGATGTAATGAATACTGGCTCATTTCTAATTCATAAAATTTCTATTATCTGTCTTCTGAAAATGAGTTAGGAATCTACTTTTAGAGACATCCTAATTGTATTTGGTTAGATTAAGATGGAAAAGCATTAGTTAATGGTGTATTGTCATTCCCATGTTGTAAATGTTGTAAAAAAATGTGTAAATGAAATATAATTTGCAAGTATTGCATATGTTAGTGTGAACTATATGTGAAAATTTGATATGCTTTCCTGCTCTATAAAATATCTTGAAGAGGCTTTTATGGGTATTTTACAGCTAATTCATAGATCTCAACTATGACCAAGTCAAAGTAACTTGACTGCGTTGTTATCTAGCTTAAAGTGATATCACTGCAGTTTGAGAGAAGTGAACATTTTTTTTCTAAACTGTGACCTATAGAACACCAGCGAGCTTTGAGATGTTAATAAATCCTGTGAGCAAAAATTTTGGAAGTACTACATAAAGCCAAAGTAAATAGTTTTCTCTTCACAAGATTTCTGCAGGTATTTACTATGCATTATGAACAGGACTGATTTGTATACTATGCACATTAGGCATATTGCCTAGGGCCCATGATATATTTAGGAGCCCACAAAAATATTTTAATTTTTTAACATAAAAAATTAAAATATAATTATAAATATACAATGATGAATCCAGCCTGTGTTACATTAATCTTTATACCAATGTAGTCATAAAATATATTTTAATAGTTTTCTATAAAGGAAGTAGCCCACAAAGGCAAAAGTATCTAGAGTTTATGAATAACATAGTGCAGCCTTGCTTATGATCCTCTGAAAGGTGTGTTATGCAGGATTTTCCATAAGTTGCCTGTGCATGGATATCTTTGTATAGGGCTTCTCAAGGGACAGCAGTTAAGACATGTGGAAATGGTTATGTAGTATAACAGGCATTGGAACAAGAATGATAAGAATTAGATTTTAGTGATATCTGAGACTAACTAACCACACATGTTTGAGTAAGCCATGCAACATCACTGTCTCCCAGATTGTTAAGAAACAAAATGATACTGTTCAACTGGATGTGTCAAGTATGCCTTACAGCTAACTGTAATGTGATTTTATATTTTTAATATCTTTGTATGATTTGCTGATTTTTTAAGGTTTATGCACATAGGTTAGAAATAAGTCCCAAGAGGAAGAGTACTATTTTGCGCTGAAAGTCAGAAATAAAAATTCTAGCCCTTGGGTCAACAATGATCTCAAGGAAGAAATCAAAAGATACCTTGAAACAAATGAAAATAAGGACACAACAATCCAAAATCTGTGGGACATGGGGAAGCAGTTCTAAGAGGGAAATTCATAGCATTATAGGCCTATCTCACAAAAAAAGAAAAGAAAAGAAAAAGCTCAAATAAACAATCTAAATTTACACCTAAAGTTAATTGAAGAAGGACAACAAAGTCTGGAGTAGAAGAAAGAAAATATTAAGTATCAGAGCAGAAATAGACAAAACAGACTCTAAAAAACAATACAAAAGATCAATGAATCCAAGAGCTGGGTCTTTGAAAAAATAAATAAGATTAACAAACCTTTAACAACACTCATCAAGAAAGTTTAAGCTCTGCTTTTAGTTGTAACTAACTTCTACCAATAACAAAATGTATCAAATGTTTCTCCTTCAAACGAGAAAAAAAACAAGAAATTTGAGAATATTCTTTTTTGATATGTTCTCTACTTAGGTATCTAGCAATTAAACTTATTGTCCTCTCTTCTTGTCATGGTGGGCTGTGGTGATGGAGTTGACCAAGAGAGAAAAGGCAAATATATCTCCCAGGTGTTAAGTTTGGGTGACTCTTTGGCTGGTTGTATTCAGATCATTTTTTTGATGATGCAGGTTGAGTGTTTGGTTATTTGTATGATAACCCCCCCAAAAAAGCCCTACAGTTGGATCTATACATCAATATCACATTCAGGAGAGAGGCCAAGTCTGATGTTTTGTACTTAGGAATCTTAAGCCTAGTGAAAGTAGTTCAAATTATTGGAGTAGAAGAAATAACCCTAGGGGATAATAGAGAAGAAGGCTGGGCTAAGTATGTAACTATGGAGGGAGTCAACTTTAGGGACAGTTATAGGAAGATAAACTCCCAAAATGGGAACTCCCACGAAAAAGTCAGAGAGGTACAAGGGGAACTAGAAGAGGGTATTATCGTGGAAATAGAAAAAAAACATTACAGCCCTGGCTGGTGTAGCTCAGTGGATTGAGCACGGGCCTGCGAACCAGGCAATCGCGGTTCGATTCCCAGTCAGGGCACATTCTTGGGTTGCAGGCCAGTTCCCGGCAGGGGCCAGTTCCCAGCAGGGGAAGCACGAGAAGCAACCATACATTGATATTTCTCTTCCTCTCTCCTTCCCTTCCCCTCTAAAGATAAATAATTAAAGATAAAATATTTAAAAAAAAGAAAAAGAAAAAAAACATTACAGTGAAAATAGAGCAGAAAGTTTTATGACAAAAAAAATGGGGAACAGGTACTCATTGCAATTGAGAACATGAATCAGTACCAATTTCCTGGGAGTTAATTCAACATTGTGCAGCAGAACCTCAAAAGTATTTATACCCTTGGATACAATATTTTTTTTCAATAATTTATTCTAAAGAAATAATCCCCCCAAATTGTCAAAGACTTATGTACAAAAATACATATAGCACCTTTATTTATAACAGAAAAGTTTAAAATGTGAGTCAAATATCCGGTAGTAAAGAAATAGCTAATACATGATGATTTGTCCATTTTATAGAATATCATGCAGCAGTTAGAGGCATTTTCAAAACTACTTAAGGATATTGAAAAATATTTACAATATCATTTTATATAAAATGCAGGTAAAACTACTGAACAGAACTGTGCCTACATATAGATGTATATGTATATACTTCAAAAAAGTTAATAGTGGTTATCACCAATTAGTGTTATTACAGGTGACATTTTTCTTCTTTGTACTTTGTCATGTCTGCATGTTGTATTCCTCCAAAATTTATATGTTGAAACTCTACTTCCCAAAGGGGATAGTATTAGAAATTGGAGCTTTTGGGAGGTGAATGCCAAGGGCAGAACTCTCACGAATGGGATTAGTGCTTTATAAAATAAGCTCAGAGAGCCTCCTCCACTTCTACCACATGAGGATCCAATGAGAAGTCTTCACTCTGGAAGAGAGGATTCACCTGAATATGCTGGTGCCTTGCTATTGGACTTCTAGCCTCCAGAACTGTAAGAAATACATTTCTGTTGTTTATAAGTACCCAGTCTATGGTATTTTGTTCTAGAATCCTGAATGGACTAAGAGAGTAATGAATGAATACTGCTTTTATAATGAGAAAAGAAAAATTACATTTTGAAAGGAGAAAGCAATTTAGCAGCGTCAAAGACAAAGCAAAATCTGGTTAGTTAAGACTGGAAAATGTATATTAGATTCGTTAATTAGATATTATATATCTTAGAGAAAATTGTTTCAGTAGAGGAAACGAAGAAGGCAGATTTCAGAGCTTAATTAGTAAGATTGAGTTAAAAATCCCAAGAAAGCAAATTTTTCTGCACTTTCAAAAGTTCTGAAAGTGGAAAAACAGAGAGAAGCTGTGGGGTAGTTAATCAGGATGCAGTTGTAAGGTCCTTTTAGAATGTAAAGGCCCTCAGGTGTTTATAGACTGAGGGGAGAATCCAATAAAGATGTTGAGAAAGAAAGGACTACAGAGCAAGGACAGGGCAAAAACACAGAGAGATTGAATTGGGTCACCTGCGTGGGTTGGCCTCGAACTGGTAAGGAACACTGCATACTTCCAGAGTGAAGTAAGGAAAGTAAAAACCAATGAATATAGAAATGTTTACAGAGAAATTGAGTAAGATCTCCCTGATGACCTCAATTTTCCATTGATGTAAAGGCAAGGTTATCTGCTGAGATTGAAATCAGCAGTTGTTTGGAGAAAGGACTCAGATAAGTTTTGATGTTTTGGAATGGTCGTTGAGGGCAATGTAAAAGAGAGCTGACCAAGAGTAAGTAAAATGACTGGTAGGCTTACAGGGAAGCCAATCAAGTTTGGAGACCATAAATGTATGTGGAACCATCATGTGTGAATATTTTTAAATTTCTTTAACAGAGTAAAGCTACCAGGTGGGAATAAGGTGGTGAGAAAGATACAAAGTAGAGAACTGTAGTCAGAAAGTGGGGAGCTTAAGTGGAGCAATTTCTAAACCATGGCAAGATACTGTACATGAGCTTTTGAATGGGGAGTTAAAGAAATGCAGAGCCATTAAGGTGGATAAGTTGTCTCCATGAATGTTAAAAATCTCCTAGAGTTATGCCAGGAGAGGAAGACTAGGAGTCTGGGTTTTTGGTGACGGAATAGATAACCAAGTGGCAAGTAGATTGGACACAATTATTTTTTTAAGGAATTGAGGGTGAAATACTTGCTATAGAGAATCTGCAATGAAAATGAGAGTTTACAAGAGGAATGAAAAATGTCGGGAAGGAGCATTGATAATGCATTGAAATGCCAACTCATCTCTTGGATTCATGGATCACACTGTTTTGGAGACCTGGCAGACTCTACTAAAATGAGCTAAAGGCAAGGGAGTAGGAAACTGAGGAAGGAGCTAGATAT
Source organism: Sturnira hondurensis (assembly GCF_014824575.4). Taxonomy (NCBI): domain Eukaryota; kingdom Metazoa; phylum Chordata; class Mammalia; order Chiroptera; family Phyllostomidae; genus Sturnira; species Sturnira hondurensis. The sequence continues at coordinate 149,808 of NW_028079215.1, read as the reverse complement.
AGTTAAGGCAAAAAGAGAGATGGCTTTCTTACCCCAAACTTAAGATGGATAGGAGTTTGTTAACAGTGTAATCAAGTTTGCAATACAATCCGCAGTTGAACAGGGCCAGCAGTTAGAGGAATCAGAAGAAAACATAGAATGATAAGAAGGTAAAGTTATGAGAGAATAAAACAGGCTTCTTTATATATTTTGGAGATCAAACCCTTATCTGAGATATTATTGGCAAATATGTTTTCCCATACAGTTGGTTCTCTTTTCATTTTAATGCTGTTTTTTTTTTCAGCTGTGCAGAAGCTTTCTGTTTTGATGAAGTCCCATTTGTTTATTCTTTGCTTTATGTCTTTTTCTCTAGGGGACATGTTGGTGAAGGTATTGCTGCATGGAATATCTGAGATTTTCCTGCCTATGTTCTCCTCTAGGACTTTTATGGTGTCACAAGTTATATTTAAGTCTTTTATCTACCTTGAATTTATTTTTGTGTATGGTGTAAGTTGGTGATCCAGTTTCATTTTTTTTTTGCATGTAGCTGTCCAAATATTTGAACACCATTTGTTGAAGAGGCTATTTTTACTCCATTTTATGCTTTTGCTCCCTTTGTCAAATATTAATTACCATAGAGACTTGGGTTTATTTCTGAGCTCCCTATTCTGGCTCACCAGTAAATGAATGGATCAAAAACTATGGTACATTTACATGATGGAATACTACACAGCAGAAAAAAGGAGCTCCTACCCTTTACAACAGCATGGATGGAATTGAGAGCATTATGCTAAGTGAAATAAGCCAGGTGTTGAAAGACAAATACCATATGATCTCACCATATGAGATCATTGAACAGAATTCTAAACATCATGAACGAATAAACTGAGTAAAATAAGAAACCCTTCCCATAAGCATTCAGTATTTGGAAGGACTCTTGCTTTTATTCTATCATATGGTATTGAGATTTAAGTGGAACCTAATTAACAAAACAAACAAGCAAGCAAAATATAACCAGAGACATTGAAATTAAGAACACACGGACAATAATCAGAGAGGAGTTGGGAGGGGATAATGGGGTGAAAAGAATGAAGGGTTTTCAGGAACAACTATAAAGGACACATGGACAAAACCAAGGGGGGTTGGGATCAGTGGAGGGAGGTGGGGATGGCTGGGGCTGGGGGAGAGTGGAGGGGGGAAATACAGACAACTGTACTTGAACAACAATAAAAATAAATAAAAATATATAATAAAAACAACAGGCTTCTTGTTCAGAAGGTAACCAAGGAATATATAAGATCAAATAACTAGCCTTTTGTGCCCCAAACTTCTACCAAGTGGTATTGGCACCAAAACTAAGTGACTCCCGGGCAGTAGTATCTGCCTCAACAAGGTGATGAGGAAGATCATGTATGCACATATCCATAATGTGCTTATACTAAATCAAACAAACAGGGGACAGAGTAATAGGTATGGTATGCTACCACTTGCATAAAAGTTGAAAATCTTTGTGTGTGCATATGTGCATTTGTGTATTTTCTCTTGTGAGTATTAATTATCTCTGGAAGAGTCCTCAAGAAACTGGCTGGGGGTGGGCTGGGTGAAAAAGGGAAAGGGACGAAAAAGCACAGATTGGTGGTTACAAAATAATCATGGGATGTAAATCACAGCATAGGGAATATAGTCAATAGTATTGTAATAACTATGTATAATGCTAGGTGGGTACTAGAATTATTAGGGAGAACACTTTGTAAAGTATATAATTGTTTAGCCACTATGATGTACACCTGAAACTGATATGAAATAATATTGAATATTAACTGTAATTGGAAAATAAAATAAAAACAAGTAACTGCCTTTGGGAAGGTAAACAGGATGATTGAGGGACAAAGTTAGAAGAGAATTTTACTTTAGACCCTTTAAATGATTTAAACTTTGAAGTATTTAAAAAGCGCATTTAGAATCTTAATTCTCCAATTGGCTTCTTTGCTGCAGAAAGGAAGAAGGAGCTCCTACCTTTTGCAACATCATGGATGAAACTGGAGAGCATTATGCTGAGCAAAATAAGCCAGGTAGTGAAAGACAAATACCATATGATCTCACCTGTAATGGGAATCTAAACAACAAAACAAACAAGCAAGCAAAATATGACCAATGACACTCAAATACGGAACAGGCTGACAGGGTCCAGAGGGGAGAGGGGAGAGAATCATATGGGAAAAGGGGATGGACTCACATGAATAAGTATAAAGAACACATGGACAATAATTAAGGTGGGGGGTGGAAATGGGAGGGAGGTGGGGAGCACTGAGGAGGGGTAGGGCTGGGAATATAAGACATAAAACTGTACTTGAATAAGAATTAAATACAAATAAAAATAAAAATAAAATAAATGAAAAAAAAAGAATCTTAATTCTACCCATAACCAAAGATAGAGCTCCCCAGAGTAGTATATGAGCAGTGCTTGAGGTAAATAAATCAGAATTTGGGGGTCTGTTTGTTTGTTCTTTTCAGCTGAACACTTATTTGAGTTGTGTTTCAGATTTTTAATCTTGTATGGAAGTAAAGATATGTCTTTGCTCCTTCTTGGCTCTTTTGAAAGTGGCATAATAGGTGAGTGTGAAAAGCTATTATTTTTTATGATTAAAAGCACTTGTCACATGGCATATCACTAAAATATAACTCTCTTTTTCTACCTTTCTTTCTCCCCTTTCTGATAAAACATATCTACTGACTTTCTATGTCTTTTCTCAAGACGTCCCAAACACCAATTATCCACAATATGAAGAGCCTCTGCTACTTCCAAGGTGTGCAACCCTAGGCCTAAAATTTTGTGTGCTTGTCCAAATGTTAAAATACTTACAGATTGAGTCATAGGGCCTTAATATGTTTGTAATGAAAAAGAACAAACCATGTGAAGTACAGGAATCCCTTTCTTAGGAAAAATTCCTTAACAGAATTCTAAACATCATGAATGAATAAACTGAGTAAAATAGGAAACCCTTCCCATAAACATTCAGTATTTGGAAGGACTCTTGCTTTTATTCTATCTTGGCTTTCTTCTCCAGTGCTAACAGAGCCAGAAAGTTAATCTCTGGACAGCCTATTTTATTATGAAACGAGAAATGGTCCATACTTTGGAAAGCTCAGTATGCATTATTTTGACTTTTCAAGACATCGGGAACAACTATAAAGGACACATGGAGAAAACCAAGGCAGGGTGGAGGCAAGGGAGGCAAGTGGAGATGGCTGGGGTAGGCAGGGAGTAGTGGGAGGGGTAAATGCAGACAACTGTAATTGAACAACAATAAAATAATTTCTTTTTTAATTGTTGTTCAAGTACACTTTTCTGCCTTTTCCCCCATTCCAGCCCACCCCCCAGCCCTCCCCCCTTCCTGTTTCCACTTCCCCCTGGTTATTGTCATGTATCCTTTATACTTATTCCTGCAAACCCTTCATTTTTTCCCCTGAAATTTCCTCCACTCTCCCCTTTGGTCACTGTCAGCCTGTTCTCTATTTCAGTGTCTGTGGTTATATTTTGCTTGTTTGTTTGTTTTGTTGATTAGGTTCCTGTTAAAGGTGAGATCATATGGTATTTGTCTTTCACCACCTGGCTTATTTCACTCAGCATAATGCTTTCCAGTTCTATCCATGCTGTTGCAAAGGGTAGGAGCTCCTTCTTTCCTTCTGCTGCATAGAATTCCATTGTGTAAATGTACCATAGTGGATTTTTTTTATCCATTCATTTACTGATGGGCACCTAGGCTTCTTCCAGCACTTGGCTATTGTAAATTGTGCTGCTAGGAACATTGGGGTGCATAGGTTCTTTTGAATTGGAGTTTCAAGGTTCTTAGGGTATAATCCTAGCAGCGGAATTGCTGGGTCAAAAGGCAGGTCCATTTTTAGTTTTCTGAGGAAATTCCATACTGTTTTCTACAGTGGTTGTACCAGTCTGCAATCCCACCAACAGTGAACTAGGGTACCCTTTTTCCAACAACCTCTCCAACATTTGTTGTTTGCTGCTTTGTTTATGATGGCCATTCTGAATGGTGTGAGGTGGTATCTCATTGTGGTTTGAATTTGCATCTCTCTGATAGCTAGCGATACTGAGCATCTTTTCATGTGTCTCTGCACCCTCTGTATGTCCTTCTTGAAGAAGTGTCTGTTTGAGTCCTTTGCCCATTTTTTAATTGGGTTGTTTGTCTTCTTATAGTGGAGTTGTGTGAATTCTTTATATATTTTGGAGATTAAACCCTTGTCTGAGGTATCATTGGCAAATATGTTTTCCCATATGGTTAGTTTTCTTTTTATTTTAATACCATTTTCTTTAGCCATGCAAAAGCTTTTTATTTTGATGAGATCCCATTTGTTTATTCTCTCCTTTATGTCCCTTGGTCTAGGGGACATAACAGTGAAAATGTTGCTGTGTGAAATATCTGAGATTATCCTGCCTATGTTCTCCTCTAGGACTTTAATGGTGTCACAGGTTATATTTAAGTCTTTTATCCACCTTGAATTTATGAACAACAATAAAATGATTTTTAAAAAAGACATTCATTAGTACAACAGTATATATTGAGGCAACAAATTAGCACCATCTACAAATTAATCATTCTTTTTTAATAAGTAAGCAAGTTTATTTAGTGCTTACTACATATAAAGCTCTTCCATATAAAGATAAATGAAAAAAAATTGTCCAAACTCAAGAAAACTTGCTACTTACCAGGGAAGACACATAAACAGGCACAAGTGGTTGTCATTCTGTCACATTAGATGCTATGTTACGGAATCCAGTCTTCAGTATTAATCAGTCCATTCATCATTATTTACTCCTTAAAACATAGTTAGTATAATAATAAAACCATTTTTTATTATTAGGGACAGAAAAGGGGTCGAAGAATTAATCATTTGGCAGTTTTCGTTATGCTTTTAAGACCAAACTAAACTGACACCTTTTTGCTAGATGAGCTGGCACTCCAGTACTTATTAACATTTTATTGATATTATTTATAATATGGGTAGCAGTGTTTCCTAGGAATGGGATGACAGACATAATCCAGGTTTAAAGCTACCTATGTGTAGTATAATTCCCAAGATCTCCTTTGAATCTGTGTACAATGACTTCTCTCTCTCCTCCTCCCACACCATCACCCTCACTAAGAAAATAAATCAGAACTTCCAAGTCCTGTCAGAAGGCTGCTGGGGAACTGTCTTTCTGGTTCTTACTGCTCTCTTTCTTGGAGGTTTCAATGTAATTTTTAGATGTTGTAAGCTCTAAGAAGAAAAAATTAACACTATGTAATAATGAAATCCATAAGGACATTTTTCAGTTGCCTCCTTAGAGCTTGGGCCTACAGGTTGGAATGGAGCATGACTCAGTTACACACTCTGATCTTCAGCTGGGGACTCATAACTCACTTTGTGATTCATGATGTGTTGGGAGAGCTTGGGCTACAAGAGCACGTGTTAAATAAAACATAAACAGGTAGTAACACTGGATTCCTCCCTCTGTAAAACTAATCTGGCATCCCTGAAAGGCCTGGCATTCTTTTTATCATTTTTTATTTTTCAGTTACAATTGATATACATTATTATATTACTTTCAGGTGTACACCCTGGTGATTATATATTACAGATCTACGAAGTGATCATTCTGATAAATCTCATACCTATCTGACACCATACATAGTTATTAGGGTATTACTGACTATATTCCCTATTCTGTATTTTGCATTCCCATGACTCTTCTGTAACAACCAATCTGTGCTTCTTAATCCCTTCACCTTTTTCATCTATCCCCCACCTCAAATCCCCTCCCATCGGGCAACCATCAAAATGTTCTCTATATCTATGAGTCTGTTTCTGCTCTGTTTGTTTTGTTTTTTAGATTTAATTATTGATAGATATGTACTTATTGCAATTTTATTATTTGTATTTTTTATTTTTTAATATATTATATTGATTTTACCGTTACAGTTGTTCTATTCCCCCCTTCATTCCCCTCCACTCTGCACACGCCCTCCCCCACCATTCCCCCCTTTAGTTTATGACCACATGTCTCAAGTTCTCTAGATTCTATATTTCCCCTACTATTCTTGCCCTCCCCCTATCTGTTTTCTACCTACTGTCTATGCTATTTTCTGTACCTTCTCCCCCCTTCTCCTCCTCCCACTCCCCTGTTGCTAACCCTCCATGTGTTCTTCATTTCTATGGTTCCACTCCTGATCTAGCTGTCCTCTTGGTTTGCTTTTGTTTTAGGTGTGGTTGTTAATAACTGTGAGTTTGCTGCCCTTTCACTGTTCATATTTTTCATCTTCTTTTTCTTAGATAAGTCCCTTTAACATTTCCTATAATAAGGGCTTGGTGATGATGAACTCCTTGAATTTGATCTTATCTGAGAAGCACTTTATCTGTCTTTCCATTCTAAATGAAAGCTTTGCTGGATAAAGCAATCTTGGATGTAGATCTTTGGATTTCATGACTTGGAATACTTCTTTCCAGCCCCTTCTTGCCTGTAAGGACTTCTGCCAAGATGGAGGCGTAGGTGGAAACACTGTGCCTTCTCCCACAACCAAGTTTGAATACAACAAAGGTTTAGTAAACAAAGACATAGACAAAGAACAGAAAATTGAACTATACGGAAGTCCGACAACAATGAACCCTTCAACCCAGACCGGTAAGAGGGGCGGAGCCAGCAGCGGAGCAGGGTCAGGCAGGAAAGATCCCCCAACCTAGGCGCGCAGTCAGCCGGAGTAGCAGCGGGTGGCAGCTTGGGCCCAGTGAGGGTGCAGGGCAATCTGGCTGGGGTCACACATTCGTGCACAGATAGGCCAGCAGAGGAGTGGGCAGTGAGGTGGACTGCACAGGCCCCAGCGGGCGAACCCAGTGAGTGCACAAAGCGGCAGGCTGACTGAGGTCGCACATTTGCGTGTATTATTTGTATTTTTTATCTTTTTTTCTTCTTCTTAAAGAATACCCTTTACCATTTATTATCATGCTGGTTTTGTGCTGATGAGGTCCTTTACCTTTTTCTTGTCTGAGAAGCTCTTTATTTGTCCTTCAATTCTAATAGCATTGCTGGGTAGAGTGATCTTGGTTGTAGGCCCTTGCTTTTCATCACTCTTAATATTTGTTGCCAATCTCTTCTGGCCTGCAAAGATTTTGTTGAAAAATCAGCTGGAAGTCTTATGGGAGCTCCCTTATAGGTAACTACATCTATAACTCTTGCTACTTTTAAGATTCTCTCTTGTCTTTAACCTTTGGCGTTTTAATTATGATATATCTTGGTGTGAGCCTCTTTGGGTTCATTTCATTTGGGACTCTGCACTTCTGGGACTTGTATGTCTATATGCTTCACTAAGCTGGGGAAGTTTTTCTATCATTTTTTTCAAATAGGTTTTCAATTTCTTGGTCCCTCTCTTCTCCTTTAGACATTCCCATGATGCAAATGTTGGTATGCTTGAAGTCGTCCCAGAGGCTCCTTACACTATCCTCATTTATTTGAATTCTTTTTTCTTTTTACTGTTCTGATTGGGTGTTTTTTGCTTCCTTTTATTCCAAATTTGTGATTTGATTCTCAGCTTCATCTACTGTTCCATTAATTCCCCAGAGATTATTCTTCATTTTAGTGAGTGTATCTTTTATTCTAACTGGTCCTTTTTTATGCTGTTAAAGTTCTTACTAAGGTCATTAAACATCCTTATAATCAGTGTTTTGAACTCTACATCTAGTAGATAGCTTATCTCAATTTTTATTCTTAGTTCTTTTTCTGGAGTTTTAATCTGCTCTTTTATTTGGGATGTTTTTTTAATCTCTTCACTGTGGCAGCCTCTCTGTGCTTATTTCTATGTGTTAGGTAGAGGTGCTATGTCTCCCAGGCTTGGTAGAGTGGACTAATCTAGTAGGTGTCCTGTAGGGTTCAGTGGCACAGTCTCCTTGATCACCCAAGCTGAGTACTCAAGGTGTGTTCTTTGTGTGGGCTGAGTATACCCTCCCCTCATAGTTGAGCCATGATTGCTGTTGGCACATCAATGGAAGGGATTTACCCCCCAGGTCCATCTGCTGCAAGGACCAGCTGTGACCACTGATCATGGACCTCCAACCATTGTAGAGGATCAGTTGTGCAAGGGCCTACCCCACAGAGCAGTGCTTACTTCAGCAGGGTTCTGGTGCTCTCTGAGTCCACCCCTTGACTGTGTCACATGTGAAGGTGGTTGGGTGGTTGTGCTTTGACGTGGTCTGTAGCTGTCCACTTGGTACACTGGCTCTGGGGCCTTCAGGGAGGTTCAGGCCAAGCTCAGCCTCTGCCTGTGTTCTGCCCAGGGCCATGCAGCATAAGCTACAAAATGATCTGCAGATGGCTGCTTTTTGTGCTGGGCTTGAAGGTGCCCAAGTGTGGCCAAGCTGTGAACCAGGCCAGCTGCTGCTAGTACCAGGCCTGGGTCCACTTAGTGAGAGGTATGGGGCATGCTTAGGCCAGGTGCTATTTGAGAAATTGTAAAAAAAAAAAAGTCTGAAACATGAGCCAAGACATGCCAAAACAGGCCATTGGTATGGAAAAGCCTCTGGCAATGGTTTGGGTGGCCCCACAAGTTAGTCAGGGCAATGTCTCAGGGAATCACCACAGTGGATCAAACAATGTTGATCAGTTTAATGGAGACTAAGATATGGCATCTGTCAGCTGGCTTTGTGTGGAAAGAGCCCAGAAAAGGAACAGTGGCCTCTGCCAGCACTTCTTTCTGGGAGAAGCTGCCCACACTGGCTCTCGCCCTAATACTGGACAATTTAGTTTCTCCTCACATGCCTCTGGTGCCTTTCAAGCTGCTGTCCCAGTGCTAAAGTTCAGAGGGAGTGAGTCCATGCATTGCCCTTTTAAGAGGGACTGCCTGGGATTTCAGGAGCCCTCTGTCTCCCTCAGCCTCAATCCCTACTGGTATTTACAGCCAGAAGTTATTAGAACTTCTCTTCCTGGCACTTGGAACCTAGGTTTGGCCCCTTATTCCTCAGGGGAGACCTCCACAGCTAAGATATACCTCCTGATTTTTATCTACCACATTTGGGTGTGGGAGTAGCCTATTGCACATCTCTGCCCATCCTACCAGTCTCAATGTGATTTCTTCTTTAATTCCTTAATTGTAGAACATCCATTCAGACAGATTTCAGGCCATTCTGAATAATGGTTGTTCTGTAGTTTACTCATAATTTTGATGTGGTTGTGGTGCAGGCAAGTACCACATTTACCTGCACTGCCATATTGCCTAAAAGTCTACAAATTAATCATTCTTATTAAGCATTTGAGCATCAGCTTGTTTTTGGACTACTCTGTGTCCTAATTGTATCAGGCCTCCAGTATACAAAAAGAATTTTCCACGTTGTAGTTTTGTTTAAAGCTCTTTTTAAAAAAAAAAAATTCAATAATCCTACAAACAGTCACACAGGTTTACATAATTGAATACAGCATACAGATATAAAAAATGTTTGGAAACTGGTATACTCATAAAAATATGTGCATGAATATATTTTTAAATTATGTTAAATGGGAACTAAAATGTTTCAACAATATTGGGAGCAGTTGGCAAGCCTATTTGGATTGATGAAGTTGGTGTGGGAAAATGTCATAATGGAACCGTCATTCTGGTGGAATTTTAAAACTATGCTGTCTTATCATTTGAGTATTGCTTTGACATTTTTTTAGTATGGTTCAATGATATTGCTGTAAATTTCAATTCTTTTTAAATATTTGTGCTTTTTCAGAAGTTAACTTTTTGTACTTTTAGAGATGTGGGGTTTTTTATTTTTATTGAGGTTTAAGCTATATACAGTAAAGCACACAAATCTTTTTTATTGGATTTATTGGGGTGACACTAGTTAACAAAATTATACAGATTTCAGATGCACAATTCCACAACACATCCCAACACATCATCTGCACACTGTATCGTGTGTTCACCACCCCAAGTCAAATGTCCACCTATTACAATTTATCCCCCTATAACATCAATCTTAAATTCACAACTCAGTGAACTTTTGCACACACACATACAACAGGGTAACCACCACTCAGATCAAGATATAGAACATTTCCAATACTCCAGAGAGTTCCCTTAAGACTTTGCTACTTATACCATACTCCCAGAGGGAACTGCTCTGTTGACTTCTATCACCATACATTTGGTTTGCCTATTATTGAAACACATGTAAATGGAAGCTATTCTATTGGTGTGGCTTATCATTATGTCTATGACAGAAATTTACATTGTTGAATGTAGCAGTCATTCATTCTTGTTCATTGCAGAGTACAGTCCACTGAATGAATGTACAACTATTTGTTTATTCACTTTACTGTTGATTGGCATCTGAGTTGTTTCTAGTTTGGGCCTATTGTAAATAAAGTCTTTAAGAACATTCTCATACTTGAATTTTGCACTCATTTTCTTGGGTATAAATCTAAGATTGTAATGGTCAGCATTATATTTAGCTTCAGTAGATACTGACAAATATGTACCCAAAGTGGTTGTTTCAATTTACACTCCTGGCCCCAATGTATGAGAGTTCCAGTTGTTCCACATCTTTTCAATGCTGGGTGTTGTTACTGTTTTTAATTTTAGGTGGGTGTTTAATGGTGCATTATTAAGGTTAATTTGCATTTCCCTGAGAACAATAATAACATTGAGATTTTTTATTAAACCACTTGGATATCCCTCTTTGTGAAGTAATAATTCAAATCTATTGTTTATTTTCAAAATTGCTATATTCTTAATGTGCTTTATTATATTAGTAATCCAGTAGGTTTTCCTCAAAGCTGTAGAAGTCAACTAAGAAACAAACTAGCCCTGGCTGGCATGGCTCAGTGGATTGAGCACCAGCCTGCAAAGCAAAGGATCACAGGTTGGTTTTCCGCTCAGGGCACATGCTTGGGTTGCTGGTCAGTCCCCAGCAGGGAGCATGTGAGAGGCAACCACACATTGATGTTTCTCTCCTTCGCTTTCTCCCTCCCTTCCCCTCTCTCTAAAAATAAATAAATACAACCTTTTAAAGAAAGAAATAAATGAAAAGATATTAGCTATTAAACCATTAGAAAGATACAAAGGAACCCTGAATGCATATTACTAAGTGAAAGAGACAAATCATACTGTATGATTTGGAATGTATGACATTCTGTAAAAGGCAAAACTATGGAGACAGTAAAATGATCAGTGGTTTTCAAAGGCTGAGGATGAGGGAAGAATGGGTAGAGTAAAGAGGATTTTTAGGGCAGTAAATATATTCTGTATGATATACATGATGGATATACATCATTACACTTTTGTCCAAACACATAGAATACACAATACCAACAGTGAACCCAACAGTAAACTATGGACTGTGGATAATAATGATGTGTCAATGTAGGTTCATCCTTGGTAAAAAAAAAAAAAAAATCTTGTCAGTGATGTTGATAATAGGGAGACTATGCATGTGTGGGGTCAAAGGGATACAGGAAATCTTTGTACCATCCTCTAAATTGAGTGTGTAATCCTAAAACTGCTCTAGAAAATAGTCTTTGGAGATGAGTCAAATTCTTCCAAAATTTCCTGCCTCTTGCATTTTACTTCTAGAGCCTGAGATCAAGACATAGAACCTTAATTTGGTAAATAATAATTACACATATTGTAACAAATAACAGAAAGTCTGCTACATGACTTTGTTAATTGTGTGTTCTTATCTCACCAAATGTACAAAAGGTACAAATATACACAATTTACAAAGTAAACTTTACAAAATTATTCTTAGTTGCATTTGGAAATAACAATAATGGTAGTAACAATATGAAAACACTTAATTCTTTAAAGTCCATTTATGCATATTATTTTCACCAAGACTAGCAATGACCTGTGATAAGTGTAAGGTGGGTATATTATTTAAAATGTGAAATTGGTAAATGTAAGTATAGAAAACTTAAGTGTGGTTTGTACAAAGACATGTTTCTCCATTTCAAAAGTACTCATGCATATCAATAATGAGATATTCATCCACCAATGAACCATTCCCTTTTACTATCTTAATTTGTTTCTCAGTTGAGACAATAGCACAAGATGGCATCATAGGTAAACATGGTTTGCCTCCTTGCACAACCACATGAGAATTACAACTAAACTACAGAACAACCATCACTTGGAACTTTCAGAAATCAAGTTAAATGGAAGTCTGACAACCATGAAATTAAAGAAACCACAGCCATCCACACTGGTAGGGTGGGTAGAGATGTGGAAGGGGCTAATCTCTCACCCATATGTGGTGGATAAAAATTTGGGAGTGAAATCCAAGGAGCAAGCAGACCCAGCTACACATCAAGCCACCCATCCCAGGGTTCCAGCTCTAGGAAGGTAAGTCCCCACAACTTCTGGCTGCAAACCAGTGGGGATTGAGTTGGTTGAAAAAAAATCTGGAGTCTCAAGCAGTTCCTCTTAAGGAACACACACACAGAGTTACTCAGACTCATTCCCTGTGAGCTCCAGCTTAGTAGCAGTTTGAAAGACACCACTGGCATACAGGGAAAAATTGAAGTGTCTGGCATCAAGGTGAGAACTTGGGGACAGCTTTCTCCAAGACAGAAGACCAGGCAGCAGCCATTTTCCCTTTTCTGAACCCTCCTCCCACAGAGCCACAGTGTCGGCATGCTGGTACTATGTCTGAGACTCCATCAACCTGGCTAACACTCTTTGCCCTGTCCTGGAGATCTCCTGAGTCTCCGTCCCACCCAACTTATGAGCCTACCCAAGCTATTAAGAATGACTTTTCCATATGAATGGCTGGTCTTGGGTCATGCTTCACAACTTCCTAAATCCTCTCAAACAAGCAACAGTCAGCTTCAGCAAGTCGCCAGCCTCTGTACTTCCTTCTATATGGCCCCAGGTCTGATGGTAGTAGCAGCCAGCATAGATTCACAGCTTGGCTTTCCCGGGAATCTCCAAGCCTAACACAAGTAGCAGCCATCTCATCTTGCTTTATAGGACATGCAGTGTGGCCCTGTGCAAAACATAAGTGGGGGCTGACCTTGGCTTGCACCCACTGGACAGCTCCAGGCCATGTTAGAGCACCACCACCCTACCCCTGCAAAGCTGATCCTCCACAGAGGGTGAAGGTTGGTGGTCAGTGGTCACAGCCAGTCCTTGTAGCTGACTAGCCTGAGTAAATCCCTCTATTGACCTGCCAACAGCAATCCAGGGTCAACTACAAGAGGAAGGTGTATTCAGCACACACAAAGGGCAAATCCTTGAGTACCCAGCTTGGGTGGTAGGGGAGGCTGTGCCACTGGACCCTACAGGACACCTACTACATCAGACCACACTACCAAGACAGAGAGTAACAGCAGCTCTACCTAAAACATAGAAAACACAGGGAGGCTGCCAAAATGAGAAGATAAAGAAACATGGCCCAAACTAAAGAAGAGATCAAAACTCCAGAAAAAGAACTAAACAAAATGGAGATAACCAATCTATCAGATGCAAAGTTCCAAACACTAGTTATAAGGATGCTCAAGGAATTTAGTGAGGACCTCAACAGCATAAAAATGATCCAGTCAGAAACAAAGGATACACTAATTGAAATAAAGAACAATTTACAGGGAAACAACAGTAGAGTGGATAAAGCTGAGAATCAAATCAATGATTTCACACATAAGGAAGTAAAAAGCAACCAATCAGAACAGTAAAAAAATCTAAAAAACTAGGATAGTGTAAGCAACCTCTAGGATAACTTCAAGTGTTTCAACATTTGTATTATAGGAGTGCCAGAAAGGGAAGAGAAAGAACAAGAAACTAGAAATCTATTTGACCTGTGTTATATACAAATGAATAAACTGAATTTTTACTTTAAAAAAAAGACATTTATTTGAAAAAATAATGAAAGAAATCTTCGCAAAAAAACAAAAAAGAAAGAAAACTTCCCTAATTTGCTGAAGGAAATAAACATGCAAGTCCAGGAAGCACAGAAAGTCCCAAATGAGATGGATGCAAAGAGGCCCACTCCAAAGACACATCATAATTAAAATGTTGAAGGTTAAAGAGAGTATGTTAAAAGCAGCAAGAGAAAAGCAGTTAGTTACCTACAGGGGTGTTCCCATAACACTGTCAGCTGATTGCTCAAAAGAAGCTTTAAAAGCTAGAAGAGATTAGCAAGAAATATTCAAAGTCATGAAAAGCAGGGACTGACAGCCAAGATTGCTCTACCCAGTAAAGCTGTCATTTAGAATCAAAGGGCAGATAAAGAGCTTCCCTGATGAGAAAAAAAAAACTGAAAGAGTTTATCAGTACAATCCATTATTATATGAAATGTTAAAGGGACTTATTTAAGAAAAAGTTCGAAACTATGAATAATGAAATGACAATAAATACATATCTACCAACAATGAAATCTAAAAAACAAACTAAGCAAACAAGAAGAATGGAGACAGAATCATGGTTACAGAGAGCGTTGTGATTGTTGCCAGGTGGGAGGGGATGTGGAGGAATAGGTGAAGAGGTGAAGGGGTTATGTAATACAAATAGATAGTTACAGAATAACCATGGGGATATAGAGTGCAGTATAGGAAATGAAATAGCCAAAGAACTTACATGCATGACCCATGGACACAAACAATGGTGGAGGGATTGCCTGAGGGAGTGGAAGGTGCTGGTGGAAGGGAGCAAAGAGGAAAAATTGGGATAGCTGTAATAGCATAATCAATAAACTAGAATTTTTAAAAAGAAACAATAGCAAATATTATTTCTTGTACTCACCCCCTATTACTGAAAGAACCAAATCAATGGACAGTTGATCTAAGTATTTTCTTTTTTTAAAAAAAGATTTTATTTATTTATCTTTTTTTTTAAGATTTTATTTATTTATCTTTAGAGGGGAAGGGAAGGAGAGAAGGAGAGAAATATCAATGTATGGTTGCCTCTCGTGAGTCCCCTGCTGGGAACTGGCCTACAACCTAGGCATGTGCCGTGACTGGGAATCAAACCGCGATCATGTGGTTCGCAGGCCCGAGCTCAATCCACTGAGCTACACCAGGCAGGGCGATCTAAGTATTTTCTTGAGTTAAATCCAACCATCTCAAAATGAACACAAGATTGAATATTATTTGGTGGCTTGTGACATCAACTGAACAACATGAGTGAATTCCAGCTGCCATGCCCCCTCTAGGGCTATCTATTATCCAATATGTCTTGTTTAATTTTCAGTTCCAGGCAGGCAAATTGACCATGTATATTTGCTTGTGTCAATAGCTAATTTTAGATCACTAATCTAATTGAAAATGGCATGGCCCTTTAGCTTGTCATGTAAAAATTCACAGTTTCTGATTAATGTGATTCATTTATATTAGAATTGACTTGACAGAATGGCAATGTGTAACACAGGAGGCAAGTATGACAGGATTTCTTTCTTTCTCATTCAGTCACACTCTATAAATGATCCAGTCGAGGCATCAGCCTACAATGTTTTCCTTTTAATGAGATAAATTTTGAAGTTGAAACTATTTTATTTTTAGAATTTATTTATTTATTTTTAGAGGGGAAGAGAAGGAGGGAAATATTTATCAGTTTCCTCTTGCACACCCCTAACTGGGAACCTGGCTTGCAACCCAGGCATATATGCACTGACTGGAAATCGAACCAGTGACCCTTTGAACGCAGGCCAGCACTCAACCACTGAGTCACACCAGCCAGTGCATGAACTCTCACCTATTTTAATGTGACTTTTTTTGTGTTTTCTCACAAGTAAGGGAAGCCTTAACAGAAGGGTGATAATTTTTCTATAGCCTACATTTACACTTATTTATGGCAAATGGACAAACTGCTATGAGAGAAATATTGCTCTTCCGTTACTGTTGTTGTGCATTCATGTTTGTGACAAACTGCTGACAGGTTAGATAAAGCTGGATATTCATGGGAATTTTTGTGTACTTGAATTAGAAGCATGTTTAGTTAGGTGTAGTTCTCTTTGGAATATTATTTTTAACTGAATTTATTAGGGTGACATTGGTTCATAAAACCATACAGGTTTTAAGTGTACAATTGCACAAAACATTATCTGCACACTGCATTGTGTGCCCATCACTCAAAGTCTTTTTACATCCCCATTTTCCCTTGTTTCTCCACCTCCACCCCCCCACCCCCTTCCCCTCTGTCTATCACCACACTGTTGCCTGTGTCTATGTATGTATGTGTATGTGTGTGTGTGTATATATATAAATATATATCTTGCTTAATCTCTTAACTTACTCTTGTCCATCCCCCAAACACCCCTCCACTCTGACACCTGTCAGTCTGTTACATGTTTCCATGCCTCTGTTTCTATTTTTGTAAGTTTATTTTGTTCATTAGATTTCACATATAAGTGAGAGCATATGGTATTTTCTTTCTCTGACTGGCTTATTTTACTTTATTTATTTACTTTTCCGATTTTTTTATTTAATTATTTTTCAAGTATACTTTTCTGTCTATTACTCCCATCCCATCCCACCCCTGTGCTCCCCTCTCCCTCCCATTTCCACCCTTCTCAGTTGTTGTCCATGTATTCTTTATATTTGTTCCTCTAAATCCCGCCCCAATTTCCCCTGAAATTCCCTCCCCTCTCCCCTCTGGTCACTGTCAGCCTGTTCTCTATTTCAGTGTCTTTGGTTATATTTTGCTTGCTTGTTTGTTTTGTTGTTTAGCTTCCTGTTAAAGATGAGATCATATGGCATTTGTCCTTCAACACCTGGCTTATTTCACTCAGCATAATGCTTTCCAGTTCCATATATGATGTTGTAATAGGTAGGAGCTCCTTCTTTCTTTCTGCAGCATATAATTCCATTGTGTATATGTACCATAGTTTTTGGATCCAGTCATTGACTGACGGGCACCTAGGTTGCTTCCAAATCTTGGCTATTGTAAATTGTGCTGCTAGGAACATTGGGGTGCATAGGTTCTTCTGGATTGGTGTTTTAGGGTCTTTAGGATACAATCCTAGCAGTGGAATTGCTGGGTCAAAAGGCAGGTCCAATTTTAGTTTTCTGAGAAAATTCCATACTGTTTTCCATAATGGTTGTATCAGTCTGCAATCCCACCAACAGTGGACCAGAGTCCCCTTTTCCCCACACCCTCTCCTCCATTTGTTGTTTATTGCTTTGTTTATGACAGCCATTCCCACTGGTGTAAAGTGGTATCTCATTGTGGTTTTAATTTGCATCTCTCTGATAGCCAGCGATATTGAGCATCTCTTCATGTGTCTCTGGATCCTCTGTATGTACTCCTTGGCGAAGTGTCTTTCAAGTCCTTTCCCCATTTTTCTTTTTTTTTTTAAATATTGTATTTATTTATCTTTAGAGGGGAAGGAGAGAGGGAGAGAAACATCAATGTATGGTTGCCTTTCGTGCGTCCCCTGCTGGGAGTTGGCCTGCAGGGAACCAGACTGCAACCCAGGCATGTGCCCTGACTGGGAATCGAACCGCGATTGTCTGGTGCGCAGGCCCGAGCTCAATCCACTGAGCTACACCAGCCAGGGCCCTTTCCCCATTTTTCAATTGGATGAGTTGTCTTCTTAGAGTGAAGTCATGTGAGTTCTTTGTATATTTTGGAGATTAAACCTTTGTCTGAGGTATCATTGGCAAATATGTTTTCCCATACAGTTGGTTGTCTTTTTATTTTAATGCTGTTTTCTTTAGCTGTGCAGAAACTTTTTATTTTGATGAGATCCCATTTGTTTATTCTTTCCTTTAACCTTTCTCCAGGGGACATAACAGTAAAAATGTTGCTGCATGAAATATCTGATATTTTCCTGCCAATGTTCTCCTCTAGGACTTTAATGGAGTCACAGCTCACATTTAAGTCTTTTATCCACCTTGAATTTATTTTGGTGTATGATGTAGGTGGGTGCTCGAGTTTCATTTTTTTGCATGTGGCTGTCCAGTTCTCCCAACACCATTTGTTGAAGAGGCTATCTTTACCCCATTTTATGTTACTGTCCCGTTTGTCGAATATTAATTGGCTGTAGAGAGATGGGTTTATTTCTGGGTTCTCTATTCTGTTCCATTGGTCTATGTGCCTGTTTTTATGCCAGTACCAGGCTGTTTTGATTAGAGTGGCCTTGGAATACAGTTTGATATCAGGTATTGTGATCCCTTCTACTTTGTTCTTCTTTCTTAACATTGCGGCTGCTATTTGGGGTCTTTTATGGTTCCACATAAATTTTTGAAGTGTTTGTTCTATGTATGTGAAATATGCCATTGACACTTTAATAGGTATTGCATTGAATCTGTAAATTGCTTTGGGTAGTATGGACATTTTGATGATGTTAATTCTTCCCATCCATGAACATGGTATATGTTTCCATTTGTTTGTGTCTTCCTTGATTTCTTTCTTCAGTGTTGTGTAGTTTTCTGCATACAGGTCTTTAACCTCCTTGGTTAGGTTTATTCCCACATATTTTATTTTTGTTTTTGCTATATCGAATGGAATTTTTTCCTCAATTTCTGCTTCTGCTGACTCATTGTTAGTATACAAAAATGCCTTTGATTTCTGGATATTAACTTTGTAACTTGCTATTTTGCCAAATTCATTGATTGGTTTGAGCACTTTTTGAGTAGTGGCTATAGGGTTTTCCATGTACACTATCATGTCATCTGCAAACAATGCCAGTTTTATTTCCTCCTTTCTGATTTGAATGCCTTTTATTACCTTTTCTTGTCTGATCACTGTGGCTAAAACTTCCAATACTATATTGAATAGAGGTGGTGAAAGTGTACAACCTTGTCTTGTTCCTGATCTTAGTGGAAAAGATTTTAGTTTTGGCCCATTGAGTATGATGTTGGCTGTTAAGTCTCTCATACATGGCCTTTATTATATTGAGGAATGCTCCCTCTATTCCCACTTTGCTGAGTGCCTTTATCATAAATGGGTGTTGTACCTTATCAAAAGCTTTTTCCGTGTCTATTGATATGATCATGTGGTTTTTGTCTTTGGTTTTGTTTATGTGATGTAAGACATTTACTGTTTTGTGAATATTGAACCACCCCTGCATCCCTGGGATGAATCCCACTTGGTCATGGTGTATGATCTTTGTAATGTATTGTTGGATGCGATTTGCCAATATTTTATTGAGGATTTTAGCATCTATGTTCATCAGTGATATTGGCCTAAAGTTTTCTTTCTTTGTTGTGTCTCTATCTGGTTTTGGAATGAGGATGATGCTGGCTTCATAAAAAGAGTTGGGGAGTTTCCCATCATTTTGGATTTTTTGGAATAGTCTGTGAAGAATAGGGGTTAGCTCTTCCTTAAATGCTTTGGAGAATTTTCCTGTGAAACCATCTGGTCCGGGGCTTTTCTGTGATGGGAGTTTTTTGATTACTGCTTCAATTTCGTCTGCTGTTATTGGTCTGTTCAGGCTTTCCACTTCTTCTTCATTGAGTTTTAGAATATTATATATTTCTAGAAACTTGTCCATTTCACCGAGGTTTTAAAATTTATTGGCATACAGTTCTTCATAGTAATTCCTTACAATCCTTTCTATTTCTGTGGTATCAGTGGTAATCTCTCCTCTTTCATTTCTGATTGTGTTTATTTGTGTCCTCTCTCTTCTTTTCTTAATGAGCCTACTTAAAGGCTTGTCTATTTTGTTTCTCTTTTCAGAAAACCAACTCCTGGA
This sequence comes from Sturnira hondurensis, assembly GCF_014824575.4. NCBI lineage: Eukaryota > Metazoa > Chordata > Mammalia > Chiroptera > Phyllostomidae > Sturnira > Sturnira hondurensis. Next base: position 130,179 of record NW_028079215.1, on the reverse strand, counting down.
TTCATTGATCCTTAGAATTGTGCTTTTAGTCTCTATGTTATTTAATTCTGCTCTGATCTTGGTTATTTCCTTCCTTGTACTTGCTCTGGGCTGTCTTTGTTGTTGTTCCTTGAGTTCTTGCAGGCGTGGGGTTAGGTTGTTTGTTTGAAATGTTTCTGTCTTCTTTAGGTAAGCCTGTATTGCTATGAATTTCTCTCTGAGGACTGCCTTGGCCGTGTCCCATAAGTTTTGGGTTGTTGTGAGTTCATTTTCATTTGTTTCCAGAAACTTTTTGATGTCTTCCCTAATTTCAATCTTGACCGATTCGTTGTTTAATAGCATACCATTCAGTCTCCATGATTTGGGGTGTTTTGGTTTTTTTCCTGTGGGGTTGGTTTCCAATTTCAGTCCCTTGTGGTCAGAGAAAATGCTTGGTATGATTTCAATTTTCTTGAATTTGTTGAGGCTCGTTTTGTGACCTATCATGTGGTCTATCTTTGAAAATGTTCCATGTGCATTTGAAACGAATGTGTATTTAACTTCTTTGGGATGAAGGACTCTATATATATCAGTCAATTCCATTTCATCTAGGGTGTTGTTTAGTGCAGCTATATCTTTGTTGATATTTTGTTTGGAAGATTTGTCCATTTTTGACAGTGGGGTGTTAAAGTCCCCTACTGTAATTGTGTTGCTGTCAATATCTTTCTTGAAGTCTTCTCGGATTTTTCTTATATATTTGGGTGCTCCTATGTTGGGTGCATATATGTTTATGATGTTAATGTCTTCTTGGTGGATCCTTCTCTTGAGTATTATGAAGTGACCTTCTGGGTCTCTGTTTATGGCCCTTTTTTGAAGTCTATTTTGTCTGATATTAGAATTGCTACCTGGCTTTTTTTCTTGATCATTTGCTTGGAAAATTTGTTTCCAGCCCTTCACTTTTATTTTGTGATGTTCTTTTGTCCTGAGGTGGGTCTCCTGTAGGCAGCATATGTGTGGGTCATGCTTTCTTATCCATTCAGCTATTCTATGTCTTTTGATTGGAGCACTAATCCATTTACATTTATGGTTATTATTGATAGGTACTTATTCATTGCCATTTTTGTACCACGGTTCCTCTCTGTCTCTCTCTTTTCCTTCCTTTCCTTAAATCAGTCCTTTTAGTATTTCTTGTAGTGCTGGTTTTGTGGAGGCATATTCTTTTAGACTTCTCTTGACTTGGAAGCTCTTTATTTAGCCTTCTATCTTGATTGAGAGCCTTGATGGGTACAGTAGCCTTGGTTGTAGGCCTCTGGTTCTCATTACTTGAAATATTTCTTGCCATTCTCTTCTTGCTTGGAGTGTTTCCATTGAGAAGTCAGTAGCTAACCTTATTGGGGCTCCCTTGTATGTTACTTCCTTTTTCTCCCTTGCTGCCTTTAAGATTCTCTCTTTGTCTTGGCATTTTGTCATTTTAATGACGATGTGTCTTGAAGTGGGCCTCTTTGGGTTCCTCTTGAATGGGACTGTCTGTGATTCCTGGATTCGTGTAACTTTTTCTCTCTTCAAATTAGGAAAATTTTCCATCATTACTCTTTCAAATAGGTTTTCTATCCCTTGTTCTTCTTCTTCTCCTTCTGGAATCCCTATTATTCGAATATTATTATGTTTCATATTATCTTGCATTTCTCTTAATCCCTCTTCATTCTTTTTGAGCCTCTTTTCCCTTTCTTGCTCTTTCTGGGAGATTCTTTCTACTGTGTCCTCCAACTCACTGATCCGATCTTCTGCCTCATCGATCATGCTTTTCATTCCTTCTACTGTGTTCTTCAGTTCAGATATTGTATTCTTCATTTCCTCTTGGCCTTCGCTGATAGTTTCTATTTCCTTTTTCATGTTGATATAGTTTGCGTAGAGCTCATTGTAGTTCCCCTCTAGTTTCTGGTAGCTCCCCTCTAGTTTCTGGTAGCTCATTGTGAGCTCTTTGAATTTCCTGATAACTAGTGGTTTGAATTCAATATCTGATAGCTGACTTGCCTCTCTTTCATCTGACATTATTTCTGAGACTTCCACCTTTTCTTTCATTTGGGCATTGTTTCTTTGTCTTCCCATTGCTTATCAGACTCTTCTTGTTAGCTTCAGCTTCTTAAAGTGATCTGTTCTGACTCCCTAGGTTTATGGTGTGAACTTCTGTGGTAGAATACCTGTGAAATTCAATGGTGCAGTCTCCTGCAGGTATCTTGATGTTCTCCGCTTCCACCTACTCCTTTCTTTGTGTGTGTGTGTGTGTGTGTGTGTGATCAGCTGGAGGGGGAGGCAAAATGGTTTATGACAGCAGGAGAGTACTTTATGATATTTACAGTCACAGCTGGTAGAGAAGAGATAGAAGATCTTTGGGCTCTATATAGTGTTAACTGTAATCTTCAACCCAATTTGCCACTTTTAAGAAAGGATAGACCAAAGATAAGTCTCTTGTTGGGGAGGGAAGGCTTTTGAGTTGTATCTAGAAAGCAGTGAGGTTGCGGGTGGTCAGATTTTGAGGTAAGGTGAAAGTAAAGTATAGTAAATAGACGTAGTGTGTGAGCAAGTAGAGTTAATCACTATAAATAGAATTCAGGAACCTGTAAAGTGGGCTAAGACCTGAGAGATGTGTTGTGAAGTATTTACAGTGGTCTACAAAGCAAAAAACAAAGAAACAAACACACAAAAAAAGGGCAAGAGAAGCGAGGAAAAAGCAATAAGTTTTGGGTGAAAGGAAGAAGGACTAAAATAGGAAAAAAGAAAGGAGAGGAACAGAGTACTGAAAGATACAGCAACAATGAAATTTTAAAAAATATACGATTACTGAAAAAAGTTTAAAAAAGTTTTAAAAAAAACCTCCTTCCTTGTTGGTTTCAAACTGTCCAATCTGGTTTTTCTGGTTTCGGCAGGAACCCTCTGTGGGCTAGGTTGTAGGCCCAGGTGCACACCCGCCCACCAGCCAGGCTACCAGACTGGGGTGCGGGTGCCCATCCACCCAACAGGCTGCCTGGGTCCCACAGGATCTGGTACTGGTCCTTCCCAGTCATGTGGCTGGGTGAGAAGCAAGTCAAGCTGCCTTCACAGGAGAACACTTTCCAGTAAAAACTTCTCCAGAAAGCGTGCCTCTCAGCCCAGCCCAATCCCCAACCTGACTGATTAGGACAATGCTCCTCTCAAATTTCCTGGGCTGGCAGGCTGGTGGGCTGACGACCACAGAGGTTGCAACTGTACATGGCCCCCTGTCCTTACCACCCTCCCTGCACACCTAGGCAGACAGGTCTCTGCCACCCAGCCCCGCCTAGATGGTAAGGGAGGGAGCCAGCTCTTCCAAGGACCCCGCAGCCGGCCCAATGCTCCACTGGGTGCTGGGCTCCCTATGAGTCCTCCATGCCACTGGCCGAAGACGGAAGCCTCTACACCCCTAACACAGTGGCAGCAGCGGCTCTGAGGCGTTTCAGGCTGGCGAGGGCATCTGGCCCTGCCGCTGCCGCTTTTGTCTTTACTCACAGGTGCTGGGCTCCCAATGAGTCCTCTGTGGCAGATGCCCCTGTCACTGGGCACAGACAGAAGTAAGCCTCTGGGCTCTGACCGCTGCGGCAGCCACGGCTCCGAGGTCTTTACACACCGGCCAATGGCTGCTACCAGCCTGGCCACCTCCGTCCTCACTCGTGTCCCTGAGACTCCAAAGACCTGTAGCTGTCTGGTTTGTCACTATCTCTGGTCCCTTATTTTCATAAATGCTGGGGAATTGTTGGTTGGGGAATTGATTGCACTGTTCTTCAGTAAATCTGCCAGGATTTTCCCCCAGGGGTACAAGAACTGGAGTCGCTCTATCCTACTCTGCTGCCATTTTTTTCTGGCTTATTTTACTTAACATAATATTAATACTTCAAGTCCATTCATGCTATTACAAAATCTGAAACTTCCATCTTCTTTATAGCCACATACTATTCCATGTGTAAATGCACCACAACTTTTTTATCTATTCATCTACTGAAGGGCACTTAGGCTGTTTCCAGCTTATGGCTATTGTAAATAATGCTGCAATGAACATAGGGGTGCATATCGTCTTTTAGATTAGTGTTTTGGGTTTCTTTGGGTATATTCCCAGTAGAATCATTGGGCCAAAATCCAGTTTCATTTTTTAAATTTTTTTGAGGAAACTCCATACTATTTTCCACAGGCTACATAGGCAGAAAAATTTCAGACTTTTCTCATAGCAATATTTTTGCCTATATATCTCCTTGGGCAAAGAAAATAAAGAAAAATAAGCAAATGGAACTACATCAAACTAAAAACGTTTTGCACAGCAAAAGAATCCATCAACAAGATGGCAAGGGAACCAACTGAATGGGAGAACATGTTTCCCATATTACATCTCACAAGGGGTTAATTCATAAAATATATAAATAACTTATATAACTCAACTCCAAGAAGACACACAACCCAATTTAAAAAGCAGGCAAATAATTAATAGGAGTGGTGAAAGCAGGCACCCTTGTCTTGTTCCTGATCTTAGTGGGAAAGCTTTTAGTTTTTTCCAATTGAGTGTGATGTTGGCTGTCGGTTTTTCACACATGGCCTTTATTATGTTGAGGAATGCTCCCTCTGCTCCCACTTTGCTGAGTGTTTCTATCATAAATGGGTGCTGTACCTTATCAAATATTTTTCCACATCTATTGATATTATCATGTGATTTTTGTCTCTATGTATATGTTTATTAATTTGTGAATATTGTACCATCCTTGCATCCCTGGGATGAATCCCACTTGATCATGGTATATGATCTTTTTAATGCATTGCTGGATGTGGTATGCCAGTATTTTGTTGAGGATTTTAGTGTCTATGTTCATCAGTGATATTGGCTTGTAGTTTTCTTTCTATGTTGTGTCTTTATCTCATTTTGGGATTAGGATGATGGTGGCTTCATAAAAAAATTTGGGAGTCTTCTGTCTTCTTAAATTTTTTGGAATAGTCTGTGAAGAATAGGGGTTAGCTCTTCCTTAAATGTTTTGTAAAATTCTCCTATGGAAACCATCCAGTCCAGAGCTTTTGTGTGCTGGAAGTTTTTTGAGTACTGGTTCAATTTTGTCAGTTGTTATTGATCTGTTCAGGCCTTCTGCTTCTTCTTGATTCAGTTTTGGAAGATTATATTTTTCTAGAAATTTGTCCATTTCACCTAGCATTACGCTTGAATGTTATATATGTATATATATATATATATATATATATATATATATATATATATATATTCTTTAAAGTAAAAAATGGGCAAATAAAATGCTGGAAACAACCCAAATGCCCATCAGTAAATGAATGGATCAATAAACTGTGGTACATTTATACAATGGAATACTATGCCCCGGAAAGAAAGAAGGAACTCTGACACAACATCATGGATGGAACTAGAGAGTATTATGCTAAGTGAAATTAGCCAGGAGGTGAAAGACAAATATCATATGACATAAACTATAAGTGGAACTTAATCAACAATACAAACAAATGAGCAAAATAGAACCGAAGGCATGCAAATAAAGAACAAACTGGCAGTGATGAAAGGTGAAGGGGCAGGGGATAACAAGGGATAGAAGGGGAAGGGTCAAGTCAAACAACATGTATATAAAGGACCTATCGACAAGGACAACAGTGGGGGGGGGGATGTAACTGAACAACAATAAAAAAAGTTTTAGTAAAAAATAAAAAAGTGGGCAAAGGAGTCAGGTCTCCAAAGACAACATAGAGATGGCTGATAGACATATGAAAAATGTTCAACATCACTAATCACCAGAGAGAGGCAAATTAAAATCACAATGAGATATCACCTCACACACATCAGAATGGCTATAATCAAATCAACAAACAACAAGTGCTGGCAAGGACGTGGAGAAAAGGGAACCCTTGTGGACATTCCTGTTTTAAATGCAATTTAAAGATAGTGACACAAGACTTCTGGCTGAGATGGAGGCATAAGTAGACACACTGTGCCTCCTCCCACAACCAAAATTAAGGACAACAAAAATTTAGAAACAAAAAAGCACCCAGAACTGACAGAAAATTGAACTGTGTGGAAGTCCGACAACCATTCATCCAAACTGGTAAGAGGGGCGGAGTTGGCAGCTGGCATAAAGGGGTTGCGGCAGGAAAAAGTGATGGCTCATGGACCCAGGAGCACAGGAGGTGGCCAGCAGACCCCAGGCATGGGGTGGCAATGAGCAAATCCGGTGAGGCGCACAAAGTGGTTGGCTAACCTCGGTCACACATTTGTGTGCAGATAAACCAGGCAAAAACGGGCAGCTAGACAGACTGTGCAACCCAGGTCCCCAGTGCTGGGAAATAAAGCCTAAAAGCACCAATTGAAAACACTTGTGGGGGGTGAGGTGTGGGGAGAGACTCCCAGCCTCACGGGAGAATTTGTTGGAGAGACCCACGGGGTCCTAGAATGTACACAAACCACCTACCTGGGAACCAGCACCAGAAGGTCCAATTTACTTGTGGGAAGTGGCAGAAGGAACTGAAATCCAAGAGAGAGCAGAGCAAGAGCCATTATTCACTCTCTGACCCTGCCCCCACATACAGTGTCACAACCCAGTAACTGGGTTGACCCACCCTGGTGAACACCTAAGGCCCAGCCCCTCACTATGTAACAGGCACAACCAGACCAAAAAAAAATTGGCTCAAACAGAAGAACAGATCAAAGCCCCAGAGCCAATAAATCTAAGTGACCAAGAGATAGCCAACCTGTCAGATGCACAATTCAAAGCACTGGTGATCAGGATGATCACAGAATTGGTTGATTTTGGTCACAAATTAGATGAAAAAATGAAGGCTACACTAAGTGAAATGAAGTAAAATGCACAGAGAACCAATAGTGATGGGAAGGAAACTAGGACTCAAATCAATGGAGTGGACCAGAAGGAAGAAAGAAACAACCAAACAGAAAAGAATGAAGAAACAAGAATCCAAAAAAATGAGGAGAGGCGTAGGAACCTCCAGGACATCTTGAAACATTCCAACATCCAGATTATAGGGGTACCAGAAGGAGAAGAAGAAGAGCAACAAGTGGAAAACTTATTTGAACAAATAATAAAGGAGAACTTCCCCAGTCTGGCAAAGGAAATAGACTTCCAGGAAGTCCAGGAAGCTCAGAGAGTCCCAAAGAAGTTGGACCCAAGAAGGAACACACCAAGGCACATCAGAATTACATTAGCCAAGATTAAAATGAAGCAGAGAATTCTAGAAGCATCAAGAAATAAGGGGACAGTCACCTACAAAGGGGTTCCCATCAGACTGTCAGCAGATTTCTCAAAAGAGACCTTACAGGCAAGAAGAGGCTGGAAAGTATTCCAAGTCATGAAATCCAAAGACCTACATCCAAGATTGCTCTATTCAGCAAGGCTCTCATTTAGAATGGAAGGGCAGATAAAGTGCTTCTCAGATAAGGTCAAATTCAAGGAGTTCATCATCACCAAGCCCTTATTATATGAAATCTTAAAAGAACTTATCTAAGAAAAAGAAGATAAAAATATGAGCAGAGAAAGGACAGCAAACTCAACAGTTATTAACAACCACACCTCAAACAAAGGCAAACTAAGTGGACAGCTAGAACAGGAACAGAAGCACAGAAATGGAGATCACATGGAGGGTTAGCAACAGGGGAATGGGAGGAGGAGAGAGCTGGAAAAGGTACAGAGAATAAATAGCATAGACAGTAGGTAGAAAATAGACAGGGGGAGGGCAAGAATAGTAGGAGAAATGGAGAAGCTAAAGAACTTATGACACATGGACATGAACTAAAGGGAGGGAGTATGGGTAGGAGGGCGTGTGCATGGTGGAGGGGAATGAAGGGGGGAAATGGGACAACTGTAATAGCATAATCAATAGAACATATTTAAAAATAAAATAAAAAAGATAGTGACAGGAATTGTGAATCATACAGGTCAGATGTGATGTAGCAATTAGTCTGAAAAGGTAACAATTTTTAAAATGAGACTAAACTAAAATTAAAAGGAATATTTAAAAAGACTTAAAAAGGGAAAACATCAACTTAGGAATTCTTGTTAATCAAAGAAGGCAACTTTAAATAACTTATGAGTTTCATGAATTCTATACCCTGCCCCTTTGCAATCTTTTCTTACTATAATAATTAAATTACTAATTATCAGAAGAAGTGAAGGGGGGGTTTAACCTATTCTCAATTTGTTTAGGTAGAAAAGGAATGGGCTGCATGGGTAGCATCACTTAGATTTAATCTTTAAAATATCTATGGGCCTCATGTTTGCCTTCTCTCTATAGCTAATTTTTTGAAGAAATTTCAGAAACATTTATTGAGGTATAATTTACAAATACATTTACTTCTCTGACATCTCGGATCTCCAAATAAAGTTGTATGTATTTAAAGTGTACATATTGATGATTTGATACATATATATATTGCGAAATGATTGCCACAATCAAACTAATTAACATATCCAGCACTCTACATACTACCACTTTTTATGTGTGGTAAGGACACTTAAGATTTAGTCCCTTCAGGGATAGGGAGCTTGGGACAGTGGAAGAGGGCATAGGGGAAATAAATACTGATTGATGGAGACTTGACTTGAGGTGGTGAACACACAATATAGTATACAGATGATGTGTTGTGGAATTATGCACCTGAAACCTGTATAATTTTGTCAACCAGTGTCACCCCAGAAAATTCAATAGAAAGGAACAAAAGATCTATTCTCTTAGCAAATTTCAAGTATACAATACAATATTATTAACCATAGTCACCATACTGTACATTAGAGCCCCAGAACTTCTATATCCTATAACTGAAAGTTTGTACCCATTGACTGGTATCTCCCCATTTCCTCCAACCCCTTCAGTCCCTGGCTTCCACCAACCATTCTACTCTCTGCTTCCACATATGAGTGGGATCATTCAGTATTTGTCTTTCTGCATCTGGCTTATCTCACTTAGCGTAATGTCATTCAGGTTCATCCATGTTGTCACAAATGGCAGGATTTCCTTGTTTATCATAGTTAAAAAAAATTCCATTGTACATATATGCCACATTTTCTTTATCCATTCATTTGTGTTGTCTCCATATCTTGACTATTGTGAATAATGCTGCAATGATCACAAGAGTACAGATAGCTCTTCGAGATACTGATTTTATTTCCTTTGGTCATATACCCAGAAGTGGAATTTCTGTATCATATGATTGTTCCATGTTTAATTTTTGAGGACCCTCAATATTGTTTTCCATAGTGGCTGTACCAAGTGAACATTCCTACCAACAATGCATAGTTTCCTTTTCTCCACATTCTCGTCAGTCCTTCTTATCTCTTGTCTTTTCGATAACAGCTATCCCGAGGGGTTGAGGTGATATTACATTGTGGTTTTGATCTGTGTTCTCCTGAAGATTAGTGACATTAAGGATACATTTATATATTTATTGGCCAATTGTGGGTTTCCTTTGGGGGGGAAAAGGTCTATTCAAAGATGGTACAGGTTAACTTCATTTATCTAAAAATGATTGTGAGTCACTGGTAACCTTCACCAAAGTAAATTTCTTAAGTCATTTGTATACCTCCTTGAAGTTATTTTGTTTATATTTCTGCCCCATTCATCTATGGCCTCTGCTTTGGCAAGAAATTGGGGTAAATACCTAGAGACTTAGAATAAGAATGAGAGATATTTTATGGCTATGGATAGTCTTTATGAAGCAGTCCCAGACCCTTATCATATTTGCTTTTTGGAAAACACAAAACTGTCAACCACAGACAGTCATAGAACCAGAAAGAAGTATAGCCAGGACTTGAACATAAGTCTTCTGATTCTAAGTCTGATTTTTTTAGACTCAAAATCCCAAAATGTACCATAATTATTTGTTGTACTTTACTACTATTGACCTAAGCTGGGGATGCCAAATGGAAATTAGAACATAAATATTCCCTGATGTAGCCAGTTGTTCATATAAATCTAGAGGGATTAAATCACTTATTATAAAATTAAGTGTTGCTTTAAGCATTCTCTACAATTGTGTATTTCCATGAAGGCAGATGATGATGGGATTCTATAATCTTGTAGGACAGTAATTGATGTGCTGGTTGGCAATCGATGATTAGTGAACTGATTTTCAGCTATTTGTTCAAAAAAAGGAAAATTATTCTTGGCTAATAATAATATGTATCATATCATTCAATGTTTCCTGTCTGAGAATTTTGTCTCTCATATTTACTACTAGACTTTGGAGCTGTCATTAATATTAATACCGTGTTTGTGTGTATATGTATGTTGACATAAGCTAAATGCTGACTGCTTTCCCTGAAATTGGAAGATATATCTTCCCTGTATTCTATGCAAGTTAGTGCCTATCATTATATTTTGTATACACAAGCTCAATTAAGTGCACTTATTTAATTTTAATTATTACTGACAATATAAGAATAGAATAGTATCATTGGTTTATGACACCAGACAGGGTACATATTCACCTACCTTTAAGAATAGTCTTTGGCCCTGGCTGGTGTAGCTCAGTGAATTGAGCATGGGCCTGTGAACCACACGATCGTGGTTCGATTCCCAGTCAGGGCACATGCCTGGGTTGCAGGCCAGTTCCCAGCAGGGGACTCACGAGAGGCAACCATACATTGATACTTCTCTCCTTCTCCCCTTCCCTTCCCCTATAAAAGATAAATACATAAAATCTTTAAAAATTTTAAAAAAGGAATAGTCTTTGGCCCTGGCTGCTGTAGCTCAGTGGATCAAGCTCAGGCCTGCTTCTATTCCCAGTCTGGGTACATGCCTGGGTTGTGGGTCTGGTCCTCAGTAGGGAGTGTGTGAGAGGCTAACATATGTTGATGTTTCTCTCCCTCTCTTTCTCCTTCCCTTCCGCTCTCTCTAAAAATAAATAAATAAAATATTGTTTAAAAAGAATAATCTTTGCACTAGGTAGATATCACATGCTATTAATATATCCACAAAGAAGAAATCCAAAAAGACAACAAATACTCCAGAACTTAGAGTGCAACCCTTTTTCACCATTCCTTTGCTATTGCCATAATCCATAATTTGATATGTCAACCTTCTATAGTAGTTTCATGACTAGCTTTCCTGAGTCTGGTCTTCAGCCAGCCAGTTTGTCTTGACTGTCACTACCAGGAGTAATTTTTCTTGAGGCTACTATAATTTTGCTACTTTCCAGCTCAACAAATGTCTTACCACTTAGAGTCTCAGTACTTCTGCTCTAATGTCACGTTTCCATAATAATAAGAATTGTGCAAACACTTACAAGCTTACACATTTTTACTGAATCCTCATCAAACATGTAATTTTACTGATGGGAAAACTGAGACTCTGAGTGGGCAATGACTTGTAAAACATTACAGCCAACCTGTATTTGCAGAGTCTGGGTGTGACTTCGGGTTTTGAGTGTCTAATCACTGTCCTTGCTCTTTCAGCTGATTCATATTGCTTAAACTTACCTTTCTAACCTTATTTCTCCTTACTTTTCTATACATATGGTTTATACTGGTTGTTCAGCTCTCTGCACACTAGCTCCACAAGCATGTTTGTACTTTGTTTATCCTAGCCCTTTATTAGAATGTCTATGCTTCTTCCCTTAGAGACTCAAACTCCACTCATCTTCCAGGGCAGCACAAACCCCATTTCCTCTGTCTTCATTGACCTCCATCTACTTTGAATTTCTATGGCATATCATGCAATTCCTGATATTAACATAGTCATTATTTATAGATGTTAATCATTCCTACCAAAACATATTGTGAGCTGCCCAAGGACAAGTATGGATGTTTTATATGCTTTCAGTGTTTCTTGGCATGCTCATCAGCCCATCATAAATAACAATAACTGTTATTTTTGCTTTAAATGAACATTTTCTTTTTTGGCCTATTCACTTTTTTAAATTATTGTTCAAGTACAATTGTCTCCATTTTCACCATACCACCCTCCCACTTCCCCACCCATCCCTGCACCCCCATACTCAAACATACCCCCTTTGGTTTTGTCCATGTGTCCTTCATACATGTTGTTGATGCCCCCATTATCCCCTATTACCTCTCTCCCCCGTACTCTTTGGTTACTGTCAGTTTGTTCTTTATTTCAGTGTCTTTAGTTGTATTTTGCTTGCTTGTGTGTTTTGTTGATTAGGTTTCACTTATAGGTGAGATCGTGTGGTATTTCTCTTTCACTGCCTGGCTTGTTTCACTTACCATAATTCTCTCCAGTTCCATCCATGCTGTTGCAAAGGGTAGGAGCTCCTTCTTTCTTCCTGCTGCATAGTACTACATTGTGTAAATGTACCATAGTTTTTGGATCCATTCATTTACTGATGGGCATCTAGGTTGCTTCCAACTCTTGGCTATCATAAATTGTGCTGCTATGAACATTCGGGTGCATAGGTTTTTTTCATCGGCGTTTCAGAATTCTTAGAGTATAATCCCAGGAGTGGAATTGCATAGTCCACTTTTAGGCAGTTCCACTTTTAGTTTTCTGAGGAAATTCCATACTGTTTTTCACAGTGGCTGCACCAGTCTGCATTCCCACCAACAGTGCACTAAGGTTCCCTTTTCTCCACAACCTCTCCAACACTTGTTTGTTGGTATGTTTATGATGGCCATTCTCGCCAGTGTGAAGTAGTATCTCATTGTAATTTCACTCTCAATGAGGATAAAAAGGACTTGTTCAAAAACTATAATTGAACTGTAACCATCAGTCATTCTGCATTTTAGTTTTGCAATATAATAACAGTGATTCTTATTAGGCTGACTTTTTCCCATTTAACATAAAACAGTAAATGTAAAGCATGGGAATAGATTATTTTAAGAAGTATTCTGAATGCCATTGGGAATTTTCAGGTTGACCTTAATAAATTATATGAAAATGCTGACATCATGCATTTCAATGCCCCCAAAATGGTTTATTACAGTGAAATAATTAATCATTTATTAAAACCAACCCAGATCATTTAGACCCAGAAAATGTAGCAGACAATGTAAGATTAGCCCCTTTAGTTCCTAATATCACATTTCACTGTCTCAACAACACTGTTATGGGAAATAACTCTGATGTGTTGCTGGCTAGGATGTGTGCCCCAATTTGCTGCTTTCTCCTTTGCCAGAAGCCACATTTCTTCCCCACGTCCTCTTCTTCTACCTTGCACATCTTCCTAATTCCCCTTTCCCTGCTCTGCCAAATGTCTGAACATTTCTTAGGGCTAATTTAGTCTAAAAATTTTCATTTGCATTTTGGTAAAGTGATGTTAAGAAGTTATTTTGCTTTAAATAAATTTTTCTGAATTGGTATATATCTCAAAGGCATAAAAGAAAATTATTACGAGAGAGAGAGAAAGAGAGAAAGAGAGAGAGAATCTTTATACTATCTCTACTACCTTGATAGAATATTTGTGTAAGAATACCTAGTGATGACTCCTTAGATGTAAACTTTGTACCCTTTTTGTATCCTTTTTATTCTTACATCACTCTTTTCTCAACTTTCTCACACATTAATGATCCTGGTATAGGCATTTTCCAAGATTGATGGATGACTAGCTAAAAGGTTTCATAGCCCAAGGCAAGGGAGAGGTCCATTAACTTCACATGGTCAATAATTTCCCTGGGTACTGCCCTCTTCTAAAATTTTATTGCTCGTAAAACTCATGTTTTAATGTTCAGAAAATTAAATATCATTGTAAGTTGCTCATTCTTAAAATTATACCTGTCCTTGCCTTTTTGCTGTGTCTTCATTCCTTAAATATGTTGCAATACTCTTTTTATATACCTCTTCAAAACTTAAATTTCATTTGCTTTTTTTAAATTTAATTATTGTTCATGTACAGTGTTCTGTCTTTTACTCCCATCATTTGCTTTTTATGTATTGAGTTCCACATTTAGAAACGAATATTCATTTCGCGGGATACATTTATGTAATTCCTTTAACTAAATAAATTAAGCATATTATTCTGAAATGGGGTATCTGTAACTAATATCTTTAGCCAAAGTATTTTATGGGTCTACTAGGATTACTAGGATGCCAAATCACTAGCTGAAAAAATGAAAATTAAAAAAGGACACTCACCATCAATTAGGGGAAAAAATGACATAACTTTGTTTTGTTGCTGTGTTGTTTAATGAATTGGCTGACTCACACTGAATGTAAGGCCATCTTTCCAGCAGACCTTCCTTTTCCATCCAAAGAAATCCTCTGTGGGCTATTTTTGGCCTTTCAGTTTAATTTGGCAACCCACCTGAAATCATTAACTGTTTTCATGGCTTTTAATTTTTAAACCTCCTCAGATTAAAAAAGGTGTCCTTTGTATTTTCTGAAATATGTCCAAATGAGTTTTCATGTTTATTAAATATACAGCTAAATGTATTAAATTGTCAATTAAAAGTGAGAACATTTACTTAAATACTTTTCACTCATTTGCCAAAATTACCAGTAACCTGTAATCTTGGGTGCATGAAATCTCATCTGGATTGTATCCAAATACAGAGGACAGAATTTTCACTCCCAGTTTACTTTCTTTCAATGATGAGATTAAGAGGCACAGAGAGAATGGGTTAGGATTCAGAAATCTTATTTTGAGCTCACTCTGACCAGCCAAGTGACCTCTGAAAATCGTTTAACCTATTAGTGCATTAGTTGTACATCACCTATTAGAAACAATGTTTGCTGGCAATATTTGCCCTGACTTACAGGGCTGTGATGAGAAGCAATGGAGGCAGTGTGGGTGAAAGTACTTTCTAAAATTTAAGGCCCCAAACAGAAAGGTGCTATTGAGATCATCCACCAAGTGGGAATGTATTTATCTGCATTTCAACCTTGCTACTTCCCTTAGCATGAAATGTTTCTCTATAAATTATTTTGTCTACTATTGGAAACTTGTAAAAGAAAAAATTCAAGGTCGAGAAAATATGCTCAGGAGTTATTCTTCTGCTTGTTAATAAGTGAAAATGGTACTATTATGGCCCTATAAGTTGTAAAACCTGAGGGAACCAACTTGGCTAATTATGTTAATGGTTAGATGCTGGAGGATGTTGAAGAATCTGTACATAGAATTTATCTAATCATCCATTTCTTACCTGCCAATCTGTTCCAACTACTAATCAATCAGGCATAAAGCACAGAACTCTAGCCATTAGAAAACAAATGGTCACACATATTTAACTACCAATGTGCCTGAGTCCTTCATTTTTTATGAAAATGTATTACCTGTGATAGAATCACATTGTAAATATTTGCTTGACCTTTTCAAATATAATTAATTTACCTTTCTGTATGGAGCTGCATAATAAATGCATACATTAAAATACCTTTCAATCAGATCAAATACTTCCAACAATATTATTCTTATAATCTTGTCTACAAAACCCACTTCATTTTCTAACTAATATGATAGAGGACTGAAAGAAGCTATTGATGTGAAACAGTTTTAAATGGGCTGGGGGAAATTAATAAAATCATTAAAATGTTGTGCAGGAAATCTTCATCTCTAGAAATTTATTAGTTACAAAAATCCATATTTCTTAATAAAAAAGAATCTCAAGTGTGTGTAGTGCTTTCAGGTAGGGTAGTATTGTCATTTGGGGAATAACAATTCATTATGAGAGCCTGTCCCTTAGAGGGCAGGACATTTAGCAGCCAGGTCTTTGCCCTCTAATGACCCTACCCACTGTCATTGTGACAAATGGCTTTTAGGAATATAAATAGCCCACTACTGAGAACCACTGGAAGGAAAATTCTACATGTTAAGGTTGTAAGGGATTGTAGACTTTTGTGAGAGGGTAGGCTCTACAAAGAAATAAAATAATAATAAAAATGACAGACAAATGGACTTTTGGAGATAATGTTAATCAACAGTAGTAAATAAAGTAATCTCAGTAGTACTCTACTATTATATCTCTAGATGAGTAGCTTCTGTTGAAATCAACTTTTAAGTCATACTTCTTAATCACATTCCGTTATTTATGATAAAATACCATTTACATGTGAATCATTTATTTTATTCATAAAATAATAATTTCCTACCACTGTCTTTAATATTTTCAGTAAAAACAATCTGTTCAAATTCTCTCAAGAACTCCAGCTGTGTTGTCACAGCTACTAATACACATCATCCTGTCCTCAAATGGCATTGACCCCAGGCAGTTTCCTGTTGCATTCTCCATGTATTTATAGACTGGCTAATTAATGTTATATGCTTTCCTTGAAATATAGTCAACTAAAAGCTACAAATACCATCACTACTTTAGATAAAATCTTTATCATGGCCTGTAGGTTTAGTGTGATTTGGTCTCTGGTCACCTCTGAGACTTGATTTCATACTCTTTAGCTGTTCACTTGCTCTTAGCTACATTGGATTCCTTACAATTCCTGAAACTCTTTCCACCTAACCTTTCACATGACCCTCTCCTTTTCTTGTTTCAGATATCTACTCATTTCTTCAGAGTTCTTCCATGACCAACATATCTAAATGTGTTTCCCCTCTTTCTTTGCCCCTTTGCCTTCTCTACTTTTCTTCAGAGAGTTTACTGCCACCTGCCATGTTCTCCATAGTAATTATTCAATAAATCCTTTATCAATAACATATTGAGGCATACCTGAATATGTTATTGGGTAACATATTCAAGGGTAGGCTGGCTTTGTCTGAATTCCAGTTCTGTGCCCTACCAGTGGGGTGACTTTTGGCAGGTTACTTAAACTTTCATTACCTCGATATCCTCAGCATCCACTTCCTAATGCTGTTGTCCCATCTCCTTCCTTGGCGTTAAGATATATTCAGGTTAGGAAGAACTTCAGAGAATATTTACTCCAATTTTCTACCCCAGGCAAAACTTCCTTCTCTCTTTCAGTCCTGTGTACCCTCTTCATTCTTAATTTTATCTTTTTTATGTTACTCAAAATCACAGAATGGTGAGGAAGGAGAATCAACTTCAGAACTCTGAGCCATCTTGATATATGTGCCTTTTTATAAGACTTCTACATGGAAATTTTCAGTGGTCCTAATTGCATCTCAAATCTAATTTTCAATGAACACAGCTCTTCAACAGAACTGATTTTCTATATCACACCCTGCAGTGATAATTATCGTTTGGTTTTTTGACTAATATCAGCCTCAATAAATATCTGCATTT
Organism: Sturnira hondurensis; assembly: GCF_014824575.4. Classification (NCBI taxonomy): domain Eukaryota; kingdom Metazoa; phylum Chordata; class Mammalia; order Chiroptera; family Phyllostomidae; genus Sturnira; species Sturnira hondurensis. Next base: position 113,059 of record NW_028079215.1, on the reverse strand, counting down.
TATATCCTCATTAGAGGCGCTAGGTATTTGGAGTAAAGGGGGAGATTGCAGGAAAAGTTTAGATATAGCCCATGCCCTTACAAAACTTGCAGTATAATTATGAATATAAAAATTGATGCTCATCAAACAGGGAATCTTACTTTATTGAGTTATTAAATATCTGGGGGTGTTTCATTGTTGGTGGTGGTGTTCACAAAAGAAAATTTTGCTGCTGCATATGTTTTAATGAATATTTTAGTAAAGTCACAAAGTTCAAAGCCCAGATTTTCTCAAGCATTTAAATTCAATTACAAATCTTGTTGTATTGCTTACAGATAATTTAAATTATCTGTAATTTAAATCTTAATTTAAAATGTAACATAATCATTTATACTTATTCATTGATTGATATTCATTAGCTTGCCTTTGATAGATTAAATTATCCTAAACAATTAACCTCAAATTAACTTAAGTTCCCTTAGGAATCATGATCTACATTTACAAATTTAATATATATGATTCTTACAAGTTCTTCGAAAGCCTCCCAGGACGGCGCTACAAACTCAACAAACAAAATCTTTCTGTTCACTTAAGGAACTCCTATGACTCTAAAAGAGAACAAACATTAATATAGTAAATCGAGACCACTTGTACATTTAAATACCTATAAATTCTCTTATATCTTTTAATTCAAAGTCACAAATCTAATATTAATTAACCATTTCAAATTAAAATCAATTCACATGTCAGAATCTCCAGTATGTCAGATTATTTTAAATATGATAAGCATACTAAAAAGAAAACATAAAGAGATCATCACTGAACTGGCAAAAGGTAATTCTAAACTTTGTACAAGGTAATATTACTATGATTTTTATTTTAATTATTTTTTCTGCTTTTATAGCTGCAATGGTACAACTAAAGAAAGACTTAGATCCATATTTTCAAGGCCAGGACATAGGAGCCCTCCCTCTCTTATAATATTGGGTCTCTCCCACCTGATCTAATGCAGCTAATCTCCTTACCACCTGATTGAAGGCCGCATTGTTTTTGTACTCTTTCCTGGCTGGTTCTCATCAGCCACTGTTTTTTAAAAAAGTTTATATAACACTGTATAGCATATAAGAGTTATAGTATAATATCAATAGTTACACTGTGCCATAGACACCATGCACAAAAGTAAACTATTGTCATCTTATTTTGAGAATTTCTATAAGTAAGTATATGCTAGTATTAAAAGATAAGATTCTGTTTTAGCTCATGCTGAGGTTTCTTTTCAGAAACACACAATTGTTAATTAGCAGATCTTAAGCCAAACAGGATAGCAAAAAAAAAAAACCAACAAAACAAAACCCAGTATTTTAAGTTTGAGCAACATTTTAGAATGAATGAAAAAAGTTTATTAAACGAGAAAGAGGGAACTAGTTGGTGTTTGTGGGGATTTCACATATAACTTTTCAATATTTTTAAAAAGCTGTTTTTAAAGCATAATCCACATGTGACCTATTACACATGAAAATATGACCAATGGCTAATTTCACTGGATAGAAATGTGTATTCAAATCAAATTTTATTTATAGTCCCCTCTTTCTTTTCTTTTAAACTGCCTCAGTGTATTGTATTAATGGCATTTTAAACCCAGAGGTAAACAATAGAACATGAAGACAAGCAAAGAAGTTGAGGAACTTTAAAGCAGTCTTCACATTATCCTTTAAAATCTTTACCTGTCCAAAAAAAATTCTTCAAAGTGTGATATTATTTAAAGGAAATTTTCAAGTGCAGGCATTTGCAAAGCTTGCTGAAGAAACTATAAGCAATGAAGTAGCCAAAGGAAGAGTGTCAGAATGAGCCTCAGGTTTCCATGGGAAGGCCTTGCTTCCTAATTGTTATTACACTTACAAGGACACTCTTTAAAAAGAAAAATGAATGCCTTGTTCAACACCTGCTGTAAAAAGATGCTGGGACCCTGTGGCTTGCTTAAATCATTTTTTTTTCCTGAAACAAATTGCCGAACAAGCCCTAGGCCATTTAATTTCCAAATACTAGTAATTAGAATGAGTAACATCATCAGAATTTGGCAGGGCCACAGGTTTCTTCTCCCCTTTCATTTTCACATAAATTTCACTGAAGGTCAGATTTGTTGAAGGGAGGAGAAGGGGCTGAAACCTGCTGGACGTGTGCTCATGGGAGGTTAAAATATGACTTGTTCACAGTGTCCCTCATAGTTCAGGACTTAATGGTCCTTGACGGGGATAACCTAGAAGTTAATTTTACTCTGTGTCCCAAAAGCAGTCATTGTCAATGTAATCTTTCTTGTGAGCTGAAGGGTATCGTCAACAAATGATCTGACTTTCAATAGCAATTGACCAGCAATGTCTCAGACCCAGAAACTCATAGATTTGACTCCCTATAGATCTGTTTCCTATTCATAATGGTAAAGATATTTTACCTTCTTTCCTTTGCTTTATCTCTTATATAGTCCATTTTTACATATTTCTCCAAGAATTAACTCATAGTAGTTCTTGCATTATTTTTTTAACTTAAGGTCATAGTATATCCAACTCATAAATTTTAAAGTGCTTCAAAATACAGTGTACACTTATATCAAGAAAGAAACCACTTTTTAAATATTTGGCCAGCTCTTCATTTGAGAGAACTGAGGTGGAAAAATGCAGAGAATATGCACTTTGGTCTCAGTCTTGGTTTCTGATCTTAGGTCTGTTACTTCCTGGATGAGCAAACTGAGTTGAGTTGTTTCACCTCTTGTGGTCTTAATTTTCTTTTTTTTTTATTTTTTAATTTTAGTTATTTATGTATCTTTAGAGGGGAAGGAGAGAGGGAGAGAAACATCAATGTATGGTTGCCTTTTGTGCATCCCCTGCTGGGAGTTGGCCTGCAGGGAACCGGCCTGCAACCCAGGCATGTGCCCTGACTGGGAATTGAACTGTGATACTCTGGTTCGCAGGCCTGTGCTCAATCCACTGAGCTACACCAGCCAGGGCCTTGTGGTCTTAATTTTCTAACCTGTAAATTGGAACAGTTAAATCTTGCCTCAGTAAAAGTTCACCAAAATGAACCATGTAAGGCAGGTTAACTTTCTGAGTTAATTCTAAAATTAGGTTATAGTGATAGTTGCACAGCTCTGTAAGTATACTAAAAATGTTTACTTATATACTTAAAATGGGTGAATTTTATGGTATATGAATTATATTTCCATTTAGGCTGTTTTTTTAAAAGCCTAGTTTCTCTTTTATTTTGCTAGGGCCATGCTAGAAAAGCAAGTGTTCTGTGGTAAAAAGACAAAAAAAAAAAGTCAATCTGCTGATTAACATAAATGAGTGACTGGATCTGATATCCTTCATGGTGATGGTTGGAAAGGCAGCATGGTAGAGGGAGAGGCAGTGACAGTCAAGTAGTGAGTTTTCCTATCCTGCTGATTCCCTAGTGAGCCTGGTGACCAATCTGAGCCTTACTATTGCCTGGGGAAAGGAAGCGTTGAACTGGATAAATTCCCAGTCACTAACAATTTGTATGTATTCTATGTAGCCTGTTTATATATTTTTTAAATCACAAAAATTACCTTTGCAGTAACCAATTGTACCAAGATATCGCTGAATAATGTTCATATCTTGACGGTTTTAAACCAGAAAATTTATTTAAATTCAAAAGTGTAACCAAGAATGACCTCAAGTATTTCATATGACTTCTTCTGTGTCACCTATTGTTGATTTTAATGCTAATTTATAGTAAGAATTTTATACAAACTGCTATTTATGTCTGTAGCACAATGTGTCTTAGGTTTCCTAGTAATATTTTTTGCTCTTATTTTTTAACCAAATTATTTCCAAAACTTTTTAAAAATTTATTTTAAAAGCTTGGAAATGAGGAAAGAAAAGAGCACATACCAGTTGAATGTAATGAAAAAAATATATATTTTGGTTCCACTTAGAACATTCTAATGGCTTCCCACTTTCCTTGGTCACTAAATACTCACAAGGCCTTATTATATTATTGGTTACTAAGGTAACCCAAAGCTGGCAGCATGTTGACATACTTTTCAAGGCCAAGAGGTTTTGCAGTATTTCATACGTAATGTCACATTAACCTCAAACTTGTCCTTTTCACAAAGGAACAATAATTATTTGAATGAATCTGTTACAATTTTATTCTGTGTTTTTAAAGGGACTTTCTGCTGCACTTTTCTTCAACTCAGGTACTATTTATTCTGTTTTTTAAATAATGTAGTAACAAAAGTCAGATATCTTTATTGATTACTACATTAATCCACTGATTTGTGCCTTGTGCAGGTTATGCACAACTTGAAACAAAATCTCTGTAGTCATCCAAATGGTTCTCAAAAGAGAAGACATTTTTTGATTTACCTTTATAGCCCTCATAACAAAATACCTAGTGAAAATCAAGGCAAAGAGGATGTAGTGGAGATAAAAGGATAAAAATGGAGTCTTTTTGCCTTTTTTGTCATTAATTACAATTCCTAAACTCAAATAAGAGATGCAAGATTTTCTGTCCTCATATTAAGAATGAGGAGTCATAGCCAGGAATCAAGTGTATTTCTGCCATAGCCCATCATCACAAAGTGAAGGTAGGTGTGCCACGGATTGCTTCTAAGAACGAACTACTTTTTTAAAGGCTAACATACTGCTAAGAGTTCATTAGTCTTTTCCAAATAACCCAAAGTAATAGTTTATTTATATAAATATAAATTTGACTAAATATATTAAATATTAACAAAATCAAATACACTGATACCAGATTATATCCCTGTTTAATAATTATATGTCCAAGAAAAATTTAAGACAACTCACAGATAATAAATCTGATCCCCCCCAAAACGCCTGAATCTAAAATCTTGGTAGTGTTCAACTACTTGCAAACTCTCCCCACAAATCAAGCACAAACATTTGTGGGTGATGAATTCATACCTCTTCTAAAGTCCTTCAAATTCTTATACATTCGACATTTTTCGGAGCTCTTAAATTTATTTACCTTCAGGAGGGCTACACTGTTTTGGAAGAGTGCAGACCCCCGCAGCCATTGAGGAGAGCCACGTGGTTTGGGGCAGAGTGAGTGAGGACCCCCTCTTGCCCAGTGGGAAGATGGTGGTGGAGAAGGACAAAGGATTTCACTTCCCTCCACACGCCAGAGAAAAACAGGGCTGATCTGCAGAGGAGAGCAGTGGAAACCCAACAGGGACCCAGCATAAAGGAAGGCAGGACTCCAGAAAGTGTAGCGGACACTGAATGACCAGGGGTTGAGGAGAGGAGACGACCGCAGATCAACAAGGTATGAGGGAACAGTGCAGAGGCTGCAGGCCCTCCGCTGGGCTGCCCAAGGGCCCTGACCAGGCCATCCCGTCTCTGAGAGCCGAGGGCGGGCAAAAACAACACAGGGAGAGAACTAGTCAACAGCACCCTCTCTATCTGGCAGAACACAGATTGGAAAACACCAGGAGAGATCGGTTCGCCTGTATGGCAGAGAGAGGAGTGGGCATTGGGAAGTAAATCAGAGAGCTCTGATAACCAGTGGAGTCAGGCTGTGGTTGCTGGTTTGGGAGAAGTGAGAGTCACCCGTGCATTTCCTGTACCTCGGGGTCAGAGCTGGGTCTGCCACAGACCCTCAGAGCCTTGAGATACTAGCCAGGCCCCTGGAAGAGAGCCAGGCATCAGTTCCCTCCCTACCCAGCTGGGTGGAGACTGAGAAGCACCGGGAGTCAGGCCGTGGTTGCCAGGTTGGGAGAATTGTGAGTTGCCCTGTGTGCTCCGCCACAGCACTGGGAAAGGTCCTCGCCCAAGCCTGCGAGACCAGGAAAGCCTGGCAGGGAGTGCGCGACCTCATGCCAGGCCAGGGCTGGGAAGCCTGGGGAAAAATCTGCTCTCAGTGGGGTGCTGGAGAGCAGCACCAGTCTGGATCTTGGGAGGGCACTGGTGAGACCGGTTGAGTTCACTGAGAAGTGAGGAAGGACACACTAATAGCCCCTCAGGCGGCTGTAGCTAGTGAGAACAGAAAGAAGAAAAGGTTTGATGAGCTGGAAACCAACAAGAGGAGTAGGTGGAAGCGGAGAACACCAAGATTCCTGCAGGAGACTGCACCACTGAATTTTAAAGTCATCCTACCACAGAAGTTCACATCATAAACCCAGGGAACCAGAACAGATCAATTTAAGAAGCCGAGGCCAACAAGAAGAGCATCACAAACAATGGAAAGACAAACAAACAATCCCCAAGTGAAAGAAAAGGAGGAAGTCTCAGAAAGAATGTTAGATGAACTACAGGCAAATCAACTATCAGATATTGAACTCAAAGCACTGGTTATCAGGAAATTCAAAGAGCTTACAATGAGCTACCAGAAACTACAGGGGAGCTACAATGACCTCTCCACAAAATATACCAACAAGAAAAAGGAAATAGAAACCACCAGCAAAGGCCAAGAGGAAATGAAGAATACAATTTCTGAACTGAAGAATAAAGTAGAAGGTATGAAGAGTAGGATCGATGAGGCAGAAGACCGCATAACCGAGCTCAGGGACAGGGTAGAAAGATTCTCCCAGATGGACCAAGTAATGGAAAAGAGAATCAGAAAGAATGAGGAGAGTTTAAGAGAAATGCAAGACAATATGAAGTGTAATAATATCCAAATAATAAGAATATAAAAAGGAGAAGAAGAAGAACAAGGGATAGAAAACCTACTTGAAAGAGTAATAACAGAAAATTTTCCTAAGTTGAGGGGAGATAAATTCACACAAATCCAGGAATCACAGAGAGTCCCAAGCAGGTGGAACCCAAAGAGGCCTACTGCAAGACACATCATCATTAAAATGGCAAAACTCCAAGACAAAGAGAGAATCCTAAAGGCAGCAAGGAGGAAAAAGGAAGTAACATACAAGGGGGTCCCAATAAGGTTGGCTACTGACTTCTCATTGGAAATATTCCAAGCAAGAAGAGAATGGCAAGAAATATTTCAAGTAATGAGAAACAGAGGCCTACAACCAAGGCTACTGTACCAGCAAGGCTTTCAATCAAGATAGAAGGCCAAATAAAGAGCTTCCAAGACAAAGGAAGTCTAAAAAAATATGCCTCCACCAAACCAGTGTACAAGAATTACTAAAAGGGCTCCTTTAAGGAAAGGAGGAAAAGAGAGAGACAGAGAGGAACACAGGTACATAAATGGCAATGAATAAGTACCTTTCAATAATAACTTTAAATGTAAATGAATTAAATGCACCAATTAAAAGCCATAGAATAGCTGAATGGATAAGAAAGCATGACCCATACATATACTACCGACAAGAGACCCACCTCAGGACAAAAGACCATCACAGACTAAAAGTGAAAGGCTGGACACAAATTTTCCAAGCAAATGGACAAGGAAAAAAAGCCGGGGTAGCAATTCTCATATCAGACAAAATGGACTTCAAAAAAGGGCCATAAACAGAGGCCCAGAAGGTCACTTCATAATATTCAAGGGAAGGATCCACCAAGAAGACATTAACATCATAAATATATATGCACCCAACATAGGAGCACCCAAATATATAAGAAAAATCCCAGAGGACCTCAAGAAAGATATTGACAGCAACACAATTATAGTAGGGGATTTTAACACCCTACTGTCAAAAATGGACAAATCTTCCAAACAAAATATCAACAAAGATATAGCTGCACTAAACAACACCCTAGATGAAATGGAATTGACTGATATATATAGAGCCCTCCATCCCAAAGAAGCTAAATACACATTCTTTTCAAATGCACATGGAACATTTTCAAAGATAGAGCACATGACAGGACACAAAATGAGTCTCAACAAATTCAGGAAAATAGAAATCATACCAAGCATTTTCTCTGACCACAAGGGACTGAAATTGGAAACCAACCCCACAGGAAAAAAACAAAAACACCCCAAAGCATGGAGACTGAATGGTATGCTATTAAACAATGAATTGGTCAAGACTAACATTAGGGAAGAAATCAAAAAGCTTCTGGAAACTAATGAAAATGAACTCACAACAACCCAAAACTTATGGGACACGGCCAAGGCAGTCCTCAGAGGGAAGTTCATAGCAATACAGGCTTACCTAAAGAAGATAGAAACATTTCAAACAAACAACCTAACCCAACACCTGCAAGAACTCAAGGAACAACAACAAAGACAGCCCAGAGCAAGTACAAGGAAGGAAATAACCAAGATCAGAGCAGAATTAAATAACATAGAGACTAAAAGCACAATTCTAAGGATCAATGAATCCAGGAGTTGGTTTTCTGAAAAGAGAAACAAAATAGACAAGCCTTTAAGTAGGCTCATTAAGAAAAGAAGAGAGAGGACCCAAATAAACACAATCAGAAATGAAAGAGGAGAGATTACAACTGATATCACAGAAATAGAAGGGATTGTAAGAAATTACTATGCAGAACTGTATGCCAAGAAATTGGGAAACCTAGGTGAAATGGAGAAATTTCTAGAAAAATATAATCTTCCAAAACTCAATGAAAAAGAAGCAGAAAACCTGAACAGGCCAATAACAGCAGATGAAATTGAAGCAGTAATCAAAAAACTCCCATCACACAAAAGCCCTGGTCCAGATGGTTTCACAGGAGAATTCTCCAAAGCATTTAAGGAAGAGCTAACCCCTATTCTTCACAGACTATTCCAAAAAATCCAAAATGATGGAAAACTCCCCAACTCTTTTTATGAAGCCAGCATCATCCTAATTCCAAAGCCAGACAGAGACACAACAAAGAAAGAAAATTACAGGCTAATATCACTGATGAACATAGACGCTAAAATCCTCAATAAAAAATTGGCAAATCGCATCCAACAATACATTAAAAAGATCATACACCATGACCAAGTGGGATTCATCCCAGGGATGCAAGGATGGTTCAATATTCACAAATCAGTAAATGTAATACATCACATAAACAAAAGCAAACACAAAAACCACATGGTCATATCAATAGATGCGGAAAAAGCTTTTGATAAGGCACAACACCCATTTATGATACAGGCACTCATAAAAATGGGAATAGAGGGAGCTTTCCTCAATATAATAAAGGCCATATATGAAAGACCTACAGCCAACATCATACTCAATGGGCAAAAACTAAAATATTTTCCACTAAGGCCAGGAATAAGACAAGGTTGTCTACTTTCACCACTTCTATTCAATATAGTATTAGAAGTTCTAGCCACAGCGATCAGACAAGAAAAAAAAATAAAAGGCGTCCAAATCAGAAAGGAGGAAACAAAACTTTCATTGTTTGCAGATGACATGATAGTGTACATGGAAAAGCCTATAGCCTCTACCCAAAAACTGCTCCAACTAACAAATGAATTTGGCAAAACAATGGGATACAAAGTCAATATCCAGAAATCAAAGGCATTTTTGTATACCAACAATGAAACAGCAGAAGCAGAAATCAAGAAAAAAAGCCCATTCAATATAGCAAAAAGAAAAATAAAATATCTGGGAATAAACCTAACCAAGGAGGTTAAAGACCTGTATGCAGAAAACTACACAACACTGAAGAAAGAAATCAAGGAAGACACAAACAAATGGAGACGTATACTGTGTTCATGGATGGGAAGAATTAACATCATCAAAGTGTCCATACTACCCAAAGCAATTTACAGATTCAATGCAATACCTATTAAAGTACCAATGCCATATTTCACAGACATAGAACAAACACTTCAAAAATTTATATGGAACCATAAAAGACCCCGAATAGCAGCCGCAATTTTGAGAAAGAAGAACAAAGTAGGAGGAATCACAATACCTGATATCAAACTGTAATACAAGGCCACTGTAATTGAAACAGCCTGTTACTGGCACAAAAACAGGCACATAGACCAATGGAATAGAACAGAGAGCCCGGAAATAAACCAAACACTCTACAGTCAATTAAAATTTGACAAAGGGGACAATAACATAAAATGGAGTAAAGATAGCCTCTTCAACAAATGGTGTTGGGAGAACTGGACAGCTACATGCAAAAAAATGAAACTCGAGCACCCACTTACACCATACACCAAAATAAATTCAAGGTGGATAAAAGGCTTAAATATTAGCTGTGAAACCATTAAAGCCCTAGAGGAGAGCATTGGCAGGAAAATCTCAGATATCCCACGCAGCAATATTTTTACTGGTATGTCCCCTAAAGCAAGGGACATAAAGGAAAGAATAAACAAATAGGATCTCATGAAAATAAAAAGCTTCTGCATGGCTAAGGAAAACAGTATCAAGATAAAAAGAGAAGCAACAGCTTAGGAAAACTTATTTGCCAATGATACCTCAGACAAAGGTTTAATCTCCAAAATATACAAAGAACTCACTCGACTCCACTCAAAGAAGATGAGCAACCCAATTAAAAAATGGGCAAAGGACTTGAACAGACACTTCTCCAAGGAGGACATACAGGGGATCCAGAGACACATGAAAAGATGCTCGATATCGCTAGCTATCAGAGAGATGCAAATGAAAACCACAATGAGATACCACTTTACACCAGTCAGAATGGCTACCTACCATAAACAAAGAAACAAACAACAAGTGCTGGAGAGGTTGTGGAGAAAAGGGGACCTTAGTTCACTGTTGGTGGGATTGCAGACTGGTACAACCACTATGGAAAACAGTATGGAATATTCTAAGAAAACTAAAAATGAACATGCCTTTTGACCCAGCAATTCCACTATTAGGAATATACCCTAAAAACCCTGAAGCACCAATGCAAAAGAACCTATGCACCCTGATGTTCATAGCAGCACAATTTACAATAGCCAAGAGGTGGAAGCAACCTAGATGCCCATCGGTCAATGACTGGATCAAAAAGCTATGGTATATTTACACAATGGAATTCTATGCTGCTGAGAAGAAGAAGGAACTCCTACCCTTTGCGACATCATGGATGGAACTGGAAAGCATTATGCTGAGTGAAATAAGCCAGGCAGTGAAAGACAAATACCATATGATATCACCGTTATCAGGAATCTAAACAACAAAACAAACAAGCAAGCAAAATATGACCAATGACACTCAAATACAGAACAGGCTGACAGGGTCCAGAGGGGAGGGGGAGAGAATCATAGGGAAAAAGGGGATGGTCTCTCATGAACAAGTATAAAGGACACATGGACAATAACTAAGGTCGGGGGTGGAAATGGGAGGGAGGTGGGGAGCACTGGGGGAAGCAGGGCTGGGAATTTAAGACAGAAAACTGTACTTGAACAAGAATTACATTAAAAAATTTTAAAAAGAAAAAAAATTATTTACTTTCAGTTTAGTTTGTATTCAGGCATCCTTAAAGATGACGTTATTTACTCGTACTTAGATTATATAAAAAAGATAATTGCTATTTCTGAACATTTCCAATTATATCCAGGTCATATTGAATTGATTGAAGCGCTTAACAAAATGATTTAGAATAAAATATTTTCTCTAAAGTGATTGCACTCCATTTAATTTAGCAAACATTTAGTATATCCCTATAATAGTTAAGATGCTACACTAAGCACTCTAATTAATTCAGTGGTTTATTTTATTTACTTGTGTAACTGTCCATTTAAAGTTTCTTTCATTAAAGCTAACTTTTATTATTTCCCTGTGGCAATCTAAGCTTTATCTAAACAATGGGGCAAATTATCCACCATATGCATATTTTTTTACTTTATTAACATTCAACTATGTTCTGGTTAATTTGAAAGTGTTGAGAAACAAATAACATGTTTTGCTTACTGAAAAAAACCTTGTCATAGAAAATTCAAAATTGGTAAATACGCCATTTCTTTATTCATGATTATAAGAATACCAATTTGCATGGCATTTATAACTAAAGAGCAGTGTGAGATTAGAAGTTGGGGGATGCTTTATATCATAATACTTCTCAAGAGATACTTTGTAGCACATAATCCTGTATTTTATGCTTAAAGTTGCTAACAAAATAATATTTTTCTTTTTTAATTATATTTTATTGATTATGGTAAACAGTTGTCCCAATATTTTCTTCCCTTTATCTCCCTTCTCCCTGTACTGCACCCCTCACCCTCCATCATCTCCTCCCCCATAGTTCATGTCCATGGCTTGTAAATATAAATTCTTTGGCTTCTCTATTTCCTATACTATTCTTAATCTCCCCCTGTGTATTTTGGGCCTACCTATTCTGCTTCTTATTCCCTGTACCTTTCCCCCCCATTCTCCCACTCCCCACTGATAACCCTCCATGTGATCTCCATTTCTGTAATTCTGTTCCTGTTCTCATTGTTTGCTTAGTTTTTTATTTTGTTTTTTTAGGTTCAGTTGTTGATAATTGTGAGTTTTTTATTTATTTAATTATTTTTCAAGTACAGTTTTCTGTCTATTACTCCCATCCTATCCCAACCCCCATGCTCCCCCCTCCCTCCCATTTCCACCCTTCTCAGTTGTTATCCATGTATCCTTTACATATGTTCCTCTAAATCCCTCCCCTATTTCCCCTGAAATTCCCTCCCCTCTTCCTTCTGGTCACTGTCAGCCTGTTCTCTATTTCAGTGTCTTTGGTTATATTTTGCTTGCTCGTTTGTTTTGTTGTTGATAATTGTGAGTTTGATGTCATTTTACTGTTCATAATTTTTGTCTATTTCTAAGGTAAGTCCCTTTACCATTCCATACAATAAGGGCTTGCTGATGGTGAACTCCTTTAATTTTACCTTATCTGGGAAGCATTTTATCTGCCCTTCCACTCTAAATGATAGCTTTGCTGGATAAAGTCATCCTGGATGTAGGTCCTTGCCTTTCATGACTTGGAATACTTCTTTCCAGCCCCTTCTTGCCTGAAAGGTTTCTTCTGAGAAATCAGCTGATAGCCTGATGGGAACTCCTTTGTAGGTAACTGTCTCCTTTTCTCTTGCTGCTTTTAAGATTCTCTCCTTACATTTAATCTCAAATAACTTAATTATAATGTGTCTTGGTGTGCTCTTCCTTGGATCCAAATTCTTTGGGACTCTCTTGGCTTCCTGGAGTTCCTGGAAGTGTATTTCCTTCACCAGATTGGGGAAGTTTTTCTTCATTATTTGTCAAAGTAAATTTTCACTATCTTGATCCTTTTCTTCTCCTTCTGGCATGCCCATGATTCAGATGTTGGAATTCTTAAAGTTGTCCCAGAGGTCCCTAAGCCTCTCCTCATTTTTTGCATTCTTGTTTTTTCATTCTGTTCCAGTCGGATGCTTATTTCTTCCTTTTGTTCTAAATCATTGATTTGAGTCCTAGTTTCCTTCCCTTTACTGTTGGTTCCCTGTATATTTTCCTTTATTTCACTTTCTGTAACCTTCATTTCTTCTTTCATTTTGTGACCAAGCTCAATCAGTTCTGTGAGCACCCTGACTTAATGTTTACGTTTTAAACTCTGCATCAGACAGGTTGTCTCTCTCCTCATCTCTTAGATCTTTTTTCTGGAGTTTTGATCTGTTCTTTCATTTGGGCCATATTTATTTTTCTTGGCACACCTGTTATGTGCAAAGGGCAGAGCCTTAGGTATTCACCAGGGTGGGGCAACCCTCTTTGGTGTGTTGTGGTGGTGTCGTCTGGATGAATGTTTCTTTAGCTGTTTAGTTGTTGGACTTCCATGCAAAGATTTTTCTGGCGGTTCTGGTTGCTCTTTGTTTTTAAATTGGTTGTTATCCTGTTTTTGGTTGTGCAAGGAAGTGAAGCATTTCTGCCTATGCCTCTATCTTGGCTGGAACTCTGAGAATAAATCTTAAATGTTCTCACACAAAAAAAGAAATGGCAATTATATGAACTGATGAAGGTGTTAGCTACTGCTATGGTGGTAATCATTTTCCAACCTGTAAGTGTATCCAATCAACATGTTGTTCATCTTAAATTGACACAATGCTGTATGTAAATTATATCTTGACAAAGCTGGGAGAAAAAGAAATATTGTGTTCATTGAAATGCATTGTGAAAAATTTACAATTTGAAACTGAATAAAAAGCTATAAGACAATTAGATGCATTTTCTATAGTTGCATATTCAGATTTGTCTAGGTAAAAATAACTTCCTTGGTCCTTTCCCTTGTTTTAATTATTTTTGCTGTTTATTTATAGTTTATATTGTCTCACTATGCTAATGAAATCTTGAAAGGGCACAGTCAAGTAACATGAAGCTTCATTTCATCAAGTAGCCCTTGTTTTTTTTTTAAATAGGTTCAAAATTCAATTAATATCACATAGAATGCTAACAAATAAACTGCCTTAAATAGGAAAAAACATTGACCATAACACAGGAAGATGTAAAAACATTTGGAAAGAGCATTTGCTGGGAAGAATTCTGAAATGTAAGGGGAAAATACCGTCTTATAATAGAATTGAAGTTATAGTTTTGTTTTTAAAACTATTTTATTTATTTTTTAGAGAGAGAAGGAAGGACAGAAACATCAGTGTATGGTTGCCTCTGGTGTGCTCCCTGCCTAGATTATATTTTCAGACAACGAAAAGTTTTCCTTTCCTTGAGTTTTGTTGAAGAGGTGATACATGGAGAGTTTTGTTTTCCACATTTCTGAGCTCCATGTGAGTAACTTTCCTGATTCTTTTTTAATTGAATGTATTTAACACATAACATTGTATAAATTTAAGGCGTACAATGGCTTACTTTGATACATTTATATATTGTAATATGATTGCTGTGGTAGCAATATCTATCACATTATATAATTATTGTACAATATTGTTGTCTATATTCATCATATTGCATATTCAATCACTGTGGCTTATTTACTACTCATTGTAACTTTGCACCTTTTTCATTGTTGTTCTATTACACTTTTCCCAACTTTTCCCCCTTTGCTTTCCTCTACCCTTCTACAGTCAATTCCCACACACGTCAATCATATCTTCCCATGCACCATCCCCTGGTAACCACCATTTTACTCGCTCTCTCTTTTTTTTTACTACTTTGACTATTTTCGATTCCCCATATAAGTGATTTGTACTACTTGCCTTTTTCTGACTTATCTCATTTATTGTAATGTGCTCAAGGTTCATCACAAACAGCAGATTTCCTCCTTTCTTGTGGTCAAATAATATTCCATTGTGTGTGTATGTATATATATGTATGTATATATATATTTATGTATGTGTGTATATATATGTATATATATATATCACATCACTTTTATCTATTCATCCATTGATGGACATTTAGGTTATTTCCAATCCATGTTGGTCTGATTCTTTTCAGTCTAAGAAAATTTCCCCTTAAGTATTTCATGGCGATTGCTTTACTGAAGAAGAATGAACATTGTGCAATACAGGGTGAGGCAAAAGTAAGTTTACACTTGTGAGTATGTGAAACATGAGTTTACTCTTGTATTATTATTTGTTCATTATTTTCCATATGAATAACTGTAAACCTACTTTTCCCCCACCCTGTATATTGGAAGGTACAGGATAAACATGTAAATTCAGTTTATCCTGTTTGATAAAACTTAGCCATATATAGCCAGTTATAATATCAGATAAATAATAACTGAATCATAAACTTTTAATCATTTACTCAATGTTTCAGAGGTTGATGACTACAGATTAGTTAGACATTTAAAAGAAATGTAACCTTACTTTATAACTAAGCTGGTCAAGAAGGATATATTAATGACATAATCATGTCTTATCTTTCCTCCTAAAATGTAAACAATGTAGGATCAGGGACTGGTTTTTAATCATGTTTTTATTCTCCACATTTTATAACACTGAATCCCAAATTCATAATGTGAAGAGATATAGGTATCAAAACCAGACTTTTTCTTCACAATTTAATCTAAATCCTGGTTAAAAGGCCCTAATGATTATGATTTCTCTCTAACTGACCCCATTTGTCCCTACCAGCCCATATGATCAGTCAAGTTAGTGTACATACAACAAACAAAGGAACAGACTAGTTCCCATCTGTTTCATATCGATAAAAATGTGTCTTATTCATACAGTCACCTCTCATGTTTTTTAGCTCTTTATAGCTTTTGTGTGCTTTAATGAAGACCCATAGACACATCATTTCCCTTAAAACCATTGTCATGAAAATACAATGAATATATAAAAGCACTTTCCAGTTAGTTTCCACCCTTGGAGCCCAGCCAATTGTAATGTTAGTTACCTTAACCAAGACTCTTGGTTCAAATTATTAAAAACTGCACTCTTTTCAATTGGCCTGTTTCACAGTAAAGCTCGTCATTTTAGTATTTGACTACTAAAAAATTTTATTCAGGACAACATGCAGCTTTACCCATAAAGCTGGATGAGAGGGTAAACCTTTAAACCTTTGAGAAAGATAATGGGGGAAGATGGAGGGTAAAAATTATTTTTGAATCAAATCAACCAAAGTTGATTTGTCTAGTTCTCATCAATTATAAAGACTGTATGAAAAAAGCAGCTCTCATTACTAAGGTTTGGGCGAAAATGCAAACCAGTTCAACCAACATGCTTAACACAGAAATCAGAAAAATTATTGTCTTTGACCTGCAGCCCTGCTCCATCCTTGAATTTCTGATTCTTAAATGAGTCCAGTTGACATTTTACCTTGGAACCTGTGTGCTGATTTAAGTGTAGGGTTGGCCAAAAAGTCTGTTTAGGTTTTTTTCTGTAAAATAAAGGACACATTTTTTATTTTCACCAATAACTTTATTGATGTGAATATATATTGAGCATGTTGTCTATCTCTCACTATTGGCTTCTAGTGGGTAGAGGCCAGGGCTGGTAGAGGTGCTAAACACCTTCCAGTGCATCAGAGAGCTCCACAGCAAATAATTATTTGGCCAAAATGCCAATAGTACCAAGAAACTTTGCAAACCACTTTTGACATGTTTGATCATTCACAGCACCTTCTCTATACACTGCACATTTTTTTGTGTGTTTCTGTTGTGTTTTTACCTTTCTTGAAATGATAAAGCATATTACCCAGAAAATGTTATATATTTCCTTCCATCTTCAATATTAAAATGGCTGCACGAAAGTTCACTAATTTTTTAATGTAATTATTGTTCAAGTACAGTTTTCTGTCTTTTACTCCCATCCCAGCACACCACTCCAGTGCTCCCCACCTCCCTCCCATTTCCACCCCCCTTAGTTGTTGTCCATGTGTCCTTTATGCTAGTTCCTGTAAATCCTTCCCCTTTTTCCCCTGAAATTCCCTCCCCTCTCCCCTCTGGTCACTGTCAGCCTGTTCTCTATTTCAGTGTCTTTGGTTATATTTTGCTTGCTTGTTTGTTTTGCTGTTTAGCTTCTTGTTAAAGGTGAGATCATATGGTAAAGTTCACTAATTTTGATATGTTTTTTAATGCACGATGATATTACAGCTGTCACAATACAATCTAATAAAATTGTTTCAAATGAAGTTAAAGACAACTAAGCACTACTAGAGCCATCTTACAAAAAAATTAAATGAACTTTTTAGCCAACCCAATATTTTTGTATCCACATGCTGAAAAAACCTTTTACCAGAGCTTTTGTCTATTGATGTCTGCCCTCAAAGTTTCTATCCAAATGTTCTGGATATTATTAGAAATGCTTACAAGTCATAATTTATATAATATTGCCAATATATAGTTTATAAGAGAAGCTGGTTCACTTCTACTTTTTCTACTCTTTAAAATATAACTGATTAATATAAAAATATTAATAAGCTATACTTGAATGACAATAAAAATGTTTAAGCTACCATTACTGCATACATAATCTGTTGCAGGTACTATACTAGCTGTAGACATTGCTTCTGTAGTGGGTTATCTGGCCAAGGTGGTGAGAACCCTTAAACACTTGAGGTTATGGAACATTAAACACCCCTAATTTATTTTGTTTGCCTCTGCAATGATGGACCAGACCATACACACTCCACAAGAATAGAATTGAAAGGAAGCTTTCCAACTCCTCTCACCAGTGGCTTTGGGCCTTGTTTTCACTCTTTATGCTAGCTCTAAGATGGTACCCTGTAGAAAGTTATATTCTTAAATTAAAAATTATAAAAATCAAAATTGGGCAGGAGTTACTGTTAAGTAAATCCCCACCCCCTACAAGGAACAGATAGAACCTCAGTGGATATCTTCCTTTTTTACCCAGGCCACTAAGTGAGAGAGTACATGCTCACATACCACCTGAGTACCTACCATAGCATCCCAAAGGGCATGTAACCCCCAGTAGCATCACTGCTTGCCTGGGAACACTGTTGGCATTATCAAGACAGCGTGGTGTGGCACTTTGGCATCTAGAATACTGCCACAAACTTACTGGGTAACGTCGGGATGTTGGCTCCCTTTCTCGGGGCCATGGCTTCTTCATATAAGATGAAAAGCTTCTGTTCAAACTAAGCAATGTGTAACTGGAACTCAGGTAAAATGTTTTACTAAATACATCACCACTACTACCGCCATACCTCTAAGCTAGTCCCAATTGAATAAGAGGGTAGAACACTACAGAATTACTAATACAGGCAGACTTAAGAAAGCAAAAGGTGGTACTGCTTTATGCAACTCCATGCTGTATCCAAGGAGTGGGCTCTCTGAACCAAACCATAGCTCTTCTCCAGAGGTTGGGCAGTAACTGTTCCCAGGCCTTAGAGCACATCCTCAAAGACTAGCTGTTCTCACTTCACAAAAGCACAACAACCTTCCCTCAGTACCTTTTTACAATATCCACCTTCTTCCTCAGATTAGAAAAAAATTGATATTTGCAGTTATTTGTAGTTTAAATGCTGATAAAATGTTTTCATTATCATTACAATGTTTTTCTGTCCTGTTTTAGCACTTTTGCCCAAATCCCACAGTCCTGCTCTAGCAAAGGACATATGTTTACTATATCCTATTTGTGAAATGTGAAAACAGTGAAATGGTGTCCATTATTTAATAACTGTCTCCTCAACCCTGGAATAAGTTTCTCTTGTAAAGAATCAATGAAGCTGAACAGTAAATATCGTGAATGGAGCAATACCAGGTCACTGACTGCAGGGATTTGTCCCTTTAACCTCTTGAACACACAGACACACACGCATCAGGTGATGTGCCTAAGGTTTATAAGTAAAATCTTTGGTTTAATCCTCAAATACCAAGATTTATGAAACATTTAGTTTTCACATTGCTAATAGGTAAAAGTCACTTAATAATTTTATTTTTTCTAAAAATGAGATGATATATATTCATTAGAAGAAATCTTAAAAATATGGAAAAGTACAAAAAATGCAAAGCTAGCAGATTATCCCACTAACCAGAGAAAATTACTATTAACATTATATTGCATTACTTTCTTGTTCTAAATTGCCCTTAACATTTTTTTATTCATTCAACAACTATTTATCACAGCTGTGCATTAGAATCATCTGGGGAATTTAAAAGATACTGATATAGGGGTTCCCCCTTGTGGATTACAAGCTGATTGGATGAGGTAAGGCCTGGGCATCAAGATTTTTTTAAGATTCTCCCTAGGTGATTCCAATAGGTAGCCAGGATTGAAAACCACCAATTGACCAGATTTCAGTGATGTCTCAGACATTGCTTGCTTAGCATGGAAATGCAGTGTCAAAAGGTTTAGAGTCCCTCAACAAGCTTACAGTCTTGTGGAGGGACAGACAAATGAACCAACAATTACAGTAACCTAAGATAAATAGGATTATAATGGAAGATTCCACAAAGAACTGTGAAAACACAGAAAAGGGAACCCTTAAATCTGCCTCAGAGAATTAAGCAGCCAGACAAATAAGATGAGCATTCTAGTTGTAGAGACATAAGAGAGTATACAGTACTTAGAAAATTTCAAGTGCTTCCGCTGAATGTGACAAGGAATAATGCTATGTAAGCAGCAAGCAGGTGCTGATGGACCTTGTAGGTAGTTGACATGATGAGCATTTTTGAGCCAAGCAGTAGTATGATTCCCTCCGTGTCTAATTCACTTTCCTCTGGCAACAGTGTGGACATAAAGGCCTGGGTGACACTCAGTGCAACAAGACTAGAACTGGGTCTATAACAAAACTCTAAACAAGCAAGTATGACTGTTTCTGACTCCCAGTGTTAACCTTACTTATCATAATAACTTGTATTTGAATACTAGGCAGTCATGTCAAAGTTTTGTTCTATTTTGCAGAAAACAAGATTCTTATAAGAGCCTAGTATTTTCTTCCTGGGAATCACAACACTTTTTAAAGAAGTTTTATCAGTCAAGACTCCAGTAGGAAATATAACTAACCCACACATGATTCAAAATTAAGAGATTTTAACATAGAGTTAAGGGGAGAAATTAGATACAATGAGGCACCCAGAGACTAGCAACAGTTGGAAGCAATTACCACCTTTAGGTTTGAAGAGGTGAGGAAAACAAACAGAGCCCAGTGAGAACTGGCATCAAGGAAGAGATGCTGCCAACAGATGTACAGGGATGCAGCTACTGCTAGAACCATAGCCTGAAGCAGGAGTGAAGCAAAGAAGGAATGCCCTGACCTTATTCTCTTTCTTCTCCTAATCTTTAATCTGTTGATAACCCCTATCGGCCAAACCCAACCTGAAGCCTCCAGCAAAAGAGCCCAGGAGATCCCTTTCATTCACATTGGTCAGACTCCTAGGGCCATAAAGTAGGTCAGTAAAGGACAGAAGATGAATTTGAAGGGACAATAGAAAATAATCAGCCTACAGATGAATGTGATATCATCAAAAAAATATGTTACATACATAATCTCCACTGTCATTTTTAATAGATACCTAAAGAAAATAGTGTATAATACATTTGCTGGCAATAAAATAGAAACCTTCTTTCCATGAACCTGACTAGCAAGAAAGTCCTAACAGCCAATAAAGATTTTTATGGGAAAAAAGTCACAGTTGACAAATCAAGTACATTTTAATTAAAAGCTAAAATTAGAAAATTAGGTAATAATCTGGTGTTAAATTTTTTCATACCTACTCAAACCTTTATATACATCCAATTATTCATCTCAGGTATAGCAAAATCTAGAACACATAAGAAATACAGCTAAGTGAAGTATATGCCAGATGCTGGATATATAGTTAACTAAGTAAGAGGCACTCCTTGAGTGCTTATAATAACATTCTAAAAGGGGCACATAGTTACTGTGAGCAAATGACTGAAGACTGTCCTTCCTCCAACTGGGAATACTGGCCTCTTTTATGCAGTTTACAGCTTTGGGAGGGTTCAGAGGTTCACAGAGAAAGAGACTGCCAATGTAGACAACCAATCAGAAAATTAGTCCTGGAAATAAATGGAATATAATTTGCCACAAATATCCCCTTGTTAAAACATCTGGCCCCTCCTTTCAGGGGATTAATAATAATCAGATATCAGATGTTAAATTATAAATCTGAGTGTTTTATTAGCCTACAGAGAAAGGCTATTAGTGGTTCAGAGAAAAACTGAACCACTGGAGTGGGTGAGACAGTTTTCTTCACATGAAGTATTGCAACATTTCGGAGATTCTGCAGTAGTGGCTTGCAGATATTTTCAATATTTTCATTGTAGTTACCTGTGTACATATTTCATTGCCCCATCAGATTGTGAAGGCCTGAAATGTGTTGTCCTGCTCTTTTTGTAGCTTTTGTATAACCCACTGCACTTTTTCTCATATTGTAGATGCTCAGTAAATCTATATTGAATGATGAAAGGAACTTCTACATCGAATCTGCCTTTAAAATAGTATTTCTCATTAGCCAAATTATCTGTTAAATTGAAGGTACTAAACTCTTGCACCATGTTTGGATACTTAATTTTAAAAACATTTCAGCCCCGGCCAGTGTGGCTTAGTTGGTTGGACATCATCTCACAAACTCAAAGGTCACCGGCTCCATTCTCAATTGGGGCACATGTCTGGGTTGCAGGTTTGGTCCCCTGTCAGGTGCACAGGAGAGGCAACCAATTGATTTTTCTCTTTCACATCACATTTTTCTCCCTCTCTTTCTCCGCCCTTCCCCTCTCTCTAAAATCAAAAATAAAAAGTAAAAAAAAGTAAAAGCATTTGTATACTACAAAATATGTTTAACATTCAAATGATACTGATGTCATTTCATATTTCTTTAATAATTTGGGAAAGCTTCCAGAATGTTTTAGGCCTCAGGGTCACTAGTGGATAATCAGTTTTCAATGATCTGCATAGAAGAACCCATTCATAGGAATTTCTAGTTGATAGCATACCAGAAAAACTAGACTTTGCTGGATTTTATTATAGTTGGTCTTCATTGAGGTAACTGGAATTTGGCCTATTGACCTTTATAGTTAAAAAGCTCTACTCCTACTAATACAAAGTTAGTTCTTGGTATTCAGAATTCCTTGCCTCATCCTGCTCCCCATAGTCCATTCTGTGAAAAGGGAAATATGTCATTAAGTTCTCCTGAGATGACTGAAGTTGACCCCTAGACTTGAATAAAAGAGACATCTCTTAGGTACAAAGGAACAATGTCAAGCCTCCTAAAGACCTGCTATTTTACTGCCAAGGTCTAAAAAATAATTTTGTAACATTTAGTTCTCCAGCAAGGTTTAATGATTCCACTAAATAAAAGCTTTTATTTTGGATTTAAGCAAAATGTTTCAATCATTCATGAGTATGCTACAAGACTATAAAATTCCTCATACAGTTGCAACAAAGTATGTTTGAATAAAAAATATGTACTTTTTAATAAGTGAAATTTCTTACAACCTTCATTCCCACACATATTTAAACTTGATGAAAAGTTCTACAAAATTCCATTTCATAAAAAGTTTCAACTTCACACACTTTTTACTTGTTTCTTTCAACACAAAGCATTTTTCTATGTATACCACCCCTTACATAAATCAGTTTTCACAATTTTATTTCTTATTTTTATTTAACTCAAAACTATTATTTGCACTAGAGTGATGGTTATAGGTCTCTTTCAGATTCTTTTATGTCAGGTTGTTCCTTTGCAGAATAGAAGAATTCATACATGCATGCACACACTCCCTTACTTTATAGCTATTTCCCCCACTAATTGGCAGAAGAAAGGAAGATCCTGGCTCTAATTTTTGCCTCGCAATCTTCCCAGTATGGATTGGTACATACTAATAGAAGTAAGTGCTCTCTGCAGTACCTTACTTCCTCCGTAAAGCTGGAAGGTTCTCTATGGCCATGAGGTAGAAATTCATCCCATCAATTGGCCTCAGCAAATGTGGGAGTGTTTGTTTAGCCAAAGAGAGAGAGTTGTGATGAAGTTAATAGTAACTATAGGTTTTATCAATTGTAACAAGTTATATCCAGCTTTTCTACTTTCCACTCAGTCCCAAACCTCAAGCAAGCACATAAAGTATCATCCAATTAATAAATAGTCTGGGGACCACCTAAAGGGAGGCTCATTATAAGATTCATATTAATAGCCATAGGGAAAATACAAGGCCAGAGATGTGTTTTAGGGATTTTCTCCAGTTAAACATGCCATTTACTAAAAGAGGTGAGTTTAGATAGAATGATTTGGATATTACTTCTATTTATACCATGTCAGCAAGTCTATATATTTTAAAGATAGGAATTTTAAGCTGAGAGAAGATATGACCCAATTTTTAAGTTACCTACGAATATGAATTTGTTGTCCCAATTCTAACATAGCAGAACCCACTTGAAAGTTGAAAGAAATATTCAGTGGTAATAAAAGTACATAACAATTTTAAAGGTGTAGTACAGACTGAAAAACATCAAAAGATTGGTTCCTGATCTTTCTGATGTCAGAGAGGACAGGCATAATCTCATTGGTCCCTTAGACACTGAAGATCAAACTGGTCATTTATAGCTCTGATCCACTTGCAGAATCTCACTCTTATCTAGTTTCTCTCCAGTCAAGTGTATAGAATTTGCCCTGGTAAATCATACCTGCTGTCTTGAAGCTCTTATAGACTTTCCCCCTAACTGCTGGAGAAACAAGAGATTAAGACCATTATGAAGTCAAGAAGAGCATTACAGGAAAAACAGTGAGGGAGCCACCACCCAAGATAGGTTAAGTGTGGAGTTAAGGGAATTTTTTAGAAGTCATACCTAAGAAAAGTCTTGATGTAAGTCTAGGGATAAGGCAAATAAAGAAACTGGAAAAGGTGTTGCAAACAAGAAAAAACAAAAGGAAAGGCACAGAGGCTTCACACAACATGGCTTGTGCAGAGAATTATAGGAAGTCTGATATGAATTCAGGAAGCATTTAGTGAGAGGTAGTAGGAAATAATTTACAGAGGCATTCTGGCCAAGGACCAGATCATGCACATGTATAATAAGTATGTTGTGCTGAGAAGTGTTTTGCTAAGTTCTTCAGCACAGAAGATGAGTTTGAATGATATAGGACAAGAATCAGGGCTGTTTTTAGGTGTCCATTACTTTAGTTAAGGCAGAAGCTTCTACCTCAAAATTGCCAGCAAAAATCTGTCTCAGAATACTTCGATGACACTTGTTAAATGAGCTATGTCAAAAGTGAAGATAAACACACTGCATTGGAATTTAATCCTTAACCTAATAAATCTGAGGTAAAATTTTGCAGCAATAATTCATAAATTGACAGATAATTTCCAGTGGGCTCTGGAAGTTATCCACATCTACTTTAGGAATCTGTTTCATAGCATTAACTTAGTTGACATTTATCCTATACAAATTGCCTCATAGGGCTCATTACTTCTGTTGATATCATGTTTGGTAGGCAGAATACTGCCTCCCCACCCCCAACAAAGATATCTATGTCTTAATCCCAAGAATCTGTGAATATCTTATGTTATAAAGCAAAGATAATTAAATTTACAGGTGGAATTATGGTTTCTAATCATCTGACTTTAAGAGATGATTCTGGATTATCTAGGTGGGCCCAGTGTAATCACAAGGGCCTCTTAAATGTGGAAGTTGGAAACAGAGGATTCAGAACCAGAGAAATAGCAACATAGGAAAGACAACTGGTCATTACTGCCTTTAAAGATGGAAGGATGCCACCAGCTAGGGAGTTAGATGGCTTCTAGAACCTGTAAAAGGCAGGAAATCACATTCTACTCTAAGGCCTGCCTTCAGAAGGAAAAGAGACCTACCAACACCTTGATTGGAGTCCAGTGATACCCATTTTGAACTTCTGACCTCCAGAACTGTAAGAGGATAAATTTGTGTTGATTTAAGCTAGTAAGTTTTTGGTAATTTATTACAACAGCAATAGGAAACTGATACATCATGTATGTGACAAATGTCACTTAGGATTATTAGCTAAAACTGGACATTGATGCATAAAGAGGCATCTAAAATACTTAGTTTCAGGTTGGTTTTAGCTCAAGTGGTTACTTCATCATGGCAGACTACTAAAATAGTTAGTTTCTACTCAATTAACTCTTATTAATACTGAAAAGACTGTATTTTTGATAAAACAATAGAACACAACAAACTTTGGAGAGATAGGAAAAACATGCTTTGTATTTTTCATTAGCTGATTAGATAAGGTTTCATACAAATGTTTTATTTAAACTCCTTTGTAAATACGATCACATTCATCCCTTGGTAGATTTATCTGGAGCAATTTGGTGAGTGATTGTGTGGATTGAAAATTATTTACAAAAAATAGGTCAGTGCTGAATTGAGGCCTGAGCTCCTTTTACCTTGACCAGATTCAGTGTTTCACCTGCTACTTCTTCTCATCTTTCATTTTATTTCTTCTGTTGACAAAGAACAAACCATACAGAGTTTATTTCCCATTTCCAGGTCATCAAAGGGGACCTGGCCCTAAGGTCAGCACCTTGAAGCACTGATTAGAATTGACCTTAGGTAGCCTTTGCTACATACAGCTCCACCCCTGGGAAGGCCTTGACAGCTCTGTGACCCTGTCCCCTCCAAAGACCTTCCTCCTCCCTCCCCCGGTTGTGCTGCCGCCTGAACAAAACATCACATCAGCACTGTTTACCACAGGATCTCAGCCAAGGAAGTCATAACAGGACAATAGACATACAATCTGATAACCTTGTTAGCTCAAATCAAAGCTCCTAACAAGTAGAAGGGGTTAGTGAATTAGAAGAAAACTATTGCAGTATTTGCGTTTGTTGTCAAGTGGCTTTTCAGACTTTTTTTCTCCCTTAAAAAAAAAAGCATTTCTCATCCTTTTATTTAAGATTAAAACCAGGCACAAGGACACTAAACAAAACAGCATGTACAAGGCTAAGGTTAACTTTTAAAAGAATACAAATGGAGAGGGATATACAAAGTTCATAATTATCTTCAAGTGGAAAGTAGCATAAAACTACTTTCTTTGTGTTGCCAGATCTCTGCAAAAGTAGTAAGTGTGGAATAGCATTTATCTTCCAGAAAAAGTTACAGATGTCAATTAATTTGTGCAAATGATAATCAGTAATGAACTAATTTCAGATAACAGGTCAAGGATGATTAAGGTCTTTCTATTTTCTGTTTTATTTACCTCACATTACAGGATAGTATTTCAACATACAGAGATTTTGCCAGGTTTTATTTTGGCTGTTTATTGCATTGCTCATACCCACCTCATGCTTCAGGGAACATTTCAACCTTTAAAAATATAATTTTAATTATATTATCTCCCTGTATTTGCAAAAATATTAACATATACTGTAGAACTGTCTAAAATGCAGTTCTTTACACAGAATTTTGTTTGCCCTCCTCCCACCTTCAGTTTCAGAGTTCTTGCCATTTCCATGATCCTGGAAAAAATAGCACTAACCTTGAAGTCAGGACTTGGCACTGTTCAGGCCCTGTGACTCAGTTTCTTCATCTGTAGCAAATGACAAAGTTATACATCAATTCAACAAGTGGGTGTTTAGATGCATTTGATCATGTCATTTTTATATTTTGTGTCCCTTTGTAGTTAAAAACAAGTGAAACGTTATGGTTTGGCATGGCTCCTGATTTATCTTCTGCTCTTGTGTTTCCCTGAAAGATTAATGAACCATAGCTAAGTCCATACTGGTTTAGTATTCTGAATCTAGTTACAGAGCTTTACTGTGAACATTTTGTTCAGTCATACTTTACTGCCATACTGAATGGAAGTCAAAGAACAATTCAGTTTGTGTAAATGTGTGGGTGAGTGCAACCTTCATCTGGGAAATAGTGCTTCTTTTATAGCAGTTGGAAAATTGTAGTCATCAACATAAACCATTTTCCCTTTTTAATTACCCTTTATTTGTGAGGGGTCATAAAGCAGCATTTCTCCAATTAAGTATGACTTGGAAAATTTGAAAATAATAAAAAGTTTGGCATTGTTTCCTTTCCATCTTGTATCTGACTTGAAACCTTAAAAAATATTAGAAATAAAATTTGCAGAGGAGCAAAATCATGATTTTTATGTATATGGTGCATAGGTAGTTTCCATTCACCAAGGTGACAGTAATAAAGAAGAAAGAAAAAGCAGAGTACAAAGGAATATATTTTCTGCCCTGGCTGGTGTGGCTCAGTGGATTGAGTGCCAACCTGTGAAACAAGGGGTTGCTGGTTCGATTCCCAGTCAGGGCACATGCCCGGGTTGTGGGCCAGGTACCAGTAGGGAGCACATGAGAAGCAATTACACATAGATTTTTCTCTTCCTCTCTTTGTCTCTCCCTTCCCTTCTAAAAGTAAATAAATAAAATCTTTAAAGTATATATATTTTCTATATATTTGGCAGTCACCTACATACATATGTACTATATCTCAGGGTTTATCTAACAATTACATGAAATGATAAGATCTTAGCAGTCAGATGTTAAATACAGATTTTCTCATTCCTAGCTTTGAATGTTTTTAATTTTAAAATATTTCTTTATATACATTCCAGGCATTCTACTAGTGAGACATCTATAAACATATTTTTTAAAGTATTTACTGCCCCAAATTTCTCTCCTACTGGTATCTTCTTGTACCTGAAATTTCTAGCACTTTTACACCTTTGTGCAAGGTCATTAAAAGATCATTATACAGTAATATGTTTTGGGGATGTATACATCATTATTATTCACCAACAACAGTAGTATGAAGTAGTTGAAGGAGTATGCTATTTCCTGAGTTATTGCTCTTCATGAAGTCTTAAACTTTGGACTTGATAATTAAGACGCCACTGATTGTAACCTTATTTTTCTACACCCAACTCAAGTAAAGGCTTGGATTTGATAAGCATGCTTTCTGGAATTAGACCTACTCTACCTATAATCACTAAATCATCTTTAGTAATATGTTGAAGAAAGAAGTACTATTACTGATAAATATTTACATTTATGCATTCCTTTTGTAAGTCAAAATAACAAGTGAGATTCAAGTACCATATCATCCAAAATTAAACACTATAAAAGAACTACATACCATGTCTAAAGAGTAGCCATTGCCTTAAGTATGGCAGGGCAATTAAGATGCCCATGAAATTGTTAGTTGCAAAATAGTCATGAGGATATAAAGTACAGCATAGGGAATATAGTCAATAATATTGTAATAACTATGTGTGGTGCCACGTGGGCACTGGAAATATTGAGGGGACCACTTTGTAAAGTATATGGTTGTCTAACCACTATGCTGTGCACCTGAAACTAATATAAACTCATATTGAATGTAAACTTTTATTGAGAAATACAATTTAAAAAAAGATGTCCATTTTGTGTTCTCCTATCCAAACTCCAACTCTGAATAATTCTAATGATCTATATGTTCAAATGAAACTGATGTGTCCCTATGCAAATATGAACTCAGTTTAGCTCACTGGAAACTTGTGAAATTCAAGCATACTATGGCAATCCAAATTTTTTCTAGTAAGAGTTCTTACTGACCTGTAATCAAGGCATAGTCTGACATAAACAATTAGCTTGAGTATTTGAAATGTAAACAGAAGACAATCTATTAGCTTGTTAATAGTTGGTCCCTTAGAACACAGACTATAATTTGATTTTTATCCATATCCATATGCCAAATAGTAATGCAGTTGAGAATGAGAAGAGATTGTCAGGATCCACCGCTTGGTAAAGGCAGATTTGTTCAATTGAATTGATTATATATGTACTTGACCTTGTATCTCTGAAATCCTACCAATTCAGAAAAACCAACGAAAACAGATTTCTTTTTTTTTATTTTTTTAATAGAATTTTTTTAATTTAATTCTTGATCAAGTACATATTTCAAGAGAGGGCTCAGTTCACGCTTATCCTGTATTTCCTAAATTCCATTTGGACGTTACTGAGGGCATTTGTATTTCTCCCCAAAGGTGATTCATTTTGTGCTTCAGTGGCTAGCATTGCCACATTCCATTTTCTGTATCAGAACATTCAGATTTTCTTGAAATGCCATAAGATCAACTTAGATGATTCTAGCATTGGTAGTTATTATTCAGATAGGACTTAAACTTAGTTATTTTTTGCCCCAAAAAGAAAATATTGTGTTGATTTTATCCAACAGGTTATTTAAAACAACAAGTCATGGGTTTTTTTGTTTTGTTTTGTTTATTAATTTATTTAATTATTTTTCAAGTACAGTTTTCTATTACTCCCATCCCATCCCACCCCCTGTGCTCCCACCTCCCTCCCATTTCCACCCTTCTTAGTTGTTGTCCATGTATCCTTTATATTTGTTCCTCTAAATCCCTCCCTAAATGAGAAAATTATCTTGTAATGCAACAACTAGAAAACACAGAAATGGTGGATATTTTATATGGTGCTTAAATATAGTGTCTGCTACTTTTATAATTAGTATAATTCCAATTGTGCCAGGTTCTTATTAAAGAAGTCACATGAAGTAGAGTGGCAGGATCTAACGCCTTCAATTCAGATGCTAAGAAGAGAAGTTACGTGGTAGGAACTACCTCTCAGAAAGCAAATTTACCTCTGTACTGAAATACACCTTATTAAGATAGAACATACTTTACATTTGCTGCTGTTTTCACTTGCCCTTGGTTGCTCTGTTCTAACACTAAACTTACAACTGCTGCATGTGTATGTGTGTCTTTGTGTTCCTAGAAACACTGGTACCCTTGGTAAACATATAATCTTTTAAACTAAGATGTTTAGGGTACAAATCATAGGGTAATCACAAAAGTGAAGCTGTATCTTTGTTATTACTGATACCATTGCAGATGTCCCCTGTTCCCCCATAGCTTTGCCTAGACCCTGCCCCCTCCCAGCCTTCACCACATTGTTGCCTGTTGCCCTGGGCTGTGCATGTATGTTCTTTAGCTGTATCTCGATTGAAATTCAAATGCGATCTGAATAGTTTTAAAATAATGATCCAAATTATTTAGAATCTGAGTTATGACCTTGTAAATAAGGTAGCTTTGGAAATGACATTAACTCTTTTAGGTTCTTATTTTATTTCTAAATAACTTTGCCTATAATTCACAAATTGAAGTTAGAAGCCCCCTTGTTATTTAACAAATAACCCCAGGATCAAAACAACAACAGAAATAAGAACCACATATCCATTCTGGAAGCAGGGACTGTCTCAGGGCTTTTTCATCATAGCACAAACTGCAGGGAAATGACACACATTTTCATGATGGCTTGCCATCTTCAACATTTTGGGTCCCCACTAAGAGGATAAAATTAATGGAGTCAAGTGATGCTCAAACCTCTTTGAATATTCTGTGAATGCTAGAGTGAGAGATTTGAATAAGAAATATAAGATTGCACAGAATCATAAAATTTCATGGAGGAAGGAACCTAAATAGTTATCTAATTAAATCTGTTAGTACCACTTTCCTCCACAATCATAGATTTTCAGCATTTTTGCTTGTGAGCCAAGATAAATCAAAGAAATACATATAATACATGATCCAGTATATACAAACTGGATCCTAACTGAAACAGAATTTCCATTAAAAATACTTATTCTTACTATGTGCAATGAATTCAGAAAGTTTCCTTTTGTTTTATTTAAAATCTGTTTTTAATCTATATAACAACCCATTAAATTGATTTCATAACCATTCATTGATTGAGACTTGCTCTACGTCCTTGCTGCATAAGATGTGGCCCATGTACCAGCAGCAGCAGCAGTACGCCCTAGGAGTTTCTTAAAATGTGGTGTCTTAAGCCTTAGCTCAGACCTACTGAATCAACATGCACATTTTTACAAGATCTTCAGGTAATGCTCAGCACCTTAAAATTCAAGGAGAATTGTTGTACATCATCCTCAATGGTAGTCAAATAATGAACTTGTTCTTGAATCCTTTCAGTGGTGAGATCAGTGGAGAGATGTTTACTTCTGCTCAAAGTGATACATTTTATTTTCAAAAAATTGTGCTTTATGAAACATCTTTGTTATATTATATGGAAATTAGTATACAAAGAATCAACTCGGACAGCTCAGAAACCGCTTTCCACAAATTATTAATCTTTTCTTTGCCCACATCAGCTCCACCCACTGGCATTAGTGTATTTTCTGATGAGTTAATCTTCTTATAATATTAATTTAAGCTTCTTTGCACATAGAAATCTCTCAGCTTAAAATAGAAGAATCTTTGTGACTCTTCACCTCTCTCACCCTATATCTAAACAATCAGCAATCATAATGAATTTACCTTCCAAATATTTTTCCAATTAAACTTTTATCAAACTAGCATCCATCAATCCTAGGACAAAGAAGGAATGATCAATAAACTCAAAAAGTCATGGCAAAAAAACACACATTTCAACAGTCTGTTGGGAACCTCTCTGCCTGGTTTCAGGAGTTGTCACTGCCCCCCATGACTAAGGCTGAGTGAGCAACCTCCAGAATGCGAGCCACAAAGGAGACAAATTTTGTCTCTGCTTCATCCCCTGCCCCCAATGCATGGCCAGTTAGTCAATAACGGGTACGACTCCTCAGAGGAGGGGCAACCTAAACCAGACACCACCACTTGGGAGGTCATCATGGAAGGACTTGGGGGGCTGCAACAAAGAGGGAGGGATGGACCCTCGCCCCCTGGCTATTCTGACATAACCCAAGTCCCCGTGTCCTCTGGGAGAAGCACTTCCCGGCTCTAATCCATTTAAGCCTGAAAACCTGTAATGGGGGAGGTGATGCAGCCCTTTGCTGGCTAGAGGGGGATCCAGGGTGATTGGGCATAAGAAAGACTTCCTGAAAATCCTGTGAAGTCTGCTTTGCTAAGAGCACTTTCATTCATATGTTAAGGGTCTGAGCAGGAAATGAGTATGTCTGCCAAAGTTTCTGCAACCCCCTTTCCTGACAGACACTGACTCAGACTAAGCCCTCAGATTTCTTTGAAATGTTATCTACTGTTTGATCCTTGCCACCTGACATTGATTGATGAGCTTTACCTGTATTCCTGTGTATTACAACCTAATACAAGCTGTTGAAGAAGGGGCTCTTAGCGTTTCTCCTCTGAGAGATTGGCCACCTCTCCTCCCCAAGCAGATCATGTCTTGGTAGTTTCATTTTCATCCATGGAGGATGGGGGGACTTTGTAGGCAAAGTTTCCCCCACACCGTCTGTATGTTTATCTGGTGAGACATTTAATCCACATTCTGAAAAGACAAAGTCAGGTATGGGTACATTTTGTTAATAAAAAGCTATTATTTTGATGTCAGGAGGCACTACTGCTCAATGGAGCGCTACCACCTAGGTTACCCTATGGTCACCCATTTCTTGCCAGAATATTACCCACTTCTCTGGCTTCTGACTCATCCCTCTGGAAAGTCTGGAACATTCTGTACTCATTCAAAATATAATGAATGTTCTTTCTCATGCTTTCCATTCTGCCTACCTGGAGCTGAATAACCATTCCCATTGTTCATTTCAAAGTGTGCCTCCCACTGTGTCAGCTGTTGAGCTGGGAAAAGGCTACTCAATTATCCAGCTGTGATATCAAATGTAATTTAGAATTTTCCCTCACCTGATGCATTTTCTCCTTTGAGACTGCACTGCGTGAAGTTGGGTTACATACAAGTGTCAGTATAAACATATTTCCCATATCTTTTTGACATTCAGAATGGCTTGTATTCTTAAGAATGAGAAAAGGACTTAGAATTCAAAAGGATGTCACTGGACTGATAAGGTAAAGTCTTTGGAATAGTTTCCCTAGACATCTTTCAGAAATGTCTAGGATGTATGTTGAGAGGTAAGGGAGTTGTCAGCTGAGTTCTGTGATCTAATTACCTGAAGATGAAGTTTTCTTCTTAAAATCCGTTCTTGGCATTACTTATTAGTTTTCTGCCATTGGGTCAAGGTAAAATGCTTTAAGTTTCTA
This sequence comes from Sturnira hondurensis, assembly GCF_014824575.4. Classification (NCBI taxonomy): domain Eukaryota; kingdom Metazoa; phylum Chordata; class Mammalia; order Chiroptera; family Phyllostomidae; genus Sturnira; species Sturnira hondurensis. The sequence continues at coordinate 79,928 of NW_028079215.1, read as the reverse complement.
AGCTTTAGAATCTAAGGCATGGGGCTGTCTTATGGGCAGGAAGATGGAAGAAAGAACATTACCCTACTGCTTTCTCTTTATGTAAATTCTTTTTTAAATTTTTTATTGTTATTCTATTACAGTTGTCCCAATTTTTCCCCCTTTGCCCTCCTTCGTCCACCTAATCCCCCACACTCACAGTCAATTCCTACAATTGTCCATGCCCATTGGCCCTTTATACATACATGTGCTTTGACTATGCCCTTCTCCTTCTTTCCACCATTATCACCATTATAGTGTCCCTTCTGGTTACTGTCAGTTTGCTCTTTATTTCAATGTCTTTGGTTATATTTTACATGCTTCTCTGTTTTGCTGATTAGGTTCCACTCATAGGTGAAATCATATAGTATTTGTCTTTCACGACCTGGCTTATTTCATGCAGCATAATGCTCTCCAGATCCATCCAAGCTGTTGCAAAAGGTAGGAGCTCCCTCTTTCCTTCTGCTGCCTAGACTTTCATTTTGTAAATGCACCACATATTTTTGATCCACTCATCTACTGATGGGCACTTGGACTGTTTCCAACACTTGGATATTGTAAATTGTACTGCTATGAACATCAGTGTACATACGTTCTTTTCTATTGGTGTTTCAGGATTGTTAGGGTATATTTGCAGCAGTGGAATTACTAGGTCAAAAGGCAGTTTCATTTTTAGTTTTTGGAGGAAATTCCATACTGTCTTCACCAGCAATCACCACACTGTTGTCCATGACTGAGTCCAAAAATAAAAATAAAAATAATAATTCTTTGTTTGTTACAGACTGAAGGTCTTTGGATTCTCTGGCAACCTAGGAAATCAAACACCCTGGGTTTGGATTTGTTAGCCCTGTTCTCAGAGATGACGCTGGGCAAAACTGTGAAGTAAGTAAATCTAGTGTTTCCTCTATTATTCTCATTTGCTGCTCCATAATTCTTTATGTTGCTCTTTGGAAAGCCAGTGCCTGCCTAAGCCCCCTGTTTACAAAGCATCTCCTAGCATGGATTCTACTATATTCCTTTTCCCCTCAGATCCACATATACTAGCCTGCTTTTTTAAAATATATTTTATTGATTATGCCATCAAGTTGTCGCATGTCCCCCCTTCATTCCCTTCCATCCTGCACACCCCCTCCCACACACATTCCCCCCCCTTTAGTTCATGTCCATGTGTCATGAGTTCTTTAGCTTCTACATTTCCCACACTACTCTTGCCCTCCCCCTGTCTATTTTCTCCCCATTGTCGATGCTACCTTCTCCCCCTCTCTCCTCCTCCCACTCCCCTGTTGCTAACCCTCCATGTGATCTCCATTTCTGTGGCTCCACTCCTGATCTAGCTGTCTGCTTAGTTTGCTTTTGTTTTAGTTGTGGTTGTTAATAACTGTGGGTTTGCTGTCCTTTCACTGTTCCTATTTTTTATCTTCTTTTTCTTAGATAAGTCCCTTTAACATTTCATATAATAAAGGCTTGGTGATGATGAACTCCTTGAATTTAACCTTATCTGAGAAGCACTTTATCTGCCCTTCCATTCTAAATGAAAGCTTTGCTGGATAGAGCAATCTTGGATGTAGGTCTTTGGATTTCATGACTTGGAATACTTCTTTCCAGCCCTTTCTTGCCTGTAAAGTCTCTTTTGAGAAATCTGCTGACAGTCTGATGGGAACCCCTTTGTAGGTGACTGTCCCCTTATGTCTTGCTGCTTCTAGAATTCTCTCCTTCATTTTAGTCTTGGCTATGGAATTCTGATGTGCCTTGGTGTGTTCCTTCTTGCATCCAACTTCTTTGGGACTCTCTGAGCTTCCTGGACTTCATGCAAGTCTATTTCCTTTGCCAGACTGGGGAAGTTCTCCTTTATTATTTGTTCCAATAAGTTTTCCACCTGTTGCTCTTCCTCTTCCCCTTCTGGTACCCCTATAATTCAGATGTTGGAACGTTTAAAGATGTTCTGGAGGTTCCTAAGCCTCTCCTCATTTTTTTGAATTCTTGTTTCTTTATTCTTTTCTGTTTGGTTGTTTCTTTCTTCCTTCTGGTCCCCTCCCTTGATTTGCATCCCAGTTTCCCCCCCATCACTATTGGTTCCCTGTGCATTTTGCTTCATTTCACTAGTGTAATCTTCATTTTTTCATCTAATTTTTGACCAAAATCAACCAGTTCTGTGATCATCCTGATCACCAGTATTTTGAACTGTGCATCTGATAGGTTGGCTATCTCTTGGTTGCTTAAAATTATTGGCTCTAGGGCTTTGACTTGTTCTTCTGATTGAGCGCCATTTTTTGTTTATTTGCACCTGTTAGGTCTGAGGGGCTGAGCCTTAGGTGTTCACCAGGGTGGAGCAACCCAGTTGCTGGGTTGTGATGCTGTATTTGGGGGTGGGGTCAGAGAGGGAGCAATGGCACTTGCTCTGCTCTCTCTCAGATTTCAGTCCCCTCTGCCACTTCCCACAGGCTGGCACCTTTTCAGTTGGTGCTTTTAGGCTTTATTTCCCATCACTGGGGCCCTGGGTTGCACAGTCTGTCTTGCTGCCCATTTTTACCTAGTTTATCTGCACGTGAATGTGTGACTGCGGTCAGCCCTGTGCTGCCTGCACTCCTGGGTCTGGCTGCCACTGCCTTTTCCTGCTGTGATTCCTCTCCACTGGCTGTCAACTTCACCCATCTTACTGCTCCGGTTAAATGGTTGTGGGACTTCCATACAGTTCAATTTTCTGTCTGTTCTGGTTGTGTTTTTGTTTCTAAATCTTTGTTGTTCTTAAATTTGGTTGTGTGAGGAGGCACAGTATTTCCACCTATGCTTCCATCTTGGCCAGAAGTAACTAGCCCGCTTTTGATCCTCTACCCCAATCCTATCTAAACTTACCTTAACTCTGAATGACTTTTTAGATAGCAGAGAGATACATTCATTCAGCAAGCTTATGTTGAATACATACTATGTGTCAGACACTGCTAGGCTTATAGATGGCTATAACATAATTCAAGCCCTGTAGTAGACTGGAGAATTTTAATTACAATGCCAGTAGTTATAAAACAGTATGAAAAGAGTGGGATATAAGCTATGTCACAGATTTGCTAGAAGAATTAAGAAAGTTAGTAGTCATGAAGTACTTAGAACAGTGCCTGGCACAGTATAAGTGTTATGTTCATGTTTATTAAATAAATTGCGTGTCAGAAGTTTTTTCCCAGGGAGCTATAAGAATACATACTAAAACCCCCATCCCAACCTGAAGCACTGAAAACATGAGCTGGGTCATGAAGATTATTAGGGTGTAGCCAAGTTAGGATGTGGAAGTAACATGTTCTCTGTAGGGGGAACAGTATCTGAAAACATAAGGACACATGAGACAATACAACTATCTCAAGAAGTTCAAAAGTTTCAACATAGATGAAATGAGAAGGAACGAAAAATGATACTGCAGTCTGCAGTCAATAAATTGCATTGATAGTCTCTATCAGCCTCTATTATATAAATTATGCTTTGTCAACAAGGAACACTGGGGAGAAGAATGTGTGTTGGGTGTGTAAGAAGTAATATTTTTCATGGTAGAAACATCAAAAAAGTTGTGGGGAAATAGTTTGAGACTTTAAGTATCCTTAAAGTTAACATTATAACCCCTGTTTATAGTGTTCTTTTTCTCAAATATAATTAAAATGGATCAAGACACAGCATGTTCAAAAGAATATAAAAGTTATTTAACTTTTTAGAACTTACAAGGACTCTTACAGTTGTTCTAGTTGAGTGCTGCTTTTTTCCAGTTATTGAGTTAATACTATTGTTAGATCAAGGTGAAATGCTGAATAACATAGGATGTACTTGTTTACTATTTAATGAATTATGCTCGATTACTTAATTAGTTCTCAGTGCCCTTTGAGGAAAAAAAAAGTCCTATGGGATCCTGTATAGGTGATGTTTCCAATATGAATAAGACCATCTTTCATTTAAATTTCAAAGAAATGCTTAAGGAATAATATGTATGTGTTAAAATGCTATAGATTTACTATTGTCTATTCTCTGTATCTATGAGTCTGTTTCTATTTTGTTTGTTAGTTTATTTTGTTCATTGATAATACATAAAAATGAGATCATATGGTATTTGTCTTTCTCTAACTGGCTTATTTTACTTAACATAATACTCTCCAGGTCCATCCTTGCTGTCACAAAAGGTAAGTTTCCTTCTTTTTCATGGCCAAGTAGTATTTCATTGCATACATGTACCACAGTTGTTTTATCCACTCATCTACTGATGGACACTTAGTCTGTTTCCCAATCTTGGTGATTGTAAATAATGCTGCAATGAACATATGGGTGCATATATTCCTTCAAATTCATGTTTTTGGTTTCTTTGGCTGTATTTGCAAAAGTGGAAATACTGGGTCATAAGGCAATTCCATTTCTAATTTTTTGAAGTAACTTCATTCTTCTTTCCATAGTGGCTGCACCAATCTGCATTCCTATCAACAGTACTTCAGGGTTCCCTTTTCTCCACATCCTTACCAACACTTGCTGTTTATTGACCTATCGATGATAGTCATTCTGACAGTTGTGAGGTGATCTCAATAGCATTACCAGAGGAAAAAGAGGATGGGAGAAGGTAGACAAGGATAAAGGCAGGAAATGGTAAAGGCAGAACCTTTGACTTGGGGTGGTGAACATACAATATAATGTATAAATGATGTGTTGTAGAATTTGTACATTTGAAATCTATATGATATTACTAACCAATGTCAAACCCAATAAATTCAATTTCAAAAGAAATTATAAAAAGAAAAAAGAAATATAAGACAGAAAACTGTACTTGAACAAGAATTAAATAAAAATAAAAAATTTTTTAAAAAAAGAAATCAGAAAGGAGGGGAAAAGAGCTTTTGACATTTGATTGTTCAGTCATGAAACTGAGCATAGTTAATAGACAATTGAATAATTTTTTTATGCGTATGCATTTCTATCTCTGACACCCTATAGTAAAGATTTGCAGTAATCACAAAAATGCTATAAAGTCAAATTTGCAGCAAGACACATGGCAGTATCTTATTGTGATAAGCAGTATAATTGGCTTTTATAACCCTACCAGCTGCTTTAGGTGCCCTGCAAAAGGGCTTTAAAATTCATTAGTTTTCCACTAAAATGTGATTATAATTTGGGGGATTATAATTTGCCACTACAAAGCTGATGTTTTGTTTATCTTTTGCTGAAAATATTTTCAAAATAAATAAAATTTACTACAGTGTCTATTTTTCAGGACCAAGTTTAATTATTTTGTTAAAATTTCTGTGGTATTATAAAAGGTTCTTGACTTGTCCCTAATCTACTTTTCCAATCTTATAGGCTTCTAATCCCAAATACATTCTCTCTCCAACAGTTAAACTGAAGTACTCTCTTTTCACTTGTCTATTTATGGATTTTTGTATTCTTTGTTCCTTTTTGCTCATTTGTTTCTTCCCTTCTCTAATCATTTAAATCCTCAGTTTTTCAGTATCCACTCATTCTAAGAGGCTCCACATTTCCTTCAGTCATAATTAAATGTACTTTTTTTTACTCCATAATGCTACTTATTTAGTTCTTTCTGATCTGTTGCTTAGCTTTACATACTTTTTTGTCACTACTCAAACTACAGAATTCTTGTTTCTGCCTCTTCTACACCACTGAGCCTGACCTTATAAAATATTTACATTCTCCTACTTGTCAAATCCAGTAGAAACTTTTCAATCCCTATGACACTTTATTTTTTTTTCAATTTTTTTATTTAATTATTTTTCAAGTACAGTTTGCTGTCTATTACTCCCATTCCACCCCACCCCCGTGCTCCCCCCTCCCTCCCATTTCCACCCTTCTAGGTTGTTGTCCATGTATCCTTTATATAGGTTCCTCTAAATCCCTCCACTATTTCCCCTGAAATTCCCTCCCCTCTCCCCTCTGGTCACTGCCGGCCTGTTCTCTATTTCAGTGTCTTTGGTTATATTTTGCTTGCTTGTTTGTTTTGTTGTTTAGCTTCCTGTTAAAGATGAGATCATATGGTATTTGTCCTTCAACACCTGGCTTATTTCACTCAGCATAATGCTTTCCAGCTCCATCCATGCTGTTGCAAAAGGTAGGAGCTCCTTCATTCTTTCTGCTGCATAGAATTGCATCGTGTAAAAGTACCATAGTTTTTGGATCCATTCATTTACTGACGGGAACCTAGGCTGCTTCCAACTCTTGGCTATTGTAAATTGTGCTGCTATGAACATTGGGGTGCATATGTTCTTTGGGATTGGTGTTTTAGGGTTCTTAGGATACAATCCTAGCAGTGGAATTGCCGGGTCAAAAGGCAAGTCCAATTTTAGTTTTCTGAGAAAATTCCATACTGTTTTCCATAATGGTGGTACCAGTCGGCAATCCCAGCAACAGTGGACTAGAGTCCCCTTTTCCCCACACCCTCTCCAACATTTGTTGTTTGTTGCTTTGTTTATGATAGACATCCTCACCGGTGTAAAGTGGTATCTCATTATGGTTTTAATTTGCATCTCTCTGATAGCTAGCGATATTGAGCATCTCTTCATGTGTCTCTGGATCTTCTGTATGTCCTCCTTGGAGAAGTGTCTGTTCAAGTCCTTTCCCCGTTTTTTAATTGGGTTAGTTGTCTTAGAGTGAAGTCATGTGAGTTCTTTGTATATGTTGGAGATTAAACCTTTGTCTGAGGTATCATTGGCAAATATGTTTTCCCATACAGTTGGTTGTCTTTTTTATTTTAATGCTGTTTTCTTTAGCCCTGCAGAAGCTTTTTATTTTTATAAGATCCCGTTTGTTTATTCTTTCCTTTATATTCCTTGCTCTAGGGGACATATCAGTAAAAATGTTGCTGCATGAAATATCTGATATTTTCCTGCCAATGTTCTCCTCTAGGGGTTTAATGGTGTCACGGCTTATATTTAAGTCTTTTATCCACCTTGAATTTATTTTGGTGTATGGTGTAAGTTGGTGCTCAACTTCCATTTTTTTGCATGTAGCTGTCCAGTTCTCCCAACACCATTTGTTGAAGAGGCTATCTTTACCCCATTTTATGTTACTGCCCCCTTTGTCGAATATTAATTGACTATAGAGAGTTGGGTTTATTTCTGGGTTCTCTGTTCTGTTCCATTGGTCTATGTGCCTGTTTTTATGCCAGTACCAGGCTGTTTTGATTACAGTGGCCTTGTAATGCAGTTTGATATCAGGTATTGTGATCCCTCCTACTTTGTTCTTCTTTCTCAACATTGAAGCTGCTACTCGGGGTCTTTTATGGTTCCATATAAATTTTTGAAGTGTTTGTTCTATGTCTGTGAAATATGCCATTGGTACTTTAATAGGTATTGCTTTGAATCTGTACATTGCTTTGGGTAGTATGGACATTTTGATGATGTTAATTCTTCCAATCTACGTACAGGGTATATGTTAACTTATTTTCTACCATCCATAGTATAAATGTCCTTTCTCTGAGCCCAGTCTTAGGCCCTCTTCCTATTTCACCACATGTTCTACTCATTACTGATCTCCCTCAGTACCCAGGGTCAGTTTCCATCTATAGCAGAGGTGTCAAACACAAGGCCCATGGGCCAAATCCAACCCCCCACCTTGTTTTATCTGGCCCTGCACCTTGTTTCTACTGGGTGGCAGCACCAAGCTCCTTGCCCGTAGTTAATGAGTAGTTACATTTAAACAGTCCTAAAGTTACATTCAGCCCTTTGAAAACAACCGTGAGGCTGATGCGGCCCCCATTGAAAATGAGTTTGACACCCCTGATCCACAGGGTCTGCTAGAAGTAACACCTGCTTGAGTGTAGTTGGTAGGGTAATAATATGGGTGTAATAATTTCTAGTTTTAACTTGAACATTTCACCTAAAATGTCATATGGTGTGCTTGAGTGTGATACTGTTATGTTACAGAATCACATGCTTATGATTTTGTAATAAAAAGGGAGCTTTATTTGTGCCAAACCCTGTATTTGCTGATGACTTCCAATTGTGAGTTTTTAACACAGGTTTCACCTACTAGGTCTACTTCTGTATATCCAATGGCCTTGTTGGAAATTAATCTACCTCATACAAAGTGTCCAACTTGACTCCTCTGGCATCACTCCATCATTTTCTCACCCAGACTAATGAAGAAGCCTCCTAATTCATTTCCTTGTTTATACTCTCATCTTCCATAATCTGTTCACCATGCCATAGCCATGATTTTTTTAAAAGAATGTCATTGTTCATTTCACAAGAAAGAACAAACATTAAATAAAATTATTGAAAAGCACAAACTGTCTTGATACATATGAAATGTTATACACAGCTTTTATTTTACCATGCAATTTTTAATAGCAAGATTGAAAACAATGTTTTCACTTGCATCTATTAAGAGGGAATCAGGCTGGCCAGTGTGGGTCAGTTGGTTGGAGCATCATCCCATATACTGAAGGGTCACTGGTTTGATTCCCGGTCAGCACACATACTTAGGTTGCAGATTTGGTCCCTCATTGTGGAGTGTGCAGGACACAGCTGACTGATGTTTCTCTCACATTAATGTTTCTCTCTCTCTCCCTTCCTCTCTCTCTCTCTCTCTCTCTCTCTCTCTCTCTTTCTCTCTCTCTTTCTCTCTCTCTCGTCAATAAATATACATTCTTTTAAATTTTAAAATATAGGGGATCAGCAAATTAAATTATGGTACATCCATCCATCCAATGGAATATAATGAAACCATTAGAAAAAATGAATCGACCTGTATGTAAAAATGTGGGATGGATTGCAAGATATATGGTAAAGTGTAAAAAATTAAAGCACAAAATAGTGTGTGTAGTATGCTGCCATTGTGTTTAGTAAGTATAAGTTCAAATTCTTCTGGAAGAAATTGGTTTCACTTGTTGACTCTAGGGAGGGGAACTGAGGGGTTCAGGAGAGAAAAGCTTTCTATTTTATAACATTTTGTGTCTTTGAAGTGCCTATTTCAAATATTTTTAAAAGTTCAGTTTCTTAAAGGAATCGAAAAGTGTATGAAAATTCTATCCTTATAATCTGTAAGGGCACACACATACACAAACACATATGTTTAGCCTGTTAGGCAGAAGCTATACAACCAGCTGTGCTAATTTTACTGCAGATCCAAGAGGTAAATCTAAAACTTTTTAATGTTTTCACTGAGTATTTACTACATGACTACCCCTGTGCTTTGGATGTAGACATGCCAGAAAAATCCTCTACAGACAAACTGCATTGTGGGTTTTTTTATTTAAATTCCCACTTGTAGCATATCTTGAAAATAAGAAGAGTATATATCTCCACATAACTCCTGATTGAAGTTATGTGTTTTTGCTGTACAGAGCCTGCACTTGATTTGTTGGGTCCTGGTTCTTTTACTTTCCCTTCTCTATTCAAAGAATTCTGGCAAAGAATCTGCTAGAACTCTTGGATCTTTCCCAAAATGTTCTTGATGGAAGAACAATGCAATGAGAGATGCTAATGTAGAATCAAACTTAAATGGGTCATCCAGAGAAGGCTTTTGAAGGAAGTAAAATTTAAGCAGAAATCTGAAGGAGAGGTAAGAGTGAATCAGATGAAGGAGGTAAGGAATTAACATAGTGTATGTACCACATACATTTAACTCCCTCCCTCCTGAAACAACTCTGAAATAGCTATGAAGAGATTAAAGTGACATAATCTGCAAGAACAAAGGGAAAGGAAGAGAATACAATAACAGGTGAACAATTACAACCCAGTCTGGAACCTGGAAAGAAGATACTGAGTAATAACTGACTGAGAAGATCAGAGAAAGCTAAATGTGGACAGTGGGTAGCAAGATTCAGAAACTAACTAATGCTGTAAAACTCCAGAAACATTCAGAAATTATAGGCCTGAGGTACTAATGATGGCATAGATAGAGGCAAGACTGAAAATGGGGGAATGTGTAGAAGCTGTATAGACACCTAGATCCTCTTTATACTGCACACTGCCAGTACTCCTAGATGACAGGAGCTTCACTTTCTGGTGAGGATGAACCCAAAGGACTTTCTGTTGCAGTGACTCTAAACCTTGACTGCACATTAGAATTATCTGGGGGAGATGATTCTACGCCCACTTTGGACTTGGAGGCAGTGAGAAATCAATTTTTTTGTGTTGTATCACTGAGATTTCTAGATTTAATTGATGTCAGCATGCCTGTACTATCCTGACAATATGCCATTTGAAATAGGTAAGTAATAGAAGAAACTATGAGAAAAGTTGAAAAGTGATTATTCTTCAAGAGTGAGAAATGAGGATGGGGAGGTTTGGGGCAGAAGATTGCTGTTTTTTACACTTAGAATAACTTGAACTTTTTAAACTCAGAATGCCCACTTGGGTGTCTAATAGACTTCTCAAACTGAATGTTTAAACTGATATTTACCCACAAGTCTTCCCTACTTCATGTTAGATAATGGCAAGTAAAATCTTTTGGCTTTTAACTTCATTACCCCACCCCACCTTAACAATTTACATCTGATCACAAAATCCTTCAAAATATATCCGGAATCTGACCATTTCTCACTTTCTCCACTGTCATCACACTGGTTAATGTCCCCATCATCTCTCACTTGGATTGCTGCTAATTACCTCCTACTGGATCATGTCACTTGTTAGCCCATAACCCATCAATGGTGCCCATATCCCTCAGGACCTATATGAGCTGCCTCTTGTTATCTCTTTGACCCACTGTCCAATACATAGAGGGCTGCCAAGTGGATGGTGGTATAGACATAATTCTCAGTGTCATTCCTTTAAAGGACAGAATTGGGACTAATGAAGGGAATAATTAGATCTCAATGTAGGGAAGAACCATTACAAAATTAGAAATATCTTCCAGTAGAATAAGTTTCCCCCAAAAGCAGTAGGTTCCAGGTCACTGAAAGTTGGCAAGTATTCCAAGACAGAATGTGCCAGAAGTTCCTGAACATGGGGTTAGAGTTAGAGTGAATGTATTCTCAGATCCTCTTTCAACTTAAAGTTCTATTATTTAGGGAGGGGGGGAGGACAGGGCTGGGAATATAAGACAGAAAACCGTACTTGAACAAGAATTAAATTTTAAAAAAGTTCTATTATTTAAAAGTTCTTTCCTTTTAGTTTCTTTAAGTTGACTAAGTGCATATTTTCCCATTACTAAGTTTTTATCTATATATCAAAGGCAATAGATGCCCTTGGTTATCATTTAGGTAATTGCCTTTTAGTTGATATTCTCTCTGAAGATGTCAAAGATATATTTAAGTGCCAGAATTAAATGTGTTATTTTGCTTTTACTTTTCAGTGAGTGTGTGATATAGTTAATAATATTTACAGCCATCTTGATTAAAGCTCCAGCTTCTCAAATATGTCATTCCCAGAGATTTTTCCCAGGCCTACACTTTCACCTTAGAAATTGGATTAAAATTTGGACATTGCTTAGCAGCACCCAACAGTATAATTAACTTTCCTTCAATTTCCTACTGTTAATTCTTATCTCTTAGGCCACAGTATAGTTGACCCTTGGTCAATGAGGTGGTTAGGGGCTGCAAAAGCCCACATAGTCAAAACTTCATATTCAACATTTGACTTCCCCAAAACTTAATTACTAATGGCTACTGTTGACCCCAAACCTTCCTGATAACAAAATGGTCAATTAACATATATTTTATATATCATAGGTATTATATGATGTATTTTTACAATAAAGTAAGCTAGAGAAAAGAAAACTTTATTGAGGAAATCATAAGGAAGATAAAATACATTTACAATATTTTTTTAGAAAAATCCACATATAAGTGGACCCACACAGCTCAAACCTGTGTTGTTCAGGGGTCAACTGTATTGATGTTTGATATTTTTCTGTGCCCCTAAAAAGAAGATAATTGATCTGACACTCATAATCCTAAGAAATATTTCCCAAAACTATAGTGAGGAGTAGAATAATAGTATTGGCCAGGTAATATGCACCCTAAATCGGCCATCTCTATGAAGCATCAGGCTAGAACAATGAGAACACCAATCTGTGTACTTTGTTTTATAGTTCCAGCCCACTTATAATCTAGCATGACCTTCCCAGTGCTGAACCCAGAGAGCAAAGGTGATATTAGTTTCTCCTTTTTGTAGATGAGAAGACTGAGGTTCACAATTATAAATAAATTGCCAAACAACTAATTTAACTAGTGGAGAAACAGAGCAGTCTTCCAAACATTTGGGCTTCAGAACACATTTTTTTCCTTCCACACCACACTGCTTCTCACATGAAAATGCCTCTTGTGCCCTGCGTTCCTCACTCCTGCACTTAATTTTGGTGAAGATGAGTTGGCTGCACACTGCTGACTCAGTTGCCTAATAGTTTTTCTCTGACTTGAACTCCTTTTTCAAAAGTAAAAAATCTGTCAGTTTACCTAAATTGTCTGAAAATAAGCTTATATAAATTTTCAAAATATGCATTTATGTGTCATGTTTAATGGCTCATAATTCAAAGATTTTCTTGTGGAAACTTCAGGATCTCCCTGTAAATCCACAAAATTATTACCCTAACTCACATGAATAAGTATAAAGGACACATGGACAATAATTAAGGTGGGGGGCGGAAATGGGAGGGAGGTGGGGAGCCCTGGGGGGGCAGGGCTGGGAATATAAAACAGAAAACTGTATTTGAATAAGAATTAAATTTTAAAAATAAAATAAAATAAATTAATTTAAAAAAATTATTACCCTAACAAAGTATATTTGAAAGAGAAAATATCAGTAGTCTTCCTCATTATCTTAAATAAAGGTACTAACCCTGACCAGTGTGGCTCAGTTGGTTGGGCGTCACTCACAAAGTGAAATGTCACCAGTTTGATTCCCTGTCAGGGCACGTGCCTGGGTTGTGGGTTTGGTCCCCTATTGGGGCACATACAGGAGGCAACTGATTGATGTTTCTCTCTTACATCTGTTTCTCTCTCACTCTTCCTCCCTTCCCCTCTCTCTAAAAATAAATAATTAAAATCTTTTAAAAACCTTTTAAACTGGTACTGGTAAAATTCCTGTACTTAAATGTTGTATACTTTATATGAGTTTCTTTCCAAATTTTGCTGTACATTGGAATCACCTGGAATCTTTTTTTAAAAATGCACCTATCTCTAGACATTTTGATTTGATTGTTCTGACATGCAGCTTGATCATCAACATCTTTTAAATCTTCCAAGTGATTTTAATGTACATTAAATTTTGGAAAACATTGCTTTGTTGTCTACATTTGGAAAGTGAAATTTACAGATCTCTTAAAATAGCATATCTTTGGCTCTCTTTGATTTAAAAAATAATTTATTGGTACATGGTAATTTCTATTGATTTGTCCTCCAACTTCAGGTTAGAAAATAAAAATGTCACACACAACTATGCATGATTATACATTAATGTATAATTTGTTATAAATGTAGCTTTGTTATTCTTTTTATTTCATGTTATGTATAAAATCTAAAAATTATAAAATCAAATATTTTAATCAAATTATATTATATAAAATTATTTATATAATCAAATCATATACATCAAAATCATGGATCTCATGAACCATTTGGGAAAGAACTAAGTGACAGTGGTGTATTAATAAAATCTGTAAAAGTAACTATAAAACAGCATACTTGGATACTTGCATGGAAAAAAAGAAAGGGCTAAATATTTAAGTAAAAAATTGCACTGAAAGGCATAGTCTTTCTTCACATTCCTATACCATTTCAGGGTTAGGCTCAAGTTTAGGCATTTGTTGAATCACTATTTTTAGTCTTATCAGTACTGCTGAGGATAAGAAATATGATGAAAAAATCAAGTATTTTTTGACAATTGGCATTTAGTATCTATTTTCATTTTATCATCAAAGTAAAAATGCACTCAGCTGCTTTATTTCTATGCCAAATGTCTAAAGTAATGCCATGAGTAATTTGATATCTAAATAGAATAGAATGTGTAACATATATTGTATAAATATGCTATTGGTTCTTGTTTACTTGGCCCATTAATGCTTGCTTGACACAAATACCAGTTCTAAAGAAATGGAGCCATTGTTCTCTAATGTGTGTCACCAGGCTTCTGACATTACTAGGAAAGTACTTAAAGTTGCTGAATATAAAAAGGGGTTATTGCTCCTACTCCCTACCCAAATGTTTGCTCATTATTATGTCAAACCAGAATCTATTAATACAGAGCTGTTACTTTTTGGCTACCATGACATAAGAGTTTCTTTGTAGAGCAGAATTGTAAAATGTTAGAATCATTTGTGTGGGTTATTACATTGGTTTGTTAAAATTGAAGATTTCTAGTGAAGTATTTTTTAAAGATTTATTTATTTATTTATCTTTAGAGGAGAAGGGAAGGAGAGAAGGAGAGAAATATCAATGTATGGTTGCCTCTCATGAGTCCCCTGCTGGGAACTGGCCTGCAACCCAGGCATGTGCCCTGACTGGGAATCAAACTGCAATTGTGTGGTTCCCAGGCCCACGCTCAATCCACTGAGCTACACGAGCCAGGGCTCTAGTGATGTATTTTATTTTAATATACTAATAAGCTATTAAGTATTCCTAAACTATATTACCAACCAAATGTGGTATACATATCTCTTAGAAGAAATGTAAAAAATAATATGCAGCCCTGGGTGGTGTGGGTCAGTGGATTGAGTGCTGGTCTGCAAACCGAAGGGTTGCCAGTTTGATTCCCAGTCAGGGTACATGCCTGGGTTGTGGGCCAGGTCCCCAGTAGCGGGTGCAGTAGAGGCAACCACACATTGATGTCTCTGTCCCTCTCTTTCTCTCTCCCTTCCCCTCTCTCTAAAACTAACTAAATAAATAAAATCTTGTAAAAATAATAATATGCAGTGGATATACAGGTGTTTTTCAAAATACAGAATTTTGAACTTATGCAAGTAGATAATTTGCCCAATTCTACCAACCTAAAATCATCAAATTTTGATGTTTCTATTTCGGTTAAATCAATGTGTTTGATTATTATGGGAGATTCCCAAGTAGGTCATCAGTTATTTCTCCAACACTTATATCACTTATTGCTAGGCTAGGATAACAGACAGTATAGTCAAATAAAAGTGAAGATTTGTGAGTGTGAGGGTGATGAAGAAACCGACACAAGTTGGGAAAATGAATAGCAAAGAACCAGATTAAAGAAAGGACTGGGAGTATTGCAAAAGCAAACTAAACACTTATCTGTGCATCCTATTCTCAATTGAAGTACATATAGAGCTTTCCTCAGATAACATTGAACCCTTCATGAAGTTCACCACTGTGACTAGGAATTTCATGCAGATGAAAAACATTAGTTAATTTTTGCCCATTTAAAAAATCATTTCTTATTGTTATTCTGTTACAGCTGTTCCAATTTTCCCCCTTTGCCCTCCTCTACCCATCCCACCCCCAAATTCCACAGTCAATTGCCACACTGTTGTCTGTGTCTGTGGGTTATTCACACCTATTCTTTTTTTAAATATCTTTTATTGATTATGCCATTATAGTTGTCCCCCTTCACTCCCCTCCACCCNCAGTCTGCACTGCCCCCCCCCCCACCGTAAACCTTGGGGAAGAGCTGCATCCGGCAGCGGCAACAGGACCCGTGGATGGGGCAGATCTAACCGCCCCCCCTCAGATACCCGCAGCCCTGAGTGGTTTATGAGTCTCTCTTTTTAAAAAAAAATATTTTATTGATTATGCCATTACAGTGTTCCCATTCCCCCCCCTCACGCACCNCCATTACTGTTGTCCCCCTTCACTCCCCTCCACCCTGCACAACCCTCCCCCACCATCCCCCCCTTTCATTCATGTCCATGTGTCACAAGTTCGTTAGATTCTGTATTTCCCATAGTATTCCTGCCCTGCCCCCTGTCTATTTTCTACCTACAGTCTATGCTACTTATTCTCCGTACCTTCTCCCCCCTTCTCCTCCTCCCACTCCCCTGTTGCTAACCCTCCATGTGATCTCCATTTCTATGGTTCTGCTCCTGATCTAGCTGTCTGCTTAGTTTGCTTTTGTTTTAGGTGTGGTTGTTAATAGCTGTGAGTTGGCTGTCCTTTCACTGTTCCTATTTTTTATCTTCTTTTTCTTAGATAAGTCCCTTTAACATTTCATATAATAAGAGCTTGGTGATGATGAACTCCTTGAATTTGACCTTATCTGAGAAGCACTTTATCTGTCCTTCCATTCTAAATGAAAGCTTTGCTGGATAGAGCAATCTTGGATGTAGGTCTTTGGATTTCATGACTTGGAATACTTCTTTCCAGCCCTTTCTTGCCTGTAAAGTCTCTTTTGAGAAATCTGCTGACAGTCTGATGGAAACCCCTTTGTAGGTGACTGTCCCCTTATTTCTTGATGCTTCTAGAATTCTCTCCTTCATTTTGATCTTGGCTAATGTAATTCTGATGTGCCTTGGTGTGTTCCTTCTTGGGTCCACCTTCTTTGGGACTCTCTGAGCTTCCTGGATTTCCTGGAAGTCTATTTCCTTTGCCAGACTGGGGAAGTAGTTCTCCTTCATTATTTGTTCAAGTAAATTTTCCACTCATGACTGTTCCTCTTCCCCTTCTGGTACCTCTATAATTCAGATGTTGGAACGTTTAAAGATGTCCTGGGGGTTCCTAAGCCTCTCCTCATTTTTTTGAATTCTTGATTCTTCCTTCTTTTCTGTTTGGTTTTTTCTTTCTTCCTTCTGGTCCACTCCCTTGATTTGAGTCCCAGTTTCCTTTCCATCACTATTGGTTTCCTGTGCATTTCCCTTCATTTCAATCATTTTAGCCTTCATGTTCCTCTAATTTGTGGCTAAAATCAACCAGTTCTGTGATCATCCTGATCACCAGTATTTTGAACTGTGCATCTGAAAGGCTGGCTATTTCTTGGTCACTTAGAATTATAGGCTCTGGGGCTTTGAGCTGTTCTTGAGTCATAATGTTTAGTCTGTTCACACCTGTTATGTATGAGGGGCGGAGCCTTAGGTGTTCACCGGGGCGGGGCAACCCAGTTGCTGGGGTGTGACACTGTATGTGGGGGCGGAGTCACAGAGGGAAAAAATGGTGCTTTGCTCTGCTCCACTCTCTCTCTCAGATTTCTGTCCCCTCTGCAGCTTCCAACAAGCAAATTGGGCCCCACTGGTGCTGGTTCCCGGGTGTGTGGGCCCATGTACTCTCCAGGACCCCGTGAGCCTCTCCAACGAACTCTCTGTGGGCCTGGGAGCCTCTCCCGGCCCCTCGACCCCGAGAAAGTCTTTCCAGTTTGTGCTTTCAGGCTCTAATTCCTGTTGCTGGGGCCCTCGCCTGAGCTGTCTGTCTCACTGTTCGCTCCTTTGCTTGGTTTATCTGCACGTGAATATGTGACCTCAGTCAGCCAGCTGCCCTGTGCCCTCACTGGGTCCACCCATCGCCACCCCATGCCTGGGATCCACCAACTGCCTCCACCTCAGCTCCTGGGTCAGTGGGACTGAACGGTCTTTCCAGTGAGACCCCACTCCTCCGCTGACTCTGCCCCTTTTACAGGTCTGGCTGAGTGGTTCATAATTGTTGGACTTCCATGCAGTTCAATTTTCACTGTTTTGGCTGCGTTTTTGTTTCTAAAATTTGCTGTCTTTAAATTTAATTGTGGAAGGGGGCACAGTGTTTCCACCTATGCCTCCATCTTGGCCAGAAGTCCTCATACCTATTCTTTGTCTAATCTTTGCCCGGGTTTAATCCAGGATTTGTTGTGGGATCTTTATTTTTTTTGCTATTGAGTTGTAGAAGTTTCTTATATATTTTGAATATTTTGAATATACATTTTTCAAATGCATAGTTGCAAATATTTTCTTTCATTCCTCATGTTGCCTTTTCATTTTGTTGATTGTTAGCTTTTCTGTGCAGAAGCTTTTTAGCTTTGTTTTGTTTTGTTTTTGTTGTCTGTGCATATTCAAGAAGTCATTTCCAAGACCAATGACAAGCATCTTTTTCCCTGTGTTTTCTTTTAGGAGTTTAATGGTTTTAGGTCTTACATTTAAGCCTTTGATCCATTTTGTATTAATTTATGTGTGTGGTGTAAGATAAGAGTTCTTTTTCTGTGCATGTGGATATCCAATTTTCCCCACACCATTTATTGAGAAGACTATCATTTATCCATTGGAATTTTGATAGGGGTTGCATTGATCCTATAAATTATATTGAATAATATAAACATTTTAACAGTATTAATTCTTCCAATCCATGAATTTGGGATGTCTTTCCCTTTATTTGTATGGGCATATATTTTCATTTCTTTTGGGTATATATAAACCTAAGAACAATATTGTTGGGTCACAAGGTAACTACATTTAATCATTTGAGAAACTGCCAGAATGTTTTTTAAACTGGCTAGGAGGCTTTTCACTAATCACTGTAATCTTCGCCATTGATGAAACCAAAAGAAGATTCCAGATGTGTAACCTGTTCATTTTCTGTAACAGGTTACAGATGTGTGACCTGCTCATTTTCTGTCAGGAAAGAAAATTCTCAGATAGGAGAGCATACTGTAGTCACAGCCAAGAGACTTAGGTCACAATCCTGGCCCTGCTTTTAATGATCTATATGACCTTGCGTCATTCACCTTCAGTGGGCACTATTTCCCTGTCACTCTATAACTTAAGAAAGGGAATGGGATTAGATATTATCCAACTGTAAATTTCATTCCTGAGAATTAAAGTGATGTGATGATCTTCATGTAATTCTACAAACCATTTTACTCACATTTACGATTTTGTCTGGCAAAGAAATAGGGCAGGGTGGAGTCATAGATGGGAACACTGTACCACCTCACACAACCAAATTTAAGGACAACAAAGATTTAGAAACAAAAACACAACCAGAACAGACAGAAAATTGAACCGTACAGAAGTCCACAACCATTTAACCAGACCATAAGAGGGGCAGAGTCGGCAGCTAGTGGAGAGGAATCACAGCAGGAAAAGGCAGTGGCAGCCAGTCTCAGGAGTGCAGGTGGCATGGGGATGACCGCAGTCATACATTCGTGTGCAGATAAACTAGGCAAAAACAGGCAGCAAGACAGACTGCACAACCCAGGGCCTAGCGATGGGAAATAAAGCCTAAAAGCACCAAATAAAAAGGTGCTCACCTGTGGGAAGCGGCAGAGGGGACTGAAATCTGAGAGAGAGCAGAGCAAGCACCACTGCCCCCTGTCTGACCCCATCCCCAAATACAGCATCACAACCCAGCAACTGGGTTGCCCCACCCCGGTGAACACCTAAGGCACTGCCCCTCATGTGTAACACACACAAACAGACCAAAAATTATGACTCAAATGGAAGAACAAATCAAAGCCCCAGAGCCAATACGTTTAAGTGACCAAGAGATAGTCAACATATCAGATGCACAGTTCAAAATACTGGTGATCAGGATGATCACAGAACTGGTTGATTCTGGTCAAAAATTAGATGAAAAAATGAAGGCTAAACTAATTGAAATGAAGGAAAATGCACAGGGAACCAATAGTGATGGAAAGGAAACTGGGACTTAAATCAAGGGAGTGGACCAGAAGGAAGAAAGAAACAACCAAACAGAAAAGAAGGAAGAAACAAGAATTCAGAAAAATGAGGAGAGGCTTAGGAACCTCCAGGACATCTTTAAACGTTCCAACATCCGAATTATAGAGGTACCAGAAGGGGAAGAGGAACAGTCACGAGTGGAAAACTTACTTGAACAAAAAATGAAGGAGAACTACTTCCCCAGTCTGGCAAAGGAAATAGACTTCCAGGAAATCCAGGAAGCTCAGAGAGCCCCAAAGAAGTTGGATGCAAGAAGGAACACACCAAAGCACATCAGAATTCCATAGCCAAGACCAAAATGAAGGAGAGAATCCTAGAAGCAGCAAGACATAAGGGGACAGTCACCTACAAAGGGGTTCCCATCAGACTGTCAGCAGATTTCTCAAAAGAGACTTTACAGGCAAGAAAGGGCTGGAAAGAAGTATTCCAAGTCATGAAATCCAAAGACCTACATCCAAGATTGCTCTATCCAGCAAAGCTTTCATTTAGAATGGAAGGGCAGATAAAGGGCTTCTCAGATAAGGTCAAATTCAAGGAGTTCATCATCACCAAGCCCTTATTATATGATATGTTAAAGGGACTTATCTAAGAAAAAGAAGATAAAAAATAGGAACAGTGAAAGGACAGCCAACTCACAGCTATTAACAACCACACCTAAAACAAAAGCAAACTAAGCAGACAGCTAGATCAGGAGCAGAACCATAGAAATGGAGATCACATGGAGGGTTAGCAACAGGGGAGTGGGAGGAGGGTAGAGGGGGAGAAGGTAGCATAGACAATGGGGAGAAAATAGACAGGGGGAGGGCAAGAGTAGTACAGAAAATGTAGAAGCTAAAGAACTCATGACACATGGACATGAACTAAAGGAGGGTTGTGTAGGGTGGAGGGGAATGAAGGGGGGAAATGGGACAACTGTAATGGCATAATCAATAATATATATTAAAAATTAAAATTAATTTTAAAATCTTTTAGGCCTATTAAAAAAGAAATAGGATATAATTTTTATCTCCAGATTGTCTTATTACTATAGAAAAACAAAGATTTTCTATTGTTGCTTATTTTATTTTTTCTCAGGTAGACCATGTGCTGCTTCGTTCCACATAGAAAATTACCATAAACTAGAAGTATTTCAAATATGTTTTAATATATACCTTTTGTTGGTTAGAAAAATCTGCATAGAACTGAAATTGGCTTATAAGGATGCCCAATTTGCATATGTTATTCATTAACTGTTTCTCATCTGTACTATTCAGTGTACGGGTCACAGATGAGCGGCTTTGGCATCACACGACAGCTGATTATAAAGGCAAATTCAAAAGCACCACTTCAGGCCCAGTGAGTCAGAATCTGGGGCCGAGGCCCAGCAATGTGAGTTTTAACAAGATCTCTGAGTGAATCTTATCCACACTAACCTTTGAGAACCCCTGACTCTAAATTATTGCTTCCGACCCAATGCATTGCAGGCTTCCATCTTAGTACACCACATTTCAAATTTGTTTCTAGATTTAATTTTTTAAACAGTTTTGAAACAGGAGATTTGGGCTTTTCCCAAGTGTCTTTCATGGATGATCTGGAGCTAAATGTGCTGGATTTAGCAGCTGACACTTAATCCATGCCAAATAGACAATGTCTGGTAGCGACAGCTGAATCAGTAAACCCTGGTTTACTTTTATCTGGCTCAGAAGAAAAATCACTTCTTCACTGGATAGTTTGTAAAGGTCAGTCTGCCTATTTCTTTATCAGTTATTTTTAATAGCAAGGAATTGTGGAAACTTCTAACAATCTATTTCCTAACCATTGTAATGCATTTGTTTCTCAAGGAAGAAAATCTATACTACAAACAAAAGTATTTGAATGATGTTTTATAATTTCTAACATGTCTTTATGCACATTTAATCATTTAATTCTCATGGGGACTCTATGAAGTAGTATGATAATAGTGTGACTTTCCATATAGCATGCGAAAAACTTCTAAGTGGAGCCAGAATAGATGAAAGTAGATTTAATAAGATTGGGACTAAAAGAAGTTGGCTTAGGCCATGGAAATGGCCCCCAACTCTGACCCATTCACATTAAGGTTCATAGTCTAATTCAGGCCAAGCATCAACACCCAAGGATTCCACTGGAAGTAACATGCAGAAGCTCACAGTCTAAGCAGTCAACATGAATGATAGAGGACATTGTAGGGGCACCATTTCCCACAAGTCCCCCCATCCACCATGGATGAAAGTAAACACTACCAAGACATGATCTGCTTGGGGAGGAGAGGTGGCCAATTTCTCTGAGAGAACAAAGGCCTTGAGCAGTGGCCAGTTTCTCAGAGGAAAAAGGCCTTGAACCCTTCCTCCAGGGGTTTTTATTGGGTTGTAATACACAGGAATACAGGGTGGCAAGGATCAAACAGTAGATAATATTTCAAAGAAATCTGAGGGCTTAGTCTGAGTCAGAGTCTGTCAGGAAGGGAGTTTGCAGAAACTTTAAGGTTTCCTGCTCAAACCCTTAACATATGAATGAAAGCACTCTTAGCAGAGCAGATTTCACAGGTTTATCAGGAAATCTTTGTGATGCCAGATTTTCCCCAGGACATGCTCTAGCAAGGCAAGGAGCTGCACCCCTCCCCATCAGGTCTTCAGGCTTAAGGGGATTAGAGCCAGGAAGCACTTCTCCCAGAGGACATGGGGACTCCTGCTATGTCACATAGTTGGGAGGCACCGGTCCATTGCACCCTCTTTGTTGCAGTCCCCGAGTCCTTCCATGATGGCCTCCCAAGTGGTCAAGTCTGGCTTAGGTTGCCCCTCTTTCTGTGAGGAGACTTACCCGTCATGGACTTCCGACCATGCTTTGGGGGCAGGGATGAAACTGAGGCAGCATTCGCTACCAGAGACCTCACATTCTAGAGGTCACTTGCTCATCCTTAGCCATGGAAGATAGTTACAATTCCTGAAACCAGGCAGAGCAGTCCACAACAGGACATACCAGAAGAAGAGCCTTAATGAGCTATAATGTGTCATCAAAATACACATAGGAAGATATGGCCTCCCAGCCTGACACCTGGAGACTCAGATGTGGGAAATGAGAAAACAGGGTCATAGGAGTCATTTCTCCATTCACTCCACAAATTGAGTTCTAATTCTACTCCAGTTACTGTGTCCCTGTCTGGGAATACAATTGAGAGAAAAAGTACAGTTGATCTCTGCAACCATGGGACTTTCAATCTTGTGAGAGGGACAGAGATTAATAAATTAATTATGATAGTTAATGTATAATCATAATCACAAGTTAAGATAAGTGCTAGGGGCAGAAAACAATCACTGGTCTATGAAATTGGAAGTGACCTGGTTGGAAGAAGAAAGACTTCCATGGAAGTGACTCTTAAGAACTGAAAGATTGAATAAGTGTCAGCTAAGCTAATGTTCTTCAGAGTAATGTTTATTTTCTACCCCCTCTGTTTGTAATGTCTAAATTCGTGGCTGCATTATATTATACATAACATATTAGTATAACTATATATATGCAATTCATAATAAAATAATAAATATGCATATATTTGGAGGGATGTTCCTAGGCCTTTTTAATTTGTGAGGCCCAGGGCATTGGGCATGAAAAGATGGGCCTAATAGGAATATGCACAGGTGGGTTGGGACAGAGGAGAAAACAAGTATCATGACTTTCATATTTCTGCCTATTGGAAAAACTAAATCAGCTGGAATTCCCAAGTAGCAAATACTGTTCTCACTAAAGGATCTTTAAAACCCTCTTCCATTTCCACTACACACACAAAAATGCTAAACATGCAAGGGAAACTGCTCCTTGAGTACTCAATATAGAGACAGAACTGCAGTATTAAATGTCATCTGTTTTGGCATAACAAGTTTTCCCCAAAATTTGTGGTTTAAAAAAACATTCATTATCTCATAGTTTCTATGGGTCAGCAATCCAGACATGATTTCTCTTTGGGTCTCCCACAAGGCTGAAGTTTTCTAAAATACCCACATAGTTAGTAGCAAGATTCACTTCCTCATGGTCTCTTGGACTGAGGCCTCAGTTCCTCATGCGCTGTTAGCCAGGGGCCTCCCTTGGTTCCTTGCTACATGGGCCTCTCTTGTAGAGCATTTCACAATATGGCATCTGGTTTTATCGACCAGAGAGCAAGCAAGTGAAAGAGCAAGAGAGTGCTGGAAAAAGGAGATATGCTAGCAAGACAAAAATCACAATCTTGTAATTTAATTGCAGAAATTACATTTCATTACTTTTTCCCTATTCTTCTTGTTAGAGTCATGTCACCTTGTCTAATCATGTCAAATTCATGTTAGAATTTGAGGGGTGGAGATTACACAAGAATTTGAATACCAGGAGGCAGGGGTAACTAGTAACCATGTTCAGAAACTGCCTACCCCAAGTTCCAAAGCAATACTTAGAAAATTAGCAGATATGAGGTAGTTAGTGCAACAATGATTCAATTCACCATCTTGGATTAAGTTTAAAGTCTACTTTAAACTTTTCTTAATTTGATGCATACACGTATGCACTGTGTTTCATGCATAATTCTCATTCAAGGGCACTGAATCCGGGCTACTTTACTTAGCACATTGCCTAAGAGTCCACTCATTTAAGGCTTGCCAGACACACTGGCAGTCTGCCCAGGATCTCATCTCATCTATCTAGAATACTTCCTTCCTCTTTGGGCCTCTCTGTCTCTTGTCTTCTTTCAGTTCTCTGCTCAAATGCCACACCCTCAGAGAGGTCTTCCTTGACCAACCCCCAAATTTTTACCCACTCTTTATTCTGTTCTATTCTGCTTCATATTACTCCTTAATTCTTATCACTACCTGATATTCTATAATGTACTTTTCATTTATCTATTTGTCTGTCTCCTCCAACAAATGTGTACTTTTTGTCTTAAATTCCAGAGCCTAGAGTGATACCCGGCACAGAATAAGTATTCAATAACTATACGTCAAAATGTGAAAGACTATTTTTTATTTAACACAGAAAATTTTTACAGCAGATCCTTGGATAAAATTGTCTCATTTGACGTTGTTTGGTTATGGCATTCATGAAATACCATAGGAATGTAATCTTTGTTTATATCAATTAACCTGTGGTAAAACTGTTTTTGTTACACATTATTTCACGTAAAGTCATAGAACCTATCAATGATGTTTGTTAACTGAGAATTTATTGTACTTCAGTTATTTATGCACCACCTTACTAATATAATATATATCCACCTCTGGTTATGAGGTATTATGCCATCATTTTTCCCACCTTTGATAATGAGGAAATAAATGATTAGAAATGGGAGTGTTGTCCATCATACTCAATGGCCAAAAACTAAAATCTTTTCCACTAAGATCAGGAACAAGACAAGGTTGTCCACTTTCACCACTTCTATTCAGTATAGTATAAGTTTTAGCCACAGTAATCAGACAAGAAAAGGAAATAAAAGGCATCCAAATCGGAAAGGAGGAAACAAAACTGGCATTGTTTGCAGATGACATAATAGTGTACATGGAAAAGCCTATAGACTCTACCAAAAAACAGCTTGAACCAATAAATGACTTTGGAAAAACAGCGGGATACAAAGTCAATATCCAGAAATCAAAGGCATTTTTGTATACCAACAATGAATCATCAGAAGCAGAAATCGAGAAAAAAATCCCATTTGATATAGCAAAAACAAAAATAAAATATCTGAGAATAAACCTAACCAAGGAAGTAAAAGACCTGTATGCAGAAAACTACACAACACTGAAGAAAGAAATTAAGGAAGACACAAACAAATGGAAACATATACCATGTTCATGGATTGGAAGAATTAACATCATCAAAATGTCCATACTACCCAAAGCAATTTACAGATTCAATGCAATACCTATTAAAGTGCCAATGGCATATTTCACATATATAGAACAAATACTTCAAAAATTTATACGGAACCAAAAACGACCCCGAATAGCAGCTGCAATTTTGAGAAAGAAGAACAAAGTAGGAGGGATCACAATACCTGATATCAAACTGCATTACAAGGCCACTGTAATCAAAACAGCCTGATACTGGCACAAAAACAGGCACATAGACCAATGGAACAGAATGGAGAACCCAGAAATAAACCCAACTCTCTACAGTCAATTATATTTGACAAACGGGGCAGTAACATAAAATGGAGTAAAGATAGCCTCTTCAACAAATGGTTTTGGGAGAAGGACAGCTACGTGCAAAAAAAAATGAAACTTGAGTACCGACTTACACCATACACCAAAATAAATTCAAGATGGACAAAAGACTTAAATATAAGCTGTGAAACCATTAAAGCCCTAGAGGAGAACATTGGCAGGAAAATCTCAGATATTCCACGCAGCAATATTTTTACTGATATGTCCCCTAGAGCAAGGGATATAAAGGAAAGAATAAACAAATGGGATCTCATCAAAATAAAAAGCTTCTGCAGGGCTAAAGAAAACAGCATTAAAATAAAAAAGACAACCAACTGTATGGGAAAACATATTTGCCAATGATACCTCAGACAAAGGTTTAATCTCCAACATATACAAAGAACTCACATGACTTCACTCTAAGAAGACAACTAACCCAATTAAAAAATGGGGAAAGGACTTGAACAGACACTTCTCCAAGGAGGACATACAGAGGATCCAGAGACACATGAAGAGATGCTCAATATCGCTTGCTATCAGAGAGATGCAAATTAAAACCACAATGAGATACCACTTTACACTGGTGAGAATGGCCATCATAAACAAAGCAACAAACAACAAATGTTGATGTTGTGGGGAAAAGGGAACCCTAGTTCACTGTTGTTGGGATTGCAGACTGGTACAACCACTATGAAAAACAATATGAAATTTTCTAAGAAAACTAAAAGTGAACATGCCTTTTGACCCAGCAATTCCATTGTTAGGAGTATATCCTAAGAACCCTGAAACACCAATCCAAAAGAACCTATGCACACCAATGTTCATTGCAGCACAATTTACAATAGCCAAGAGGTGGAAGCAATCTAGATGTCCGTCAATAAATGAATGGATCAAAAAACTATGGTACATTTACAAAATGGAATTCTATGCAGCAGAAAGAAAGAAGGAGCTCCTACCTTTTACAACAGCATGGATTGAACTGGAAAGCATTATGCTGAGTGAAATAAGCCAGGTGGTGAAAGACAAATACCATATGATCTCACCTTTAACAGGAAGCTAAACAACAAAACAAACAAGCAAGCAAAATATGACCAAAGACACTGAAATACAGAAAAGGCTGACAGGGACCAGAGGGGAGAGGGGAGAGAATCACAGGGGAAAACGGGAAGGATTCACAGGAACAAGTATAAAGGACACATGGACAATAACTAAGGTGGGGGGGGAATGGGTGGAGGTGGGGAGCACTGCGGGGGTGGGCAGGGTTGGGAATATAAGACAGAAAACTATACTTGAACAATAATTAAATGTATTTAAATTTTAAAAAATGGGAGTGTTGTCAAAGACTTATTTTGGAAAACAATTTGACATTTAGCCATTTGAATTCCATAACAGGATGTACTTTTGGTCTTCACCAATAAATTTACATTTATTGAGAAAGGAAAAAGACCTTTACAAAGTACTACATACAGGGAATTATTGCAATAATTTCCTTTTGCAATATTTTTTGTATAAGCTTTATTATGTATTTGTTTATTTACTTCCATCATGAAGAGAAGCTATTGAAATGACAACACATTGTCAAGATAGGTTTTTGGTGGTTTTCACAAACTTATCTTATTCTGTACTGAAAATTCACTTGACTAAAACAAAAAGAACCAAAAGCATATTCAGGACCCATCTTGAATGAATGACAAAAAAAAAAGTCGTTAGGTCTAAAGCCTCTGAATGCTTTCTTTGGTCTGATTAACCCAAGTCAATATTTTAGGGAATATAATGATATATGAATTAAGAGCTATGTACAAAGTACTGTTAGATATTAATGAGAAACACAAAGATAAGTAAGGCTCGTGTACAAATGGATGGGTTGTAGTATAAAGTATAATTAAGATTGTGTGTTCTCAACTGTATGGGAAAACATACTTGCCAATGATACCTCAGACAAGGGTTTAATCTCCAAAATATACAAAGAACTTACATGACTCCACTACAAGAAGACAAGCAACCCAATTAAAAAATGGGCAAAGGACTTGAACAGTCATTCCTCCGGGGAGGACTTGCAGAGGATCCAGAGACACATGAAAAGATGCTCAATATCGCTAGCTATTTCAAGAGATGCAAATTAAAACCACAATGAGATACCACCTTACACTGCTTAGAATGGCCATCATAAACAAAGCAACAAACAACAAGTGTTGGAGAGGATGTGGAGAAGAGGGGACCCTAATCCATTGCTGGTGGGATTGCAGACTAGTACAACCACTATGGAAAACAGTATGGAATTTTCTAAGAAAATTAAAATTGGACCTGCCTTTTGACCCAGCAATTCCACTGCTGAGATTGTATCCTAAGAACCCTAAAACACCAATCCCAAAGAACATATGCACCCCCAATGTTCATAGCAGCACAATTTACAATAGCCAAGAGGTGGAAGCAACCTAGGTGCCCGTCAGTAAATGAATGGATCCAAAAACCATGGTACATATACACAATGGAATTCTATGC
Organism: Sturnira hondurensis; assembly: GCF_014824575.4. Taxonomy (NCBI): domain Eukaryota; kingdom Metazoa; phylum Chordata; class Mammalia; order Chiroptera; family Phyllostomidae; genus Sturnira; species Sturnira hondurensis. The sequence continues at coordinate 51,747 of NW_028079215.1, read as the reverse complement.
AGCAGAAAGAAAGAAGGAGCTCCTACCTTTTACAACAGCATGGATTGAACTGGAAAGCATTATGCTGAGTGAAATAAGCCAGACGGTGAAAGACAAATACCATATGATCTCACCTTTAACAGGAAGCTAAACAACAAAACAAACAAGCAAGCAAAATAAAAACAAAGACAAAGAAATAGAGAACAGGGGGACAGCGACTAGAGGGGAGAGAGGAGGGAATTTCAGGGGGAAAAGGGGAAGGATTCGCAGGAACTAGCATAAATGACACATGGACAACAACTAAGGGGGTAGAAATGGGAGGGAGGAGGGGAGCACTGGGAGGGTGGTCTGGGATGGGAGTAAAAGACAGAAAACTCTACTTGAATAATAATTAAATTTAAAAAGCTATTTGAAAAAAGATTGTGTGTTCTGCAGTTAAATATCATATGTGAGTTCATCATACATTTGTTATCTGTGTCTCAGTATATACCTCGTAGTGTTGATAAGATGATTAATTTTTTTCAGCTTCACTGGGCCACAGAGCGCCCAGATATAAACATTATTTCTGAGTGTTTCTTGATGAGATTAACATGTGAATCAGTAGATTCAGTAAAGCAAATTGTCCTCCCCAATGTGGGTGGGCCTCATGTAATCTGTTGAAGTCCTGAATAGAACAAAAATGCTGAGTAAGGGAGAATTTACTCATTCTAGCTCATTGTTCCTGAACCAGAACATCACTCTTCTCTTGCCTTTGGAATTAGACTGAGACTAGAATTGAAACCAGCAGCTATCCTGCTTGTTATGCTTTTGGACTTTTACCAGAACTGTGTCTGGCTCTCTCAGGCCTTGACTTCTTAGCCTCCATAATCACATGAATCAATTCCTTAATTCCTTACTCTCTTCCTTTCTTTCTCTTACTCTCTGTTTCATCTACATATTAAATATATTATATATCATACCTACATAATATCTTATGTTATATATATAAGAGAGAGACCTGATACAACTCTAATACAGTTGTTGAATTAATTAAATGAGATAATATATGTGAAGCTTTTAATGCAGTACATGGCACATAATTAGCACTCAGAAATGTTATCCAAGAAAAGGGACTAGAATCAGGTAAATCTTCAAGAGACTGAAAACCCAAACTAACAGTAGCTTAAATTGAAAAAGATGGTTTAACCACCATCAGGTAAATGCGGTCCAATGTATGGTATAATGCACAGGTGGCAAACACAAGGCCCTGAGGGCCGAATCTGGCCCTCCACCTTGTTTTATCCAGCCTGGCACCTTGCTTCTACCAGGCAGCAGCACCAAGCTCCTTGCCCCTAGCTAAAGAGTAGTTACATTTACACAGTCCTAAAATTACATTTGGCCCTTTGAAGGCAACTGCGAGACTGATATGGCCCTTGGTGAAAATGAGTTTGATACCCCTGGTATAATGACTGCTCCTCAACCAGTCCTGTCCTGGTATGGCCACTCAGTAACCATCAGGAACCTGGTTCCTTCTATCAAACTACTCCCCTATGCTCAAAATTTAACTATCAACCTTTGCCATGCCCACTCTGGGTGGTTTGGGGATTTGGATAACAAAGTCATATAACTACAATGGACCACACTTAGCTTTACTTAGAAGAATAATGATCCCATTCAGTCTCTTCAGCAGTATATGGGAGTTAAAGCTGCTCTACATCCTCACTAACACTTGGTATTGTCAGACTTTAGATGTTATTTTCCAATCTCATGGTTATATTGTAGTATCTTATTATAGCCTAAATTTCCATTTCCCTAAATGTAAAGAGAACTAAGCAATTTCTCATATCTTTGTATCATTTAATTTCTTTTTGTGCAGTGCCTGTTCACTACTATTTTACCATTGGGTTGTTTGTATTGCATTTAACTTATTTGTAAAAGTTTTTATATATTCTCAGTATTAATCCTTCATTGGTTGTATGTATTGCAAATCTCTTCTCCGACATGCTCTGCTCTTCCTTTTCCATGTTTGTAGTGACGATAAAATTCTTAATTTTAATTTGTCAGAGTCATTTTCTTTATGTTTAATGGTTTTAGTATTTTGTTTAAGAACTCTTTTTCTACCCTAAGGCCATGAAGATACTCTTCTATATTAAGTTCTAAAGTTTTATTATTTTGCTTTTCATATTTAACCTATTATACATCTGAAAGTTATTTTTATCTATCGTTTGAGGTAAAAATATTGTTTCCTTTTTCCCACATGACTTCCCAGTTGTCCCAGTTCACTTCATGCCCTGTTTGTCAAGAATGAAGTGTTCATTTGTGCTTCATTCTTTATCTGGATTTTCTAAACTGTTTCATTTTCTTACTTATCTATCTGTGTACTGATACAATAATTATTGTAGCTTTACAAGTCTTGAAATTCAGTAGTGAAAGCCCTCCTGTCTTATAACTACCCTTCAAAATAATTTTTTCTGTTTTTGTCTGTATGTATATAAATTATAGAATAAGCTTCTCATGTTCCACAAGACAAGTTGTTGAGTTTTTGATTGGCATTTTATTTAATCTATTAATCAATTTGGGATAATTTTATGTATTTTAAAAATATATATATTTATGTACACACATACCATATTAGCTACTCATTTATATATCATTTGATATATTTGAATCTTCTTTAAATTTTCTCATTAAGGTAGAGAAAGGAGGGTTAAATTTATTCCTAGGTACTAGATAATTTTAATTATAAATTGTATCTTTTTACTTTCTATTAGTTGCTAGTACAGAGAATCATTTGATTTTATAAACAACACAGTTGATTTTTTAATGTTCATTGTATGTCCAAAAATCTTTTAAATTCTACCAATTTGTCAGTTTTTGAAAAAAATTTCTATGTATACACACTGATATCATTTGTGAATAGCACTTTTATTTCTTTCTTTTAAATCCAGCCTAAAGGATTTCAAGATGTCTATCCTTCCAGATACTTGCTATGCCTTTGTTCTTGTATACAAATGTATTTATTTTTTATGGTTTACTTTACTTCTCTTTTTTAATTTATTTTTAAAATTATTTTATTGTTCAATTACACTTGTCTGCATTTACAAATGTATTTATTTTTTTTAAATAAGGGGCTTTTTGTTTTTCTTTTTCTTTTTTATTGAATTTATTGGGATGGCATTGGTTAATAAAATTACATAAGTTTCAGGTGTACAATTCTATAACACATCATCTATATACTGTATTATGTGTTCACCACCCTAAGTGTCCTTCCATTGCCACTTATCCCCTTTACCTTGTTCTACCTCCCAACAGCCCCCTTTTTGTCTGGTAATCACCATACTGTTGTCTGTGTCAATGAGGGTTTTTTGTTTTTGCATGTTCCCTTCACCTTTTTCACCCAGCCCCATAAACCTCCTCCCTCTGACAGCTGTCACTCTGCTCTCTGTGAGTCTGTTTCTATTTTGTTTATTAGTTCAGTTTGTTCATTAGATTCTACATATGAGTGAAATCATATGGTATTTGTCTTTCTCTGACTGGCTTATTTCACTTAGCATAATGGAGTGATGACACGGATAGAAAGATGCATGAATCACAATTTTACAAGTTGATGATTAGTCACAAAGAAAATACACTCAGGTAGCCACCACCCAAATCAAGAAATAGTCCAGTACCAACACGCCAGAAACCCCCTCCATACCTCCTCACAATTCTTAACCTAAACTTTCCCCCCAAAAGTGACCAGTATCCTGTTTTCTAACACTATAGTCTGGTTTTACCTTTTAAAAACTTTTCATATGTGTAAACCAACAGTACTTAATCTTTTGTGTTAGTTTCTTTCTCAATATTAGTAAGTATACATGGTGCTATATATAGCTATTCATTTCCATCACTGCACAGTATACCATTGTAATATACCATGTTGATGACATTTTGGTAGTTTCCAGTTGGAGATTAATCAGAATAATGTTGTTATGAGCATTCTCATACATGACTCTTGGTGAACATACGTACATGTTTCCATTCAATAGTGCCTAAAATAGAAATTCTGGGTCAATAGAACAAATTGGAATATAGAAAAGATCTGAATAAGTTCACTATAAATATTATAAAATAATGACTGAGATCATAACAGGCAGACTCATCATACACATCTAGGCATGTGTAATCAGTTATCATCAACGCCTTGGAGAAGCTGTGCAACAGTCCTGATCATGGAGGTTAATTAAGTAACTTGTCTAATAACTACACTCATTCAACAAATATTTATAGACTTTCTATTATGAGCCTCTAACATTGTTTTAGACTGGGGAATCCAATGATGACTAAAATGCTGTTCATTGCTTTAAGATGCTCACAGCCCAGGCTTCTTTCTGTAAGGGGCGTTTGTAGCTGTCCCACTAAGGAATACTAGCCAATATATACTGTGTGTAACTCCAATCATATGCTTTCTAACCTCTTACACTGTCTCTAGGTATAATAACAACTTAATTTTACCAAGTAACTAATGATTTAAAATAGGTCAGCAATGTTACATTAAAAAATTATAATAGCATTGTCAGTTTTTAGGGATATGTAATATAGCAAAGGAAAAATGTGAAAGAAACAAAGAAATTAGGAATATAAGAAACAAAAGTGATGCCCTGGCTGGTGTAGCTCAATGGATTGAGCACAGGCCTGTGAAACAAAGGGTTGCCAGTTCGATTCCCAGTCAGGGCACATGCCTGAGTTGCAGGCCAGGTCTTCAGTAGGGGACACATGAGAGGCAACCACACATTGATGTTTCTCTCCCACTCTTTCTCCTTCCCTTTCCCTCTCTCTAAAAAATAAATAAATAAATATTTTTAAAAATAAATGCAGATCACGATCTCTAAAAAAACAGTGAGACAAAAGAAAAAGACCATACTTTTAAGGGAGAGCTAACCCCTATTCTTCACAGACTATTCCAAAAAATCCAAAAGGAGGGAAAACTCCCCAACTCTTTTTATGAAGCCAGCATCACCCTAATTCCAAAGCCAGACAGAGACACAACAAAGAAAGAAAATTACAGGCCAATATCACTGATGAACATAGATGCTAAAATCCTCAATAAAATATTGGCAAATCGCATCCAACAATACATCAAAAAGATCATACACCACGACCAAGTGGGATTCATCCCAGGGATGCAAGGATGGTTCAATATACGCAAATCAATAAATGTAATACATCAAATAAACAAAAGCAAAGACAAAAATCACATGGTCATATCAATAGATGCAGAAAAAGCTTTTGATAAGGTTCAACACCCATTTATAATAAAGGTACTCAGAAAAATGGGAATAGAGGGAGCATTCCTCAACATAATAAAGGCCATATATGAAAGACCTACAGCCAACATCATACTCAATGGGCAAAAACTAAAAGCTTTTCCACTAAGATCAGGAACAAGACAAGGTTGCCCACTTTCACCACTTCTATT
>NW_028079215.1:0-40682 GCF_014824575.4 Sturnira hondurensis | reverse complement strand
CAGGCAAGAAGGGGCTGGAAAGAAGTATTCCAAGTCATGAAATCCAAAGACCTATAGCCAAAATTGCTTTATCCAGCAAAACTTTCATTTAGAATGGAAGGACAGATAAAGTGCTTCTCAGATAAGGTCAAGTTCAAGGAGTTCATCATCACCAAGCCCTTATTATATGAAATGCTAAAGGGACTTATATAAGAAAAAAAGATGAAAAATATGAACAGTGAAAGGACAGCAAACACACAGTTATTAACAACCACACCTAAAACAAAAGCAAACCAAGAAGACAGCTAGATCAGGAGTGGAACTATAGAAATGAAGAACACATGGAGGGTTAGAAACAGGGGGGTGGGAGGGGGAGAAGAGGGGAGAAGGCACAGAAAATAGCATAGATGGTAGGCAGAAAATAGATAGGGGGGAGGGCGAGAATAGTGGGGGAAATATAGAATCCAAAGAACTTGAGACACGTGGTTATAAACTAAGGGGGGGAGAATGGTGGGGGGGGAGGGTGTGGGTGGAGGGGATTGAAAGGGGGGAATAGAACAACTGTAATGGTATAATCAATAAAATATATTTAAAAAAATTATGGTAATCCTTAGATTGTAATATCCTGCCATCTTTAAAAAGCATGAGGTAGAGCCATATGTAATGGCAAAGAAAGAGGTTATGATGTAATATTTTAAAATACATTACAGAAGAGCATATGTGGTCTACATATCTATGTATTTACTTATGTCTGCAATGGGCAGTATTCATTATCGACAGCTCTATTTGGGGTTAGGATTTTGTGGGAGGTTGTCAGTTTCTATTGCATACGTTTATATATTACTTGAATATTTAATTTAAAAAGGTCCCATGATTTCTATAATGTTTTTAAAAGATCCTTCCTTTCAGAAAAAAATAATTTTTAAGGATCATTATTCCAATTTGTCATGGCCATTTAAAAACAGATCTTGTTTTGCAACCACACAGAAATCGGGAACACTGACAGATATTCTCCTTGATCCAGCTCATCAATTAAGATTTATTCCACCCATGTGGCTTCCTCCCAGTCAACTATCAAGGACTCCTTGGAACACTTGGGAGCACTTTGACGCCATCCTAGCTCATGCCTTTTGCCCACCATACCCTCTTTCTTGTTGTTTCTTAGCCACTAACTCTTAATTCCCTTCACCCACCATTGTTCTGACTGGCTTTATTCAAGAGCTCATGTGCATCCCAACCCATACCTTTTTACTTCCTTTGGACCCAATAGTGATTCAAATGACATGAACATAAATACATCAAATATATAATGTACCAACCCTGTGGCACAGACATGTAATTCTTATCAAATATTCATGTTTTCACCTATATTTTCTGGCTACCTTGCAATTGGGCAGAGCCAAACTGACTAGATCTGGCCAATGAATTGTGAGCAGAAGTGGTTATTTATCGGCTGAGACAAAGAAAAATTGCTTTGGGACTTTCAGAATTCTCATCTTCTCTGATGATGATCTGGGACAGCAAGATGACAGTGGACCACTTCTACTCTTCCAGACTTCAGACAGAGTGCAGATGCTCTGGTGAAATCTAATTGAAACACTATGCCCAAGAGAGTCTGGGAAATGTAGTTCCCAAGATCCCACCCTTGGACTATGAGAGAGCTTAAAAAGGCAGAATATTCACCAACAAAAGGTTTTGCCCATGAGTGTTATCTTTCTTATAAAGATAATAAGTTTGAGTATATTTCTATAACAGCATTCTCCTGGATTTCCATGCCATACATCCCTGAGTGGAGAAAGAATAATGTGATGTTATAGCAAGCAGGCTAGGAACTCACATTGGAGAATGTTTATTCATGAGATCATTGTTGAAATAGAAAAAAAATGTTGAGAACAATTGGACTAGAGAGTCTGGAAACACATATTCAGGTTTTCTACCCCAGCTCCAAAGCAACAGGAAAAGCATCATGCTCTCAATACATGCTAATCGAATGAAATAAAATGTGATGAGTGTATTTTATTTTATTTTTTTATTTAATTCTTGTTCAAGTACAGTTTTCTGTCTTGTATTCCCTGTCCTGCCCCCACAGTGCTCCCCACCTCCCTTCCATTTCCACCCACCACCTTAATTATTGTCCATGTGTCCTTTATACTTATTCCTGTGAGTCCCTCCCCTTTTTCCCTATGATTCTCTCCACTCTCCTCTCTGGACCCTGTCAGCCTGTTTCGTATTTGAGTGTCATTGGTCATATTTTGCTTGCTTGTTTGTTTTGCTGTTTAGATTCCTGTTAAAGGTGAGATTATATGGTATTTGTCTTTTATAATGATTGTATTTTAAGATGAAAGTGAAAGCTCTGATTGTCATCCCTAGCAAAATATTCTGGGCCTTGGAACTGAGATCATTTCAGATTCTTGCAAAATGAGTGGCTTCAGGTTAATCTTAATTTACTTTTTTGACTAAGCTAACACTGGAATTGATTCCTTTGACTTCAGAGAAATTTTTGATTGCATTATGTAAGCATTCATGACTTCTCAGCTACCACTTACAGAGTTAGCCATGTCAATAATAATACAATGGGTTCTTTACTTTTTATAAGATGATAAGAATTAATCAGTCATTTTCAGGTCTACACTGCCCTTCTTCCAGCTTCTGAAAGGCAGTATAAAATAAAGCTTTCTTTCTTTTTCCCCCTTTCAAATGGATATTAGCAAATTAATTTTTCCTACATTGACTGTGCCACTTTTTATTGTTCAAGCTGTTACAGTTGTTCCCACTTTTCTCCCCTTTCTCCTGCCTCACTCAGCCCCACCCTAACCCCTAGCCAATCTCCATATTGCCCATGTCCATGAACTGTGCATAAATGTTCTTTGGTTAATCCCTTCACCATCTCTTATCCCATTCCCCTCTCCTTTCTGGCAGCTGTCATTCTATTCTATGTATCTAGGCTTCTGTTACTATTTTGTTCATTAGTTTATTTTGTTCATTAGATTCTACATATAAGTGAGATCATTTGCTATTTTTCTTTCACTGACTGGCTTAATTCACTTGGCATAATTTTCTCCAGGTCCATCCATGCTATTACAAAATGTAAGAGTTTCTTCTTTTTACTGCTACATAGTGTTCCATTATATAAATGCACCACAGCTTTTTTATCCATTCATCCACTGATGGATACTTAGGCTGTTTCCAAATCTTGGTTATAGTAAATAGAGCTGCTATGAACATAAGGCTGCATATATTTTTGTACTGGTGTTTCAGGATCTTTAGAGTATAATCCCAGAAGTGGGATCACTGGGTGAAAGGGCAGTTCCATCTTTAACTTTTTAAGGAAACTCCATATTGTTTTTCAGAATAGCTGCACCAGCCTGCATTCCCACCAATAGTACAGCAGGGTTCCTTTTCTCCACATCCTTGTCAGTGCTTGTTGTTTGCTGATTTATTAATGGTAGCCATTCTGGCAGCTGTGAGGTGGTATCTCATTGTGATTTTAATTTGCATCTCTCTGATGGCTAGTGATGCAGAGCATCCTTTTATATGTCTATGGGTCTTCTGTATGTCCTCCTTAGAGAAGTGTCTATTCAGGTCCTTTGTTCATTTTTTTAGTTGGATTATTTGTCTTCCTGGCATTGACTTGTATTAGCTCTTTGTATATTTTGGAGATTAAAGTCTTCTCAGATGTATCATTGGCAAAAATGTTCTCCCAGACAGTGGGTCCCCTATTCATCCTGCTGATGGTTTCTTTAGCTGTACAAAGGCTTTAGTACCTATCTTACCTTATTATTGTGATGACCAAATGAAATTATATATATATAACTAAGAACAGAGCCAAGCAGGTAGTAAGAGCTCAATAGTATTAGTAATCATTATTATTCAGTGATATAGATCTCCTTGAGCCTAATCAAAACTGCTGTAACCTCTATGTGAGGCTTCTTTACTCCACACCATGGCAGTGACTCTAAGAATCTCTCTGAATATCATGGTGTGAGATTTTCATGCCTGGTATGGATTGATTACCAGGGAACATTGTTTTATCTGAAAAATAAATTTTAAAAATGTCATTCACAATGAGATCAAAAACACAAGATACTTAGGAATAAATTTAAGCAAGGAGGTGAAAGATCTCTACACTGAAAACTACAAGATATTGATTAAAGAAATCAAAGACACAAATAAATGGCAAGGTGCCTTATGTTCATGGATTGGAAGAATTAATTAATATTGTTAAAATATCCATTAGCCCCAAAGCCATCTATAAATCTAATGGGATCTCTATCAAGATTGCAATGGCATCTTTTACAGTAGTATAAAAATCAATCCTAAAATTTATATGGAACCATGAAAGACCCCAAGTAGCCAAAGCAACCCTGAAAAAAGAAGAAAAAAGCAGGAGGCATCACTCTTCCTGATTTCTGATATATCTTATGAACCCTCTTAAGCAGAAAATGCTTGGGAAGCACTTTAAAAGCCAGATCATTTCCCCACACAAAATGGAGGTTCAAAGGCTCACTGAATTACATGCATGCCAGGCTCTTTCACTCCTCAGTGGCTTTACATGTGCTGTTCCTATGTCTGAGATGTCCTTCATTCATCTGCATCTGGATGATTCCTATTTATCCCTTAAGACATGGTTTAGGGTGGGTAGGGCAGGGGAGAGTAATAGGGCAAAAATGGGGACAACTGTAATTGAACAACAATTAAAAAGGCATGGTTTAAACATGCCTCCTTCCAAAAGCTTTTGCTAACATGCTGCTACCCACTATCTCTACTGGGCAAATCAGTACCAAATCAAGTGAGCCAGCCATCACTGCCCTTCCACTGGGTCTCTGTGCACTCCTCTGTCATTGCTTTTATCAACTATCTTTACACCATTTTCTTGCCTCCTTCCATCATCAGGCTATGCATTCTTGCAGTGCAAGAATGATAACTTTTACCTTTATCCCTTGCATCCAGAAAAATGGTTTTATGAAACAAAGCAGGAGTTCAGTAAACACTTGTGAATAAATGAATGTCTATCAAACATATCATTCCTTCATTGTTCTGGATGTGTGCATATAAAGGAAGGAAAAAACGTGATTGGTGTTCTGAAGAATATATAATCTAATTAGAAAAAAAGGAACGTGAAAATGTAGAAGTGAAAGATAGTGTGTCAGCAATTACTGCAATAAGGCTACATAATGAACAACCTCAAAATCTCAGTGATATAAAACACTAGGCATTTTTTCACTCAGAGGTATGCTGTTCTGCTGGTCAAATTCAGGACTCATTGCAAACTGGAGTAATATTTGTCCTCTCAGCAGCTAACTAAGGCATATCTTCTCCTGATGAATCCCTAGGCAACAAGAAGCCAGCCGAACTGCCCACCTAAACTTAGGCTTCTGCTCACATTCCATTGGCCAAACCAAGTCACATGACCAAGAACAGCATCAATAAACAAAAAAGTATGCTCTACACACAGTGGGACAGATAGGGAGTGAATATTTGCTGAATGACAAATTGTCATGCAGAATATCAGAATATCCATTCTAAATGCTTGGGAATGCCACTAACTGTTCTGAATGTACACAGAAGAGAGATTTTAATGAGTTGGGGTAGTCTAGGAAGATTTGGCAGATAAAATATTTCAGTTAGGTCTTTAAACAATAGGCAAAACTAAATGGGGTGGGGGAACATTCCCTGGGGAAGGAACTGAATGAGCAAAGGTGAAGAAATGGCATATTCATAGTACAGTTGATAGTGTATTTGAGATCAGCTAGGTGCAGTTAAAAGAGGAGCAGAAGAGTAGACTACAGAAGTTAGAATTTATCCTTCAGCATTTGTTTAGCTATTGAAGTATTCGGAGCAATTATATGATGTGACTCCTGACTCTCCTTCTTTCCTCACTTTGCCTGGGTAGCCTCCCCGCCCCCAAATATCAATCAGGATTCCATAGTTGCAAGCACACAGAGAGTATTGCTTGCAGGCTTAGCATAAATGGAATAGCAAGGAAATGAGTAAACCAAAATAGGAAAATGGAGGTTGTGTGGGAGCCATGGCCACAGTCATATCATATCCCATAAATCTAGCAAGAGCAGCACTTGTGCTATTGAAAACTGGATTCAGAATAAACAGCATCACCAGTGCAGCACACTGGGACATAGGACCCTGGGCCTGACCATCAGCATCACTGTTTCTATGGCCCTTCAACAAGACTGGCATGACTGCTACCTCTTCAGCCACTGCTCACCCTCAAATATAGTCTAATATAGTAAATATAGTGCAACTGTTCCAGATCTAAACTTTGGTATGTGTGCACTAATTGGTTGAGCTGACATCACCCATCTGTATCTTAGCTACAGGGGCTGCTGGGAAATCAAGTGTCTAGTACATTCAGCATTTATACAGGGAGATAGGCCCCTGCTTTCCATGTATAAGGTAGAAAACTATTCAGAAACAGGAATTGGATCACAAGCTCTACCTCTAAAAACTTCCCCAATCTTATTAACTATTAACATTCCAGCCACACACTTTCTTCTTCTGAAGTGCTACAGCAACTTGTCCTGGAACCACTCCTTTGATATTTGCCTCATGCAGTTTTGAATTTTCAGAATGCATGTATTTGTCTCTCTAGCTTACTTGTAAGCCAGGTAGGGGCAGTGACCATGAATTATATTCCTATGAATCCAAAGTGCTTGTCCCATGGAATTGCTCAGAGGGCCTCAGTGTGGTTTTTATTAATTGACTGATAAAAGCAGTGAGTAAGTGCTGAGAAACAGAAGGGACAAAAAATTGTAACATTCCAATGTTATGTTTTAGGCAAGCAGTAAGAAAGGTCTGAATTGGATGTTCAAATGCAGGGGAAGAGACAGATGCAAGATATTAAGACAGTGGAATGCTAGAGCTGCTCGCACCTCAGCTGGGAGAGCCAACAGTTCATGTCTTTCCCACCTGCCCCAAACCCTAGCTTCTGGTGACTTCTTATCGGTAGATTGAAATAGGCCATGGTGGTAATACTTTTTACACCACAGTATTCTGCAAATGCTATAAAGCTAGGCGTTTTTTTTCCATTTCCAAACTTTTTTTCTTTCTTTTTTTTAAAGATTTTATTTATTTATTTATCTTTAGAGGGGAAGGAGAGAGGAAGAGAAACATCAATGTATGGTTGCCTTCCATGCATCCCCTGCTGGGAGTTGGCCTGCAGGGAACTGGCCTGCCACCTAGGCATGTGCCCTGACTGGGAATTGAACTGCGATCCTCTGGGTCGCAGGCCTGTGTTCAATCCACTGAGCTACACCAGCCAGGGCCCAAACATTTTTCTATTATAGTTTATATTCAATATTATTCTGTGTTAGTTTCAGATGTATGGCATCATGATTAGACAACCACATAATTTACAAAGTGACCCCCCCATGTTCCAAGTGCCTGCCTGGCACCATTCATAATTATTACAATATTATTGACTATATTCCCTATGCTGCGATTTACATCTCTGTGACTGTTCTGTAACTACCAATCTGTACTTCTTAATCTCTCCACCTTTTTCACCCAGTCCCCCAAACTCCTCCTTCTGTCAACTATCAGTCTGTTCTCTGTATCTATGAGTTTATTTCTTTTTTAAAAATTTATACTTATTTTTTTTTAGAGAGAGGGGAAGGGAAGGAGAAAGAGAGGGAGAGAAACATCAGTGTGTGGCTGCCTCTCACTCCCCCTACTGGGGACCTAGCCCACAACCCAGGCATGTGTCTGGGAATCAAAGACTGGGAATCTAGACTGGAAATCAAACCTGTAACCTTTTGGTTTACAGGCCTGTAAGCAATCCACTGAGCCACATCAGTCAGGGCTATGAGTTTATTTGTATTTTGTTTGTTTGCTTCTTTTGTCCTTTAGATTCCACATATAAGTGAAATCATGTGGTATTTTTGTTTGTTCAACTTATTTCACTCAGCATAATACCTTCTATGTCCATCCATGCTATCACAAAAGGTAAGATTTTTTCTTTTTTATGGGTGAGTAATATTTCATTGTGTATATGTACCACTTTTTTATACACTTGTCTATTGATGGGCACTCCAGTTGCTTCCATATCTTGGCTACTGTAAACAATACTGCAATAAATGTAAGGGTACAACATGTTCTTTTGAATTAGTGTTTTAGGTTTTATCGGATATATTCCCAGAAGTGAAACTACTGGGTGATAAAGAAATTCTATTTTTAGATTTTTTAAGGAATCTCCACACTGTTTTCCATAGTGGTTGTGTTACAGAATGTACACACAGGGGCCTGGACTCCAGAGGACGATATACTAATACTGTCCAAACCACTTACTGGGTTCGACTGTCCACCGCCAATTGGAAAGACATCTCTCAATGCCAGAGATTTATGAAAAGGAAAGGAAATGTTTATTTAATGCCATACAGACTTAAAGTAGTGACCTAACATCTTCATTAAAATATCAAAGTCCTTTAGGATATCCACAGATGCACACAGTGCTCCCTTCTCCTGCTGCCCAAATTCAGGGTACCATAACTCAGGAAAAGAGCAAAAGTCTGGTACCCAGGCTCCTGCCACCATCTGCTATGTCGCCATCCAGGCAGTATCTCTAATTAATCCAAAGTAATGTGGCACCTTCTGGTTGTCTACTGACAAGAGTTCTGTGTACCCATTTTCCAGGCAAAGTCTCTCCTGTTTCCCAGGCCATGTGGCCCAAGAGAGTGCCCTGAAGCCACATGGGCCTCTTCTACCAAAGCTGCAGGGGTCTGCATTCTGGCCAAAACCACATGGTTCTTTCTTCCACCAGAGCTACAGGGGTCCGCTAAGCCTCGTGGTTCCCTTTTCTTCCACCGGAGGCAAGAGGGGGTCCTCACTCTGGCAAAGCCTCGCAGTTCTTTCTCCTACCAAAGCTGTGAAGGGGTCTACACTCTGCCAAAAGCACATGGCTCTCTTCCAATGGCTGCAGTGTCTGGGTTTAAATCGCCACACCAATCTTCCTCTGTACCCCCATCTCCTACTACTCCCACAATCAGTTATACCTGCCAGCATTCCTGTACTATTCCAAGTTCACTGGGCTGCCATCGTGAGTCTGGGTAGGTGTGGCCCCGTGTCCTGGAGCCAATCTTCCCCAAGCTCCCACATAGGCACAGGCACTGTAACTCAGGGGGCCTGCCCCCCAGTCACATCTTGGGGGGAAGTGACTTCCATCTCCCAGCTCCAAGCCTGGCCACAACTATTAAACACATCCAAGTGACCTGCCAAAGGCTATAGATATGTTAAATGACCATGCCATGGATTAGCTGTAAGGCTGTGGCTGTACAAAACAGCCCTGCATGTTCCTGCTTCATGTGTCCCTTCCCCCAACTCACACCTGTGGGGGAAGGGGGAAGGACATCTTATATGTCTCTCCAATATTTCCTAGACACCTTGAGGTTTGGACACCATTCCAAATCCCTTTTTCGGGCCTCCCTCTTGGCTGCACCCTGTATCAGTTGCACCGATCTGCATTTGGGCTTTCCCCCCCCAAGGAGCCAGTCATTAAATATTGACTGGGATACCATTACACTGAGGAAAAAGAAAGACTCTCTATAACTCCTTCATTTTTTAAATCAATATTCAGCAATTTAATCCCTATTGCACATGTGTTATTTGTCTTGAATGCAACTCTTCCTGATGTGGAGCTGTAAGTATGAATAATTTTACTTGCCTGTAAGGAAATAATAAGAATGAATGAGAGGATGAGAGAGTTTATATATTAATGTATTTGATTTTTAAAAACTTTAAGTTTAACTTTTAAGATACTTATTGCATCATATAAAATAATCAAATAACAATTTTAAAAGTGTGATTAAATTTTAAGAGATCAGTTAGGTAATGATGCAGAAAAAAGAGATTAACAATGAAGAGCAAGTTCCCAAGTCAATCTTCATCCACTGCCCTTTCACCCCACTCTACTAGACAACTTCCATCCTTAATATGGGTATTCTCACCTCATGAGGAAGGAAAAAATTGTCATTTAATTCTGTGGGCAAAGGACAGCCATGACACTGCACCTTCAAATGTAACACTGGTATATGAAAATGGAAAACAACTCCCCTGGAGCAGAAAATAACATATGCATCTCCGTGAGGGCATGATTGTTTTATAGGTTCGTAAGGTTCTTATTAAAATGTTAATGAAATGCTTTTCAGCATGCTCTAATAGAATCTGCTCAATGAAAGCAGCACTGTTAACCAGTCCATCCGGCTGTGTTATGCTCTCTAGATTGTGTGGCCCCCTGCTGCCATGTGTCCATCAAAGGGAACACTGGAGTGGGGGGGAGTGTCTCCAGGCAACAACTTTGGCCAGTGTTAAGTGTCATAACGGCAACCTTTCCCTTTCTGAAATGAAGGATATTTGTACTTAAAAGTCTTTAAGAAGAAGAAATATTGAGAGCAATTTCTGCAAAAACTTGAAATTAAATGTGTGGTTTTTCTCTATTGTGCTGCATCTGGTGTCTGCAGAATGAATCTTGTTGATGCCAGTTTCAAGGTTGCTGTTCTTTGTGCTTTTAAACCAAGGTCAAGTGAGAGGCAGCTCAGAGGCCTTGAGATTGTCATTGACAAGGAAAATAGAAGCTTTATAGCCAGAGCACTAATTAATCTCTTCTAGAAAAATAGAAATAGGGAAAAATATATATATACACATAAAATTTTGAATGTCAACATAAAATTGTTTTTGTGGTGTTCTGCATGTAATTGCATATGTATAAACATACTTTAGGCACATTAAAATATATGCTCTGTAACTAGATGGGTTTAGGAAAAAATATAAAGTAGTCTATATTACAATAACTTTCCAAATTACTATAGTCGAGGCTGCCCTTCAAGAAGTCTGAAGTTTAAGTTAACTGTCTCAGTTAAAATCAATTTGAACCTTTATTGCCAGTGTGCTTCACTGGATTCCAATATGTCAAAACTAACTTAAGACAAAGAATACTGTTAATAGCATATTTATCTTCACTTACAAAAGGTAACAATTAACACCAGAACAATCCACATATGAAGCATTTCTCAAAATAAGTATTTGAAGATCTAACATAGTGTGGCACTTCTTCGTAGTAGATTTGTAGTTAACACTTTTTGTTCATTGCTAGTTTGAAAATTTGATTATTTCATTCCTTAAAGATGTTTACCTTAAATGTAAATTTAGAAATTGATTTTAGGAAGAAACTATATTTTATTTTAATACAAATAAGTAGCATTGTGCTTCTATAGGAAAACAGACTATTCTAATTTTTTTAGATTCTTCCAAAAGACAATCTAAGTAGAGTAATAGTTCACTCTTCCATAATGTTAAGATATCAGATATTATATAAAATCCATTCCTTCATTATACAAACAATTAAACATGTAAACATTGGAAACTGACTGTGAACCAGGAATTTTATCAAGTTCTAAAGATACAGCAATGTCCAAAACATCCATCATTTCTGCTGCAGAAAGATTTAGAAAGGCCACTCAATCCAGAAAGGGGGTTCAGGCAGGGTTCCACACAGGAGATAGCCTCTAAACAAAAAACCAAAGGAGGGAAAAGGTTTAGCCAGGCTGAAGAAAATAGTGGTATTTCCAGTAGCAGAAGGAGCCAATGTTCAGGGGAGAGAAAAGATCTTTTTTTACTATGTTTTATTGATTGTGCTATTGCAGTTGTCCCATTTTCCCCCTTTCATTCCCCTTCACTCCCCTCCACCCTGCACACCCTCTCCCACCCACATCCCCTCCTTTAGTTCATGTCCATATGTCATAACTTCTTTAGCTTCTATATTTCCCATACTATTCTTGCCCTCCCCCTGTCTATTTTGTACCTACTATTCATGCTTCTTATTCCCTGTACCTTTTAGCCCCATTCTCCCCTTCGCCCTCCCCACTAATAACCCTCCATTTGATCTCCATTTCTGTGGTTCTGTTCCTGTTCTGGTCATTTGCTTAGTTTGTTAGATCTTGAAGGGATTAAAATTCATTTAGTTTTGTCTAGAGTTTAACATTTGAATTTAAAAATTGGTGAAGTATGAGGTTCTGAAAGGTGAGCCTGAGCAAAATCAATGTGGTTTTCTGTGGGCCCTGATAAGGGCTAGGGATTTGCCCTGAGGGCGGCAACCCCATGCCATTAAAGGGTTTCAGTAAGGGGTTACAATAAGATTTGAGTCTTAAAATGGTCATTCTGCTAATGGAATTGAGAATATAATAAGGACAGCAAGACTGGCAGGAGAGAGATCAGATCCTCATGGTATCAAAGTGTGAGGACACGCTGTCCCAAACTAAAATGGTGACAGTGGGGACAGAAAAATGTGGTCTGATTGAAGTGGTGATTAGCCAGTGGAATCAACAAGACTGGTGATTGACTGTACAAGGAAAGTGAGGGTGAGAAGGGCCTATGTCAAAGTTTCTCAGCCTTGACACTATTTTGGACCAGATTGTTCTATGTTGTTAGGGACTATGCTGTGCATTGTAGTATGTTTAGTAGCATCCTTGGTCTGTACCCATTAACAGAAACCCTCTCCTTCTAGCATGACAACCAAAAATCTCTCCAAACTTTATCAATGTCCCCTGAAGGAGCAAAACCACCCCTGGTTGATAACTGCTTGTCTGTTTAACAGTGTTTTCCAACCTTGGTTCCTCATTAGAATCACCTGGGAAGCTTTTACAACATACTGATACCCTGCCCTCATCTGCTCCCACTAGATCAGACTCTCGGAGGGAAAGAACTAAGCAAGGCTATTTTCTTTCTTTTTTTCCTCAAAATTTTTATTTAATTATTTTTCAAGTACAGTTTTCTGTCTATTACTCCCATCCCATCCCACCCCCGTGCTCCCCCCTCCCATTTCCACCCTTCTCAGTTGTTGTCCATGTATCCTTTATATAGGTTCCTCTAAATCCCTCCCCAATTTCTCCTGAAATTCCCTCCCCTCTTCCCTCTGGTCACTGTCAGCCTGTTTTCTATTTCAGTGTCTTTGGTTATATTTTGCTTGCTTGTTTGTTTTGTTTTTTAGTTTCCTGTTAAAGGTGAGCTCATATGGTATTTGTCCTTCAACATCTGGCTTATTTCACTCAGCATAATGCTTTCCAGGTGTTGCAAGGCTATTTTCTGAAATAAATTCTAATGTGCAGCTAAGCTCAAGAGCTGCTCATATACATAGCATTTGAATTTAAAAGCCCATATACAGGGTAAGGCAAAAGTAGATTTACAGTTGTGAGTATGCAAAGCACAGTTTATTTTTATATTATTGTTTCTTAATTATTGTATTGTTTTTCATATGAACACCACACCTTCTGTTAAATTTTAAAACCACACATTCTGTTAAATCTTAAACATTTTGAAGTGAACTTTTTAAATGTCCTACTCTACATAGTGAACATAATGTATATGTTCCCTTATGAATCATATCTGTTAGGTCAGAGTCACTCAAGAAACCAGATGGGTGCAGCCAGCCAAAGAGCAGGGTTTATTAGTGGGGAATAAAAAGAAAAGTGGAGCCAACCTAGGGAGGCTGGGAAGCCAACCAAGGAGAGTTAAGACTCAAGAACTTGGTTGTTCTTAATATTAAGGCAGGGTTTTTAAGCACAAAAAAACCCAAAGGGTAACCGGTTGGGGTGTCAGAGTCCAGCTGGCTAGAGCTGGTTGCTGGGTGCGATTTCTGCTGACCGTTGTTTTTGATACATCTTGTCAGGCTCAAATTAGAGCTGCATCCTGTTATGCCGGATAGGCCGACCCCAGACCCCAGTCTCAGCCGGGCATCTGTTTGTCCTGGGCAGGGTCGGCAGGCAGTGTCCCAAGCAGGCATTTTCCCAGACTACAGTTTTCCATGGCGTATTTTCCCTCCTGGTGATTTTCCATTCCTGCTAGGCCTACCTAGGTCTGTCAATATCCATAATCAGGAACATTTGAAAATATTCATATGCAATTTAAGAAACTGCTATTAGGCATCATTGCAATGTGTAGCAAACCTAACTCATCCATCAGATGGCCCTAGACTCTAATTCACTGCTGATTTTGTCTTTGTTTTGGATACCTCTAGCAAGTCCAAGAAATTATGACATTCAAAGGTCCTTTATTATCAACTTTTCTATAGCTATTTCTCCCTTTTCTTATGCTTATTCAGCAACTTTTATTCACTACATTTTCACTCTAATTTGGAGTTTTAATCAACTGTAAACAGAAAACCTCTAAACCAGATTCTTATAACTGAGTTACATAACAACCACAATGCCTTAAATCACAGGTGGCAAATACAAGCTCTGCAAAGTTTATGCCAAGAGCGAAATAATTCAACATTGGGAAGTATAAAAATGAAATATAATACATTGAAAGAAAACAGGGATGAAAAGCACATAATCATCTTTTTTAACATTTTAATTATTCATTTTCAGAGAGAGGGGAAGGAAGGGAGAGAGAAAGGAAGAGAAACATCAATGTGTGATTGTCTCTCATGCTCCCCCTACTGAGGACCTGGCCTGCAACCCTGACTAGGAATCGAACCAGCAACCCTTTGGTTCGCAGACTGGCACTCAATGCACTGAGCCACACCAGCCAGGGCTCATCTTTAATAGATCAAATTCAATAACCATTCTTGTTTTTAGAAAAGATCAAAATTAGGCAGCCGAAGTACAAGACTTTCCTAAACCCATGAAACAATGAGTACAGAAACCACCAGAAAAAAGTTGATGGAATTTGCCAAATAAAAGCGGAAATTTTTTATATCACAAAAGAATATAAGTAGAGTTAAAAGATATGCAAAAGACTAAGTGGAAGTATTTTCAAATAATTTTGAAATAACAATGAGTTATCCACAATATTTGAAAGGTCCTAAAAACTAAGAAAATTACAAACATGTAAGAAAAAAATCAGCAAAGGACATGAGCAGATGGCTTATAAAAGAAATCTAAATGGCCAATAAGTACACAGAAAAAACTGTAACCTCACTAATAATTTTGATTATTGATATATCACTTTTTCCAAAATGTTGTAAATACTAATAATGAGAATTTGCAAGTATATAGAGGAAAAGGAGAACTTTCTTATATGTTGATGGTGGTGGTGTTACACAGCCTTTTAAAAGGGCATTTTGGTAGAAGTTACCAAGATTTTAAATAAGTTGGATCCAGCCAAGTCCATTCCTAATAATATTTCCTAAAGAATAACCATATCTGTGCCCAAAGAAATATGGATGTTTTGTGAACTGCTTTCAAAAGTGAAAATTTGGTATCTACCTATTAGGAGCATTAAGAAACATTCAATAAGTGCTGGTGTGTCTATATCATGGAATAATGGAAAACTATGTAATTAGGTAGCAGGATGGAAATAGCTCCAAGATATATAGTGTGCAAAATAAAAAAAGATTACATTTTATACTTAGTTTCTTACCCTTCTTTGTCCTGCTTTCCTCAGTATCTTATCAGTTTCCCCAGGAACAGTGCTTTAATAAATCACTGGCACATGAATCTTCACTTCAAGGTCTGTTTCTAGGCCAATCAACCAAAGATAGACTCCTACAGGAACATGGTGGAATGGAAGAGAAATTTCCACACTGACCCTTAAGAGCTACTGAACAGAACCAGCGCTAGATGCCCCTATGAAACACTCCCTTGTGTCCATAAGAAAATGACCAAACGTGTGGGAAAGATTACAAAGCAAATCATTAAAAAGTGGTTATCCCTGGGAGTTGGAGTTGAAGGAAGGTGAACAGAGATTTTTACCTTTCATTTTGCATACTTCTGTATCTGAGTTGTTTTTACAATGAGTATGAGTTCAAATATTACAACTGTAGTTAAAAGGGGGGGTCTTTGTCTGATTCTCAGTCAGGGCACATGCCTGGGTTGTGGGCCAGATCCCCAGTGGGGAGCATGCAAGAGGCAACCACACATTAATGTTCCTCTCCCGCTCTTTCCCCCTCCCTTCCCCTCTCTCTAAAAATAAATAAATAAAATATTTAAAAATAAAGAAAAAAGAATGGGTCTTTGTCACTGCCATTTTATGTGCATAATGGTCTTCAAACTAGAAACTCAGTCTGGTTATACTGGGAATACATAAAGCCTTCTCAAGGGATATGTGAGTACCAGGAACTTTAGGAAAATCAGTACTACTTGATCTCACTTACATGTGGAATCTAATGAACAAAATAAACTAATGAACAAGATAGAAACAGAAGCATAGACACATGGGACAGGCTGACAGCTGTCAGGTTTGGGGGGACACTGGATGAAAGATGGTGAAGGGATCAGCCGAAGAACATATATGTATGACCCATAGATAGGGACAACTGATGTGGCGATTGCCTGGGGAGAGGGGACCTTAGTGGAGGGGGCAAAAGGAGAAAAAATGGGGACAACTGTAATAACAAACAACAAAATTTTAAAAAGAAAGAAAAGCAATTGCTAGATCCTAACTTTTGTACGTACTCTTACCTTAAACTAATTGTACTGACCCCCTTTTAGCCTGACTTTGCAAAATTACATTTCTGTCACTTTAATTCTTTCCCATCCTAAATATTACTGTAGTGTATTTCCCTCAGAGTATTAAAATATCTGTGGTGCCAAAAAAAGAATAATTAGAAATAATTTGAACTATTGCTCTTGGGAAATTAAATGAGTCTAATGACTACAAAACAAATTCTTCAGCAAGACAGATTGTTAGTTTCCACTTTTTTGCTTTCAACAAACAGGAGTACCTAATTGAATTTTCAGCCAATAGATCAATAAAATTTAGCTTTGATGATGTATAACTACCTTGTATTTGGCATATGTTTCAGAAGGAGTTAAAAAATTTGAGTATTATACATTTAAAAGAACTCCTTTTATTGCCATCCATCTACTTATTTATGTGAAAGTTTATTGGTACTTACATCTAAAAGAGCAAACAATGGGAATAGACTTGATGTTGAGTTCTCTTTGTGGGATGAATTAACATTCATCCAGAAATATAAATGAATTAGAAAAATCCCTAGCCATTTTATCAAGAGATGAAATTTTAATAAATATTTAGTTTTAATGTTTAATAATTATTTATCAAATTATATGCTAGATTTCTAGCGTTTTTGGTTAATTGTGTTCTAAGTGTGATAGAGAATTCAAAAAATGAGAATTAAAAAAAACTAACAATGATCATGTTAATTTTTAAAAATAATTTTAGCTCTACCCAAAAGCATCCAGAGGTGACCTCTGAAGATGATACAATATTCATTTGACTCAGAAAACCCCACAAAATCATGAAAATTGAGAGGTTCAAATCTTCATGTTCACTTTAAGAACACTCATGAAACTGCCCAGGCCATCAAGGGTATGCATATTTGAAAAGCCACCAAATATCTGAAAGATGTCACTTTAAAGAAGCAATGTGACACATTCCGTCCATACAATGGTAGAGTTGGTAGGTGTTCCCAGCACAAACAGTGGAGCTGAACACAGGGTTGGTGGCCTAAAAATGAGTGCTGAGTTCTTGCTGAACATGCTTAAAAATGCAAAGAATAATGCTGAGCTTAAGTATTTAGACGTAGATTCTCCCATCATTGAGCACATCCAGGTGAACATGGCTCCCAAGGTGCAGCACAGAACTTAACAGAGCTCTTAGGATTAACCCACACATGAGCTCTCCCTGCCACACTGAGATGACCCTACTGAAAAAGAGCAAATTGTTCCTAAACCAAAAGAGGAAGCTGCACAGAAGAAAAAGATATTCCAGAAGAAGGTGGAGAAACAAAAGCTTATGGCCCAGGAGTAAATTCAGCATAAAATAAATATTAATAAAAGCAAATAAAATAAAATTAAATTAATATGTATATCGACCCATATGCATATTTCTGTAATGGAGATATATAGTATAAAATTGCGTGATAGAAGAATAAAAATTCAATTTCAAGGAAAAAAAGGAGGAGCAGGGCTGGGTAAAGGTGAGCAAAAGGAGGTGAAGTGGGGGCATCTATTATTATAGATATGAAGACATTTTTGAAAAAGAAAAGAAAAAAGGAAACAGTAAAACCCTGTTGTTATAAAAGAGTTTGGGCATTTATTTTTAAATTGATAATGGTAAGTATCAGGCAACTATGATAATCCACATATTACGATATTCTTCAGGATACATTTGTTCCTCAAAATAATGTAACAATTTTATTTCTATAAGTGTAGCTAATGGTAAATAGCAAACTTTAGTTAAAGTAAGCATAATTCTACCTTGGCTAGTGTGGCTCAGTGGTGTGAGTGCTGGTCTACAAACCAAAGGTTCACTAGTTCGATTTCCAGTCAGGGCACATGCCTGGGGTGCAGGCCAGGTCCCCAGCAGGGGCTTCATGAGAAGGAACCATACATTGATCTTTCTCTCCCTTTCTTCCTCCTTTCCCCTCTCTCTAAAAATAAATTAATTAAATCTTAAAAAAAAAAAGTAAGCATAATTCTGTGTTCAGAGCAGTGTTTCACAAGGTGGGGCTTGTAGAGCTCCAACCTCTACAGAAATAAGAATTGACCATGTGACGTTTTGAAAGAAAAGAAAAATCTCAAATTATTTTAGTCAATGCCAAGAAGGAACAGTGTCTTCTAAGATGTGGGCTCTTCAGTTGATAGGTTTGGGAACCAGGGTGACCCTGCTAAGCTGTGTTCAAAGTAGCAGATTGCAGCAGTAAAGGGGCAGGGAATAGCTGAACAGGTTAGGAAGAAACTTAAAGAACATTCTGCTCTGGAAACAAGGAGTCTGTATTCTCTGACCGATAACTCATGACCTTTAGAATCTGCTTCTTGGAACTTGGATAATCTTCCATTGTGTGCTTTGAACCCATTCCTTATCTTGTTAACTCCTGGAAAGACTGTTACTGATATTATGTAGAATGCTGAAATTAAGATTTTTTAAATGCCTTTTTGTCTGTTGGAATAACTATATAAAGAAACCCAAATAGACAATCTCTAAGGAATCTAAAAACTGTCACACTAGTTCACTTGGTACCTGGACAAACAGCAGAGGAATTTTTCTTTTTTAAAAATTGTTTTTATTTTTTAATTAACACTGATGTTCAATATAATATTAGTGTCAGATGTACAGCATAGTGGTTAGACACTTGTATGACTTACAAAGTGATCCCCTGATAAGTCAGTTTCCACCTGACACCATACAGGATTATTATAATATTATTGACTGTATTCCCTATGCTGTACTTTACATCCTCCTGACTATTCTGTACCTGCCAATTTGTACTTCTTAATCCCTTCACCCAGCCCCACACTGATAGCTATTTCTAAAAATGTTCAGTAATCAAATATAAAAACTTCAGTCCAGTGGGGAGAGGGGAAGAAATTTCAGAGGAAAAGGGAAAGGGTTTATAGGAATGAGTATAAAAGACACATGGACAAAAACTAAGGGGGGTGGAAATGGGAAGGAGGTGGGGAGCACTGGGGAGTGGGCTGGGATGGAAGTAAAAGACAGAAAACTGTACTTGAACAACAATTAAAATAAAAAATAATAAAAAAATCTGCAGTCCACACAATAGCCTGGTTCCCCTCCATAATCCCTAATATTACTGAGCACTTAGTATGTACTAGGCACTGTGCCAAGCACTTTATATAGAATGTAACATTAATCTTCATAACCCTATGTAAAAGGTACTATTTTATTGTCATTTTACAGATAAGGAAACTTAGACTCGGAACACTTAAGTAACTTGCTCCAAGTCACATAGCATTAATACCCAGTATGTCAACTTGTTTATCAATGACATATCTGGGATTTGCCGGTGTTCACCACGCTGTTACTGATTGAGAGCTGGTCATTTACATTTCCATTGCAATTTATCATCCACTGGCAACTCCCAAGATAATTTATTTTATAACTTAATTCTCCAGGATTCATAATGCAAGTGGATATTCTTTATATAATCTTTATTGTATATTTTCATTTACCATTTATCCCTTTAACCCCCTCTGTTGGGAACCACTCTGCCTGGTTTTAGGAATTGTAACTACCCCCCATAGCTAAGGCTGAGTGAGCAACCTCCGGAATGCGAGCCACTAAGGAGACAAAGCTTGTCTCTGGCAGCAGCACTGCTTCTGCTTCATCCCCTGCCCCCAATGCTTGGTTGGATAGTCTATGATGGGCATGACCCCTCAGAGGAGGGGCAACCTAAGCCAGACATGATCACTTGGGAAGTCCTCAAGGAAGGACTCAGGGGATTGCAACAAAGAGGGAGTGATGGACCCTCGCCCCCCAGCTATTCTGACATAGCCTGAGTCCCCATTTCTGTCTGGGAGAAGAGCTTCCAGGCTCTAATCCATTTAAGCCTAAAACCTATGATGGTGAAAGTGGTGCAGCCCCTCACTGACTAGAGCAGAATCTGGGGTGATTGGGCATAACAATGAGTTCCTAAAGTCCTGTGAAGCCTGCTTTGCTAAGAGTGCTTTCATTCTTATGATAAGAGCCTGGGCAGGAAATGAATATGTCTCCCAGAGTTTTTGCAAACCCCTTTCCTGACAGACACTGACTCAGACTAAGCCCTCAGATTTCTTTGAAATGTTATCTACTGTTTGATCCTTGCCGCCTGACATTGATTGATGAGCTACCTTTATTTCTGTGTATCAGAACCCAATAAAAGCCATTGACGAAGGGGTTCTTGGTCTTTCTCCTATGAGAGATTGACCACCTCTCCTCCCCAAGCAGATCATGTCTTGGTAGTTTCACTTTCATCGTGGTGGATGGGGGGACTTTGCAGGCAAAGTTGCCCCCACACCCCTCCCCCACAATCACCACACTGTTGTCCATGTCCATGAGTCCTTTTTCCTTTGTGCTCAATCCCTCCACCCTCTAACCTCCCTGCACCTCACTATCTGTCATCTGCTCTCCATCCATGAGTCTGTCCCCATTTTGCTTGTTAGTTCAGTTTGTTCATCAGATTCCACATATGTGTGAAATCATATGTTATTTGTCTTTCTCTGACTGACTTATTTCACTTAGCATAATGTTCTCTAGGTCCATCCATACTGTCAAAAAGAGTAAAATTTTCTTCTTTTTTATGGCCAAATATCCCCTCCCATCCAAAATACCTCACTACAACATTACTCACAGGCTAGTCCCAGGCTGTGAAATGTTTGCTGCTAGTCCATGACAAGATTAAGTACAGAAAGTGAGAAGCGAGCAAACAGAAACCTTTTCAGCAATCTTACATTGCTGCAACATCTAAGAATTAATTTTTATTGTGACTTATGAAGATATCAGACCCTGATGAATTCAAAATTTAAAACAAAAACACTCTCTTACTGGTTCTTACATACCAGTAGGGTCAGTATTAAAAGTAAGTTGCATTGGAGCCATCTACAGTTTTGTGACTTGCATAGAAAAGATGCTGTCCATCCCAAAATATAAACCACACTTCATGCCAGACCATTATTGCAGCATTAACTCCTTTGAGTGCTGAAGTCTGTTGATGTTTAAGAAACCCCCTGCTAAGTACAAGTATCTTTAATGGAAATTTTGTTTATATCCATTAACTATGAACACTATAATCATCACTTCCCACCTTGGTGTAACAAAGGGAAAAGCAGACAAGTCAACTGGTACTGAAGGTGCTCCTATCACGGTTACTCAAGCAATAGTGGTTTCCAGGAGGGGGACCTTTAGTCCTAGAAATACAGCAACTACAAAAGTAAAAGCTGCTGCTATGGCTCAGTTTCCAGTTGTTGCAATGACCTGAGATTTCTGAGTAGTTATTTGAATACCTATTATTTTAGTTTGTCCTAATGTAAAAAATATTAAAGGATTAAATTCAACCACTAATTTATTACAATATATGACTTTGTTTCTTTGGAGGATAGTATTGAGCCCTGATGGGTGTGGCTCAGTGGGTTAGGCATCATTCAGCAATGGAAAAGGTCAGTGGTTCAAGGACACATACCTGGGTTATGGGTTTGGTCCCCAGCTGGGGTTCGTGGGACAGGCAACTGATCAATGTTTCTCCCTCTCTCACATCAGTGTTTCTCTCCCCCTACTTCTCCCTTTCTTCCTCTCTCCCTAAAAATACATAAATAAATAAAATCTTTTAAAAGATAAAGGATACCAATGACTAATATGACCAAATATATCCACCTTATCAGCTACCTATTGCCACAAAAATACAGCAAAAGAAACTACCCTGAAATTCAGTGGCATAAAAAAAATAATTTTTCCTTGCTCATACTTCTGCAGTTTGGCTAAGGGCTGGCTAATCTGGGTTAGTCTCAGACAGGCTTGGATGCCACACTGCAGATAGGGTCCAGGTAAGTTCTGTGTATTTTTTATTAAATTTATTGGTTATTAAGATTATATAGGTTTCAGGTCTACGATTCTGTGATACATCATCTGTGTATTGTATTGTGTGCCAACCACCCAGTGTCAAATTGTCTTTCATCACCATATACTTGGCCTCCTGTATCCTACCCCCACCCCCTTCTCTCAGGCAACCACAATATTGTTCTCTGTGTCTATGAGTTTCAGTTTTATACCATTCATATGAGTGAAATCCTATGGTTCTTAGCTTTTTCTGACTGACTTCACTTAGCATAATATTCTCAAAATCCATCCATGTTGGTGCAAATGGCAGTTTTTCATCCTTTCTCATGACTAAGTAGTACTCCACTGTGTATATGCACCATATCTTCTTTATCCAATCCCCTTTTGAAGGGCACTTTGGTTGTCTCCATGTCTGGGCCATTATGAATAATGCTGCAAAGAACATAAAGGTGCATATACACCTTATGTGAATACATGTGAATACACAACCTTTGTGAATACGTGTTTTCAAATTTTTAAGGTAGGTACCCAGAATAAGGATTGATGGGTCATATGGTAGCTCTATTATTTTTTTAATTTATATTTTTTAGATTTTATTTATTTTTTAAATATATTTTACTGATTATGCTATTACAGTTGTCCCATTCCCCCCTTCACTCCCCTCCACCCTGCACAACCCTCCCCCACCATTCCCCCCTTTTGTTCATGTCCATGTGTCACAAGTTCTTTAGATTCTATATTTCCCATAGTATTCCTGCCCTGCCCCCTGTCTATTTTCTACCTACCATCTATGCTACTTATTCTCTGTACCTTCTCCCCCCTTCTCCTCCTTCCACTCCCCTGTTGCTAACCCTCCATGTGATCTCCATTTCTATGGTTCTGCTTGTGATCTAGCTGTCCTCTTAGTTTGCTTTCATTTTAGGTGTGTTGTTGATAACTGTGAGTTTGCTGTCCTTTCACTGTTCCTATTTTTTATCTTCTTTTTCTTAGATAAGTCCCTTTAACATTTCATATAATAAGAGCTTGGTGATGATGAACTCCTTGAATTTGACCTTATCTGAGAAGCACTTTATCTGCCCTTCCATTCTAAATGAAAGCTTTGCTGGATAGAGCAATCTTGGATGTAGGTCTTTGGATTTCATGACTTGGAATACTTCTTTCCAGCCCCTTCTTGCCTGTAAAGTCTCTTTTGAGAAATCTGCTGACAGTCTGATGGGAACCCCTTTGTAGGTAACTGTCCCCTTATGTCTTGCTGCTTCTAGAATTCTCTCCTTCATTTTGATCTTGGCTAATGTAATTCTGATGTGCCTTGGTGTGTTCCTTCTTGGGTCCACCTTCTTTGGGACTCTCTGAGCTTCCTGGATTTCCTGGAAGTCTATTTCCTTTGCCAGACTGGGGAAGTACTTCTCCTTTATAATTTGTTCAAATGAGTTTTCCACTTGTTGCTCTTCCTCTTTCCCTTCTGGTACCCCTATAATTCGGATGTTGGAACGTTTAAAGATGTCCTGGAGGTTCCTAAGCCTCTCCTCATTTTTTTGAATTCTTGATTCTTCATTCCTTTCTGGTGGGATGTTTTGTTCTTCCTTCTGGTCCATTCCATTGATTTGAGTCCCAGTTTCCTTTCCATCACTATTGGTTTCCTGTGCATTTCCCTTCATTTCAATCATTTTAGCCTTCATATGTTCCTCTAATTTGTGGCAAAAATCAACCAGTTCTGTGAGCATCCTGATCACCAGTATTTTGACCTGTGCATCTGAAAGGTTGGCTATTTCTTGGTCACTTAGAATTATAGGCTCTGGGGCTTTGAGCTGTTCTTGAGTCATAATGTTTGGTCTGATCGCACCTATTATGTTTGAGGGGCGGAGCCTTAGGTGTTCACCAGGGCCGGGCAACCCATTTGCTGGGTTGTGACGCTGTATGTAGGGGTGGGGTCAGAGAGGGGAGAAAAAATGTCATTTTGCTCTGCTCCACTCTCTCTCTCTCAGATTTCTGTCCCCTCTGTGGCTTCCCAGAAGCAAATTGGGCCCCTCTGGTGCTGGTTCCCGGGTGTGTGGGCCCGTGTACTCTCCAGGACCCTGTGGGTCTCTCCAACAAACTCTCTGTGAGCCCGGGAGCCTCTCCTGGACCCTCGACCCCGAGAAAGTCTTTCCAGTTGGTGCTTTCAGGCTCTAATTTCCATCTCTGGGGCCCTAGCCTGAGCAGTCTATCTTACTGTTCGCTCCTTTGCTTGGTTTATCTGTGTGCAAATGTGTGACTGCAGTCAGTCAGCCAGCTGCCCTGTGCCCTCACTGGGTCCACCCATCGCCACCCCATGCCTGGCATCCACCAACCGCCTCCACCTCTGCTCCTGGATTGGTTGGAGCCGAATTATCTTTCCAGCCTGACCCCACTCTGCCACTGACTCCGCACCTCTTACTGGTCTGGCTGAGTGGTTTGTTGTTGTCGAACTTCCATACAGTTCAATTTTCACTGTTTTGGCTGTGTTTTTGTTTCTAAAACTTTGCTGTCTTTAAATTTAGTTGTAGGAGGAGGCACAGTGTTTCCACCTACGCCTCCATCTTGGCCGGAACTCAGTAACTCTATTCTTAATTGCTTGAGGAACCACCATACTGTTTTTCACAGTGGCTGCACCAGTTTACTTTCTACCAGCAGTGAATGAGGGTTCTCTTTTCTCCACAACATCTCCAACACTTCTTATTACCTGTCTTATTGTTAACAGCTATTCTCTCCTTCTTATGGTTCAGAAGCACAAGAGGGCAGGTAGAAACAGATGCATCTTAAGGAGGTAGCTCAACACTCACTTCCCATCCTATTTCATGGGCCAGGGAAAAGGGTATGGCCAAGCCCAGAAAGAATTTTCTGCATCTAATGAGCATCACTAACTACACATGAAAACGGGAATGGATATAAGTAGGGGTAACAAATTGAAAAACTTAACTACATACATTAAGAGTCTTACTAGAATTTTGTTTTCAAGAGGCCAGAGACTGTCTGTAATATTCTCGACTGTGACTTCTGCTGTGTAAAAAGCCTCCCCAAACTTTAGTGGTTAAAACAACAATTATTTATTAGCTTATGATCACAAGATTTGAAAATTTGTAAAAGGTGAAAGATTTATACAATCTGAAGAGAAACCAGAGTATAGATTTAAAAATTTGGATTGGGTTCCACTGAGCAGTTTTTCTGCTGTGATATTTCCTCTGGGCTCACTCTACAGTTATAGTCAGCTGGTCAGTTTTCTAGGGACCAATTGGTCTAGGATGGCCTCACTAGCTGTCAATTGGTGTTGGACTATTAGCAAGAGTAGCAAGGATGATAGGGCCACATTTCTCCACAGCCTTATTCACAGCCTGGAGGTTTAAGGTTTCTAGGGCCAGCAGGAGAGATCAAGCCCTAATGCACAAACCCTTATGTTTTTCAAGCTCCTGCTGGTGTCACATTTTCTATTATCTCATTGGCCAAAGGAAGCCATATCGCCCAGCCCAGATTCAAAATATACAGGGGCACAGATACAGAGAATGTGAATAAATTGTGATTTGTTACTGCAATAAGCTACTGTACCTGGCACCATTTCTGACACATCACAGGCACTCAGAAACAGCTGAATAAGTGAATACTGATGATTTATCTATTATATGTTATCAGCTATGGACATTGAAAATCTTCCAAACTACTACTGATCCATGACTGCTATATTGATGTCTACCAGAGTAAGGTTTTCAGTGATGTATTTTCCACATCAAGGAGATATTGGGGGAGAGGTGGGGGGAAAGGCAGACAACTATACTTGAACAATAATAAAATTTTTTAAAAGAAGGAATATCATGAGCATGCTTTTCAAATTTCCAGATGCCACAATATTTGAAACTAATACATTGGATGGCATAATTAAAATCCAAAATATTGAGTCAGAATAAACATATAATATTTTATTTTATTTTTTTACAAATCAACTTTATTGAGATGTACATACAAAAGACTTACCCATTTAAAGTGTACAGTGTGATTAGTTTTGACAAATGTATGTACCAGGGAAACTACCACCATAATCAAGATACAGAGCATTCCTATTACTTCTAAATGTTTCTGGATGCCCTTTGCAGTTCATCCATCTCCTCACACTTGGCTCATGGCATTCACTGATAGGCTTTCTATCACTAAACATTAAATTTGGAAACATGTAATATAAAAGAATCAGTAGCATGTTCTGCATTAAAATACAAAAAATTTATTTTTAAAGCTTAGAAAAGCCACATTTGACCTCAAGTCATTTGAAAACAAAATTGGATAATTCCAAGTTCAGTTGGAACCCACAATATAAGTCCATTTAAAAAAAAACATAAAAATGCAATTTTAGCCTATGTGAAGATTATATTCATATATATATTTATTTAGTTAATTAGTTAGTTAGTTAGTTAGTTAGTTATTATCAAGGAGCCTAATGGTTCTGGTAAAAGCATAACACAAAACTTTTGTGCATTCCTAGATGCCCCATATGAAGAATTTCCACAAATTAGAAAGTGTCTCAAGAAGAACAGCCAAGATGCTGAATGCTGTGGAAATCATTTCACATGAGGAAAAATTGGGGGGAAATGAGATATTTATCCTAAAAGATTCTTGGAGAAATATGATACTGACCTTCAGATCTGAAGAAGTTGTCATGTGGAAGAAAGAACAATCAGCCTGTGACGTTCTAGCAGCTTCCTCAACTAGTAACTAGAAAGTTATAAGGAGGCAAGTTTTTGCTCCATACAAAGTCTACCAATGAGACACAAATGAAATGGAACAGCTAGATAGAATTAGAACGTGCTCCCCTCACTGAAATTATGTAAGCAAACACCATCTGTCCATCTTTCAGGGATATTGCAGGAAAAAATATGTTTTTTAAATTTGCCATGAGGTTGATCTAATGCCATCTAAGTTCCCTACCAAATCCAAGGTTTCATCTCGTGCTTTGTATGTATGGGGGAAGGGGCAGGTTTGAGGAGGGAGGACTATTGGAAATATTAGAAGAGACTCACTATTTTCACTTGTATATGAACTAGTTAGAATAATAATGTTGCAGAGTCGTACACCAAGTAGAAAATTAGTTAAGGTTATTTTCTAATTGAAACTGAATTACTGACAACAGTTGCCAAAATGAGAGTCACAAATTCATTTCAAATAAAGAAAGCACAACTAGAAATATCCTACTTTAATTATTTTCTATACAAATTTTATTGTTAGCACACTCATGAATTTGCCCTCCAATTCCAGTAAAATGTATGTTTTCTTCTTTTTTCCTCTTCTCTCAATGTTGCAATTTTTATCATTTTATTACTGATAGAAGTAAACATTTATTTTTATTTTTAAGTTGTAAAACCATTATTATTATTATCCTTCCACTAATTAATTCTATCTCTGTGGTTGTGGTTGTGGTTGTGGTTTGTAAAGTACTGCTTTTCTGCATCTTGATGTAAAAGAAAAACTGTTTTTAAACTGTTCCCTGTGATGTTAAACACAAAATATAAAATAAATTCTGTTCATTATCAAGATTTATCTGTGTCAAATCTTTCTAAAGCACAAAGCTTTATTAATGAAGCACTGAACATTAAACTCCCCAACAGCCTGGTATTAAAATGGCAACAATAATCTACTAGATAAAGACAAACATGAGGATTAGTTTTCAGTGAGAGCAGGGGAGAGATGTGTGTTATTTTAGTGGAATTTTATAGCTTCTGGTTCCGTATTGTGTCAAAGATCTGAAGAAAGGGAAACTGAATAATCATTGTAATTGACTCCAAAGAGATTAGAAAGCAATTGAGGGGGTCTTGGAATGAGTAAGAGTGAGTGGATGAGAGCAAATTTCCTTACTAAATTTGCAAGCTGAGCCCCAGAGATACAAAGGAAGCTGAGCAACAAAAATCAGAGAGCATCTTGCTTCTCGCTGGTCCAACTGCAAGAAGGGGACAGTGCCAGAAAACATGGATGTCAGCGAAGTCAGAATTAGGAACCCATGGGATAATCTTTGTTAGCAGAAGAGAAGAAGGGATCTATCAAGGCTGTCCCTAAGGGAAATGGAGTTTGTGCCAAAACCTGCTAACAGAGTGGGGGAGGCTGCTTTTTGAAATAATAATCAAGGGATTTCAGATCAAAAGAATGTATTTGAGAAGCTATGGGGATATCTTTGGGAACAAGAAGCAACAGAATAAAGAATAAGAATCCTTCATTATGTATGTTGTTAGAAGCGCATCAAAGTTTTCAAAGGTCACGTTTTATATTTATCCTTTTCCCTGTTTTATGGTCTTCATCTATATAGATGATGCCACTGATTTACATGTCAATCAAGATACATATATAGAATCTTAACTTTTTTGGAGTTAGACTGGACTGAGCAACATCTCAAATCATATCCCCCTTGTGGCCAAGAACAGATATGTATGAGATGACTGTCTGTATTCTTGGTTTGTTTGTTTTGTTTATTTTTATTTTTATTGTTTATGCCGTGACAGTTCTCACTTTTTCTCCCTTTCCTCACCTCCACCCAGCCCTACCCGCTCCCCTTCTCAAGCCAATCCCCAAATTGTTGTCCACGTCCATGAACTGTGCATAAGTGTTCTTTGGTTTATCCCTTTACCTTCTTTCATCCCATTCACCCCTCCTTCCCCGCAGCCATCAGTCTGTTCTATGTAACTAGGCTTCTGTTACTATTTTGTTCATTTGTTTATTGTGTTCATTAGATTCCACATATAAGTGAGATCATGTGGGGTTTTTTTCTCTCACTGACTGACTTAATTCACTTAACCTAATAGTCTCCAGTTCCATCTGTGCTGTTGCAAAATGTATGAGTTTCTTCTGTTTACTGTTGTATGATATTCCATTGTGTAAATGTACCACAGCTTTTTTATCTACTCACCTACTGATGGGCACTTAGGCTGTTTCCAAATCTTGGCTATTGTAAACAATGCTGCAATGAACATAGGGGTGCATATATTTTTTGTATTGGCATTTTGGGATCCTTGGGGTATATTCCCAGAAGAGGAATGGGCAAAGACCTGAACAGACACTTCCCAAACATCCAGAGGGCCCATAGACAGATGAAAAATGCTCAGTATCACTAATTATCAGAGAAATGCAAATTAAAACCACAATGAGATATCACTTCACACCTGCCAGAATGACTATCATCAATAAATTGACAAATAACAAGCACTGACAAGGATGTGGATAAAAGGAACCATAGTACACTGTTAGTGGAAATGCAGTCTAGTGTAGCCACTGTGGAAAACAATATGCAATATTCTTTAAAAATTAAAAATGAAACTTCCTCTTTATCTGGCTGTGGTTTAAAATAGCATTCACCTCCCAAGAAACTTACTGTATTCATTTAAGAGATTTATATGTCCTACACATACAGAGCCATAGAAATATCACCCATTTTACTAGATATTAGCCTAATATGAAAGATTTTCTTTCCACAAAAAGTAAATGTTTATTGCTGAAGAATCAGATCTGTCTATAACTGCCAGATTCCAGAATTAACATGATCATTGCACCGGACATCACCCATTTGTGCAAAGTACTTGCTCCTCCTTCCCCCTTTTCCAGCCTGTTGCCAACCAGAAGACTACCCAAGATGAGCTGCATCAGTGGGCTTCCTTTTCCCTCTAGTTTCAGGTTCAGTTTGGCCTTAGGGCTTACTGGCAGAAGATAGGAGAGAGAGGAGTGAGGGGAGAGAATTTGGTCACCCAGCTCCCTCTCTGCCCAGTCACCTAATCTTGGCTGCTTTCTTCCATCAAAGGCTAGAGCTTCTATCACCCTACTCCTCTCTTCACGCTGCCTTCTCTCACTCCAAGTCCCAATACCAGTTTTCTCTCGTCATGCTTTAAGGCTTAGGGATGCTGATAGCATTCAGTAGTTACTAGCCCTGGGGTACTCCATGCGCTTTGTGGTTTTCCTATATTCTGACTATTCATTTGTTAATGTATTTATTAAACTAGCCTCAAATGACCCAGGTTGACAGTGCCATGTTGACACTAAATGATTTAAATACCTAGCAAATTTACTAATATAGGAGAAACAGAGACTATCCATAGGAAGGCGAAACTTTTATATTTGGGTTTTCTTATTGAGTAATTACTATAAAAATAATAGGTAGTGTTTACTGAGAGCTCAATCTATGCCATCAACTGCTCTGAAGAAAATTTGTGTGTTAATTCATATAAATTTATAATTAAACCTATATGATGATGGCACAGGAAAGTTAAGTGACTTGCTCATTGGATATTATGATTTATAATAAAAATATATATATTTTGTCTTTATCCCAGTTTCTGCCACAGAGCTCCTAAAACCCTTGGATTGTCCCAAGTGATAAGAATGATGAAGGTGTGTTGATATTCATAACAAACCCCATTCAACTGCACCTGAGTTGTTATTGAGATGACTTTTGGAAAGCACCTACAGATGGGAGCTTGGTCCCAAGGGAACCAACCAGTGGTTGGAGTGTTGGAACTTTCAGTTCCATCCCTGACCTCTGGGAGGGGAGAAGAGCCGGATGTTGAATAGATGGCCAATGGCCAATGAGTTAATTGGTTGTGTCTATGTAATGAAACCTTCATAAAAACCCAAAGGACAGGGTTTAGAGAGCTTCCTAAGTGGTTAACACATGAAGATTTGGGGATAGTGGTGTGCTTGGAGAGCATGGAAGCTCCTTGCCCCTTCCCCACACCATGCCCTATGCATCTCTTCCATTAGGCTGTTTCTGAGTTATATCTTTTTATGACAAACCGATAATGTAATAAGAAAAATGTTTCTTTGAGTTTTGTAAGTTGCTCTAGCAAATTTAAAAAAACCCAAGATGGGACCTGTTTCAATCTCAGATCCATTGCTGGTAGATCAGAAGCAAAGGTGACAGAAACCTGGGCTTGTGATTGATATCTCAAGTGGGCAGGCAATATTGTAAGACTGAGCTTTTACCTGTTGAATCTGATACTATCTGCAGATAGATGGTGTCAGAATTGACTTGAATTGTAGGATACCCAACTAGTTTCAGAGAATTGCTTGGTATGGGGAGAAAAACCAACATGTTGGAGTTAGTACCAGAATGGTGCTCAACTCCAGCACAACTCATTATACACAGTTAATAAGTGGCAGAGTTGGTTGTGAACCAAAGAAATATGACTTCTGAGTCCATGCTGGTAACACAGAACAATACTGCCTTTATACACAAGAATGCCAATAGAGTAATTCATGGGAAAGTGTATGTGTTTCAAATGGAAAATTACATTCATTGAAACTTTAAGAATATATATATTTGCTAAATATTAAAATTAAACATATTGGATTTAATTTTTAGCAGAAAAAATTAGAAAATATAGTATTACACAGATAAAAGCCCTGCGAGAAATGGCATTTCAAAAAATGTAGATTGGAAAGGAAATTAGTGTCTATTAAGCACCTACTCTCCCACCTAAAAGTTTACATACAAGCATACATGCTAACCTACATATTTTATTTATATAATCCTTATAACAATCCTGTATGGCAGCTGCTGCTGATCTTATTTTATAGATGAGGAAACTGAAACTCAGATTTAGGTCCCACTGCCACAGGTCATTGACCTCCTTGGTTATCATGTGTTGCCCACCTCATACTCAGGGGTTGGCAGCCTCACCCCCAATGTAGAACAACCTGAAAATTAGGGATATATAACAAGACCTATATGAAGCCCAGAATTTTGAAAAGTTCTTTTTAAAAAATGTTTATACTGGGCCCTTGATAAGGGTGAGAAGTCTCACTCTAAGTTTTAAGACTTTATTTATTTTTTAGAGAGAGCATAAGGAAAGGAGAGAGAGACAGGGAGAAACACCAATCAGTTACCTCTCATACACCTCCAACTTGGGAACTGGCCCCCAACCCAGGCATGTGCCCTAAGTAGGAATTGAACCAGCAACATTTTGGTTCCCAGGCTGTAGTTCAACCCACTTAGCCACACCAACCATGTCCTGGAAACTTCTTAAAATGCAGTCCCATATTACAGTGAATGAAATCATGATGATGACAAAGATAACAATTTTTTAAAAGCCACTTTTGCCGTATTTCCAGCTGGTTCTGTAGAATCTAGCTATGCTATCAGTCCCTCTGAAATGGTTTTCCCATCTAAGGCAAAAATCAAATCATTCTCCTTCATTTTCACAACCAAATGTTATCTTTGCTGACACAGCTGGTATCTTCATTCAACAATTTTACACACTCGTTACAAAGCCCAATTTTGAGTTGATAACTATCTCTTCTTGCCTTAAGTACAGTTTAGACAACTGGTAATTGAAAAACTCAGACTTAGGGACATTGGTAATTTGTCCTTTTTTTCCTTCTTAATAAATGAATTCCCACTTTGTTTTCTAGGTCGTACAGATCCTGAATCTCTTAGGCATTGAACTGGAGTGGAAGAGCAATAAAATGTCTTCATATCTTGCCTCTGGGTTGCTCTATCTAACAAACCAAAGCATGGGTAAGGAATTATTTTTTTAGCTAGTTCCATAAGCCATAACATTGTGAGAAATTCCTCCAAATTTCACCAGTAACCTATCTGTTCATATTTATTC
This sequence comes from Sturnira hondurensis, assembly GCF_014824575.4. Classification (NCBI taxonomy): domain Eukaryota; kingdom Metazoa; phylum Chordata; class Mammalia; order Chiroptera; family Phyllostomidae; genus Sturnira; species Sturnira hondurensis. Next base: position 7,878 of record NW_028079215.1, on the reverse strand, counting down.
TAAGCTCTTTTTCAGTTGTTATTGTGTGTGAATATTCATGAGAGTTTTTTGTGAAACATTAGGGGGATCTACAATGTGAGACACCTCTTTAAACTCCCCCATTGATTTTTCTATATTTTAAATTATAAACCTAAGTAAAGAAAGTTAGGGAATAAAAGCAAAATTGGCACCAAGCAAGACATCAGGTCATATTATGATATCTAAAATGTTCTCAGCTTTTTGTTTCCTACTGCCTATCCTATGGGACAATTTGCCCATTTCTAGAGACTTCTTGATTATCTAGAGCTATCTTATGTGGGCACTGCAGTCTTAATTAACAAATTTTAGAACTGAAAATTTTCACTTTCATTTATATTTCTTTAGCTCCTCCAAACTCTGTTCTTTTTTTAAAAGATTTTTATTTATCTATTTTTAGAGAGACAGGAAGGGAGGGAGGAAGAGAGGAAGTGAAACATGGATATACAGGAGATACACTGACCAGTTGCTTCTTGCACGCACCTAACCAGTGACCCAGCCTGCAACCCAGGCACATGCCATGATTGGGAAATGAACCAGTGACCCTTTGGCTCACAGGCTGTACTCAATCCACTGAGCCACACCAGCCAAGGCCAAACTCTGTTCTTAATAATAAGTTAGCATTAAATATAACTTGTACTATATAAACTCAGTTCTATAACTAGCTACATAATTTGTAAGGCCCAACGCAAAATGAATCTATGGGACCTTTAGTTCAAAATTTTTTAACAATTTCAAGATGTAAACAACAAAGCATTAAACTAGCCCTTCTAAACATGGCACCCTACTCAGTTTCTTCAATATATTTTCAGCGCATTAACATATTTTAATGTTGCAACCTCTTGGATTATTTTAAAGCAAGAGCCTCTATGACAAATGGCCAGAAGGAAGCTTCCTGCCATATGAAAGCTAGTAATGTGTGCATTTAATTCCTTGTATTTAAAAAATATATATGAGAAAAATTCTAACATTTTTCTTCTAGTATTTAATGTTGGGGAAAAAGTCTTTACAAAAAATACATGTGCTTTCTTCCATTATTCATTTCTTTATTTACAAATACTTACTGAGTAGCCATTCACTGCAAATACTGCTCCAGACACTGGGCTAAATCAGTGAACAGATGCACAAGGAAAAATTCCTGGCCTTTGTGCAGTTTATAATTAATGGATGGAGTTATGATCAATTTCCTAACCTTTTCAGGGAAAGCTCTACTGAAGGCTGACAGTGTTTTCAGTCTTTTCTTCCACCATATGTTAGCACATTTTGCACACTATATTAAAAAAGCAAATAAATATTTAAAATTTAACTTTAGTGCACAGTAGGCATGAAATGGGGAAATCTCATTCTAACATACAACCTTTCTGTACTTCACAGAACTTGTTTAAATGTAAGAGCAAGTGCAAACTTCTGTCTAACTTAGGTGGATTATTAGCTATGAATTAAAAATATCTTTCCATGTAACTCATTGATGATGAATAATCGAGTTTTTGTGTCAATTTTAGGCTTATCTCAGTCACCTTATTTGATAACCAGGCATTGGTGTTATATCTAGTACCAACTTAAATAAAAAGGGGAGAAGGGAACAAAAAAAAGCTAAACAAAGCTTTTCATTGAATGTGATCACTAAATAGCAAAAATAGAAAATATATTTAAAGCTGGCACTCTGAAATTTCACAAGCTTATATTCAATAAGGGGATTAACTGGAAATGGAAAAAATACAATAAAGATTAAATCAAAAAATAAAATTAAATTAAAGTTGAAAAAACAAATAAAAGCTTATATTCAAACCCTGGCCAGGTAGCTCAGCTTGTTAGAGCATCATCTCAATGTGCCAAGGTTGCAGGTTTGCTCCAGGTCAGTGCACGTACATGAGTCAATTAATGAATGAAAAAATAAGTGAAATGACAAATCAGAGTTCTCTTTCTCTCTCTTCATTTCTCTCTCTAAAAACCAATTAAAATATGTATATTTAAAAGCCTATATTCAAACAAGTATACCTGAAATTCCTTGAACTGCTGCTGGGCAGGATAGTATTTATTGACAAAACAACAGCACATAGTTAGTAGGGGAACTGAGCTTTGTATCAGACATTCTGCCATTCTCATTCTGAATTCAAATTCCTAAACTTCCCAAAAATCAGGGCACAGAGGGATAAAGAGGCAGAGCACCGAGGAATGTTATGGCAGTGTAATTACTCTCTGTGTGATAGAATGGTAGATATATGTCATTATATGTTTGTCCAAATTCCTAGAATGCATGAAACCAAGAACAACCTTAATGTAAACTATGGACTCTGGGTGACAATGATGTGTTCCTGTAGGCTCACTGATTGTAATGAATGTACCACTCTGATGCAAGATGTTGTACATATGTGGGAGCAAAGGGTATATGGTAACTGTCTTGTGCTTAATACTGCTGTGGACCTAGCACTTATCTAAAAAATAAAGCCTGCTAAAAAAAAAAAAAAGGCCCACGTAACTCTTTGAATCTATTATCTCCTTAGCCGAAGCACCACTCTGATCTTTAGTTGGACTTGCAATAAAATACAGTTTGAGGCTTTCTAACCACACATAACAGGCCCAGCTCAGCTCTTTGAAATTTGAAGGATACTCTAATGGCTTGAAATATCTCAAAAGAATAAGAAAATACTGAGTCAGCAGAGAATGACCCAGAAATGAATAGCCTGAAAATGTTCTTTCATTCAGACAATGTAAAAGTAAAAATTATTGAGATAGCTCCTTAAATTATCACATATACCATAAAATCCTTAGAAGTGGAGATAAGTGGGAACTGGGAAAGCTTTTCAAAACTGGGCTTTGTTAAGTCACTTTCTTAGTTCAGGCTGTTGTAATAAAATACACAGATTATATGTCTTAAGCAACAAATACTTAGTTTTCTCGCAGTTCTAGAAGCAGGTTCAAGATCAAGGTGTTGGCAAGGTAGGCTTTATTCTGAGATCCCTTCTTTTGGCCTGTAGGTGGTAGCCATCTTATCATGTGCTCGCATGACCTCTTTTTTGAGGACGTACAGAGAGAGTAAGAGCTCTCCAGTGTCTCTTCTTCTTAGGGCACTGATCCCGTCATGACAGCCCCACCCTCATTACTTCATCCAAACCTATTTCTCAAAGTACCACCACACTCAGGTTAAAGGTTTCAGCGTGTAGATTTTGGCAGAACACATAGCAGCATTGTTCAAAGTTTGGTCTCTCAGCTCTACACATAGAACATAAAGAAGGGAACTTTGTTTACAAAGCACTTATTATAGTCTGGCACTAGGTTAAGGGCTTTAGTATACTTTTTCATTTAATAGAGCAAACTATATTGGGAGGCTCAGAGAGATGAAATCACTTTCTTTAAGTCACAAAAAAGAGTAAACTTTGAAGATTTAAACTCTGTCCCATTTGACCCCAAGGCAACAGTCTTTCTGCTAACCTATGGGACCTTTCTTAAATTTCAATATTTACTTCTAGCTTATTTAAGAGTGATTAGGCCCAAAGTAACAGGCTTACACCTCCAAGGTCACATGAAACCAATTTGAATCAGAAAGTCAATGTTTTTATTTCATAGAGGGAGCGACTATTGGTCAAAGAGTAGGTATTTGTGTTTGCTTTTTAATCCATGAGTGAGTTCAATAAATTGATATTTTGTAATTTCTTAGTTAACATGAAGTCAGAGAAAAAGAGATTTGGGTGGTCTGTGAAGGTATTCCAGTACTGGCTGATATTTAACATTCCTGTTCTGTTGGCCATGTGATTCTTTATGTCCCTTCACATCAATATTATCTAGCTTAGGAGTTAAGCACTATGTCAATCTAAATGATTGCATACAGCCAAGTATAGTAGCAAAAAGAAAGAAAAAGAAGCTCAATAACTGTTTGCTCATTACCTGGCAACATCATTCAGCACACCTTCAAATACTTTGCTGTCAAGCCTAAAGAATCTACCAATGTCCTTTATTAGATTTGAAACTTAGTGGATCTAGCCTCCAAGATTCTTATCCCTCTTCCATGTTGACCCATACTTAGCACCTCACTGCAGCTCCCCTCTCCCTGCAAATAGCCCCAGGTTAGTGGTGCAGGAGTTGGCAGGTTGTTTTTTTCTGTGAAGCGCCAGACAGCAAACACTTTCAGCTTTTCGGGCTATATGATTTCTGTTGCAACTACTCAACTCTGTCATTCTAACATAAAAGCAGCCACAGACAGTATGTAAATGAGTGAGCATGGCTGTGCTCCAATAAAATTGTATGCATGAAAAAAAGACAGCAGTCCAGATTTGGTCTGCTAGCAATAGTTTGGCCTCTCCTACATGAGGAAATAACATAGTTTTATTGAAATTGTATGATGAATGGAGAAAAGTATTCGTTTACATCACACTCTTCACTCAAACAATTAAACTCTTCACTCTTCACAGTTAAAGCCCCATTGAAATTCTAATTGTTTTACCCCAAATTCTGTTTCTGGCCTCCAGTATCCCCAGGTTTCTTCTCTCCCTTTCCACCACAAATCTTTCAAAGACCCAATATTCTCCAGAGCATTTAGCCTGCATGTGTTTGTATGTTTTTCAGGGTTTTTCTGATGATTGATTTCTAGTTTTATTTCATTGTGGTCAGAGAATATGCATGAAATGAATTTAATCTTATTAATATATCAAGAACTGTGTCCTAACATGCGGTCTATTCTAGAAAATGTTCCATGTGCACTTGAAAAGAATGTATGTTCTGCTACTTTAGGGTGTAATGTTCAGAAAATATCAATTAACTCCATCTGCTCTAGTGTGTCATTTAAGGCCGCTGTTTCCTTGTTGATTTTCTTCCTGGAAAGTCTATCTGTTGATGTCAATGGAGTGTTAAAATCCCCTACTATGACTGTATTACTGGTTATCTCTCCTTTTATGTCCATCAGGATTTGCTTCACAGCCCTGACAGGTGTGGCTCAGTGGTTGAGTGTCCTCCAGCAAAGCAAAAGGTCATCAGTTTGATTCTGGGTCAGGGCACATGCCTGGGCTGCGGGTTCAGTCCCTAGTTGGGGTGAATATGAGAGGCAACTGATTGATGTTTCTCGCTCTCTTAAACTGATGTTTCTCTCTCTTCATCCCTTCCCTACTCTCTAAAAACAAATAAATAAAATCTTTTTAAAAGATTTTCTTTATGTATTTATGTGCTCCTATGTTGGATACACAAATGTTTATAAGAATTATATCCTCTTGTTGAATTGAGCCCTTTATCATTACGTAATATCCTCTTTTGTTCCTTATTATAGCCTTTGTTTTAAAGGCTTTGTTTTAAGGTCTATTTTTGTAAGTATTACTCCCTCAATTTTTTTTTGTTTCCATTTTCATGAAATATCTTTTTTCATGCCTTTAATTTCAGTCTGTGTGTGCCTTTTATTCTGAGGTGGGTCTCTTGTAGACAGCATATGTATGGGTCTTGTTTTCTTATCCATTCAGCTACCCTGTGTCTTTTGATTGGGGCATTTAATCCACTTATGTTTAAGGTGATTATTGATAGGTATATATTCTTTATGACTGTTCCTCTTTTTTTTCCTTCCTTCTTCTTAAAGAAGTCTCTTTAGCATTTCTTATAATACTGGCTGGTGGTAACAAAATCCTTTAACTTTTTCTTGTCTGGGATGCTCCTTATTTCTCCTTCAATTTTAAATAATAGCCTTGCTGGTTGTAGGTCTTTGCTTTCCATTGCTTTGAATATTACATGCCAATCCCTTCTGGCCTGAAATGTTCCTGATGAGTAATCAGATGATGGTCTTATGGGAGGTCTCCTGTGGGTAACTAACTGTCTTTCTCTTGCATCTTTTAAGATTCTCTTTGTCTCTAACCTTTGGCATTTTAATTATGATGTGCCTTGGTGTGGCCTCTTTGAATTCATCTTATTTGGTATTTTCTGTGGTTCCTGGACTTGTGTGTCTTTTTCCTTCACCAGGATAGGAAATTTTTTAGTCATTATCTCTTCAAATAAGTTCTTGACTATTTGCCCTCTCTCTTCTCCTTCTGGTACCCTTATGATGTTATAGATGTTATGCTTCATGTTGTCCCAGAGGTTCCTTAGAGTACCTTAATTGTTTTAAATCCTTTTGCCTTTTGATGCTCTGATTGGGTATTTTCTGCTACCATGTCCTCCAAATCACTGATTTGACCTTCTTCTTTATCTAACCTACTGTTAATTCCTTGTAGTGTATACTTCATTCAAAAATTGTACTCTTCATTTTTGACTGGTTCTTTTTTATGGTCTCTATGTCCTTTATGTTTACTATTTCTTTGTTTAAATTCTCACTGAATTCATCCATTCATCCTTGAGTATCCTTATAACAATTGTTTTGAAGTCTGTTTCAGACAAATTGCTTGCCTCTATTTTATTTAGTTCTTTTTCTGGGGATTTTCCCTGTTATTTAATTTGGGTCATGTTTCTTTGTCTCCCCATTTTGGCTGTTCTTTGTAATCATTTCTGTGTATTAGATAGATCTTCTACGTCTCCCAGTCTTGGTACTGTAGCCTCAGGTAGTAAGTGTCCTGTGGGCCTCAGTAGCTTAGTCTCCTTTATCATCCAAGCTTGGTGCTCCAGGAAAGTCTATTGTGTGGGTTGTATGAGCCCTCCAGTTTTAGTTAAGTCTTCATCGCTGTCATCCCCTCCATGAGTGGAGTTGACCCTCAGGCTAGCTGCCTGCAGAGATCTCTTTTTTGATATACCACTTGTGGAGCTAATTGGATCCTGCTCTGATGTGGTCTGAAGCTTGCCACTGGGTCTGTTGGTTCCTAGGCCTTTGGGAGGGACTGTGGTACAATTCAATGTCAAATGCTGCCTATATCTGACCTTGGGCTACCTGTTTGGAGTTACAAAGCAATCCACAGTTAGTGGCTATGTCAGCTGGCCCTGGATGTGTATGGGAGGGGCCAAGGTGTACACCAAGGTTGGCTTTTACCAGCACCAAGCCTGGGGCAGATCAGGAAAAGGCCCAAGGCACCCCAAGATCTGCATATCTGCATTCACCTTATTCCACTTGCCCCGCCTGTCAGACTCAGTCACTGAAGGAGCCTCTGGCATTACTCAAGGTACTTGAGGTAGCTTCTCAGTGAGTCACCAGGTAGGGGTGAGTGTTGTTCACCAGATTAATATACGTCCAAACTCGAGTGCTGGTGCTGGGCCTGAGGCTACTCAGCAAAAGTCCCAGGGTACACCAAGAACAACCATCACCTGCTGGGCACCTGTGTACTTTTATGGTTTGGCATGGTCTCAGGGAGTAATCAGGGTAAGGTAGGCATAATTCTTCAGATCTAAAAAGGCCAAAATTTGGTTATGTGGAAGGAAGACCCAGCACCAATTGGGGATGTGAGGGAAAAGTGACCCCTATCATAGAGCCAAGCAACTCAATCTGTCCCCAGTTCTGGCCAGACCTCCTAGAGAGCCCTAGTTCATCAGGGCAGGGCCAGCAGAAATCAGGAAGGTGGGGCTAGTGGATATCTTGTGGAGGGGCAGCACCAGTCAGGTTCATGGGAAGTGGGGGAATGGCCCTACCCCAGAGCCACACAACTTAGTCTCTTATACCTCTAGGTCTGCCTAGACCTCTACACTCTGAACCTAGGTAGCTGACTTCTCCACAGGACATGAGCTTGATAGGTCGGGGCAACATGGAGTCAGGAGGGTTAGGCTATTGCATTCCCCCAGACTGATGCCATATGGAGGGGAGTTCTTGACCCAGGAAAGGTGGCATTTGTGAGCTCTGTGGGAAAGAAATTCAGTACAGACTCCGGAGGAAGATGGCGGCGGAGTAGGACAAAGGATTTTGCTTCCCTTCACTCGCCGGAGAAAAACCAGGCTGCTCTGCAGAGGAGCACAGTGAACACCCAACAGGGA
>NW_028079214.1:0-941 GCF_014824575.4 Sturnira hondurensis | reverse complement strand
GGCAGGGGGTAGTGGTGGGGGGTAAATGGAGACAACTGCACTTGAACAACAATAAAAAAATAAAATAAAAATAAATAAAAAACCACATAGTGTGTTTACGGTACTGTATGCTATATATGGTTTGGTACTCTCCGTGGTTTCAGGCATCCCCTGGGGGGTCTAGAACTCAGACCCCCTCCAAGGATAAAGGGGGCTACTGGACTGAATATATCCGTGCTAAAGACTGAAGATCCCTGAAGGAAGCTGTAGTGGGGGGGAAAGCCTGTTCCACAAAACACAGCCCCACATCTGGCTGAAAACATCTGGCTGGAGGTTAGCATTGGCTTTATTCTTACTGAATGTAAGCGTGCCTTTTGGAAACTGGGCTGTAAAGCAGCATTTTCACCCTTTAAATCTATCTCACTTTCCTAAAATCCTTAAATATCAAAGCAGCAGTGTGACCCCCAGCTAATGATACTTCAATCGTGTAAATGACCATATCTCCGTCATTCAAGAGTTTTTGGAGCCTTATATTTATTTACAAAACACCCAGATATTTAAATCTTCCCCATACTAATGTGGAACTATGTTACTGGGTGTGTTTTACTGAATGTCCATTATGACCGCATGCCCATAGGTCCCTCCCCGCCCCGACACCTTGCCCATGCACAGAGGGCGTGCCTGCTGGGAAATCTTCTCTGTGGGTCTGTTGTGTGGCTTCCCGTCCTGGGGCAGAGCCCTGACCACCCTCTGGACTGGGTTTTCCAGTAAACAGTGGTGGTGGAGGGCAGGTTGTGGTGTCCACCTAGGCAGAGGGCATGTGTGTTTGCTGTCATGGTTGTCAAGATTATGTCCCCTCTGGTCAGAGGTTGGCCAGGTTTGCTGCCCTTCCTAAAAGACTGCGGCTTCCTGAGCTTGGGCTTCCTGCACGGACAGGTGCCCCTCTGTGGGATGTGTCAGCC
>NW_028079213.1:0-920 GCF_014824575.4 Sturnira hondurensis | reverse complement strand
AGAAGTGGTGAAAGTGGACAACCTTGTCTTGTTCCTGATCTTAGTGGAAAAGTGTTTAGTTTTTGTCCATTGAGTATGATGTTGACTGTAGGTCTTTCATATATGGCCTTTATTATACTGAGGAATGCTCCCTCTATTCCCACTTTGCTGAGCACCTTTATCATAAATGGGTATTGTACCTTATCAAAAGCTTTTTCTGCATCTATTGATATGACCATGTGGTTTTTGTGTTTGCTTTTGTTTATGTGGTGTATTACATTTACTGATTTACGAATATTGAACCATCCTTGCATTCCTGGGATGAATCCCACTTGGTCGTGGTGTATGATCTTTTTGGTGTATTGTTGGATGCAATTTGCTAATATTTTATTGAGGATTTTAGCATCTATGTTCATCAGCGATATTTGCCTGAAGTTTTCTTTCTTTGTTGTGTCTCTATCTGGTTTTGGAATTAGGATGATGCTGGCTTCATAAAAAGAGTTGGGGAGTTTTCCCTCTTTTTGGATTTTTGTAATAGTCTGCAAAGAATAGGGGTTAGCTCTTCCTTAAAAGCTTTGTAGAATTCTCCTGTGAAACCACCTGGTCCAGGACTTTTGTGCGATGGGAGTTTTTTGATTACTTCTTCAATTTCATCTGCTGTTATTGGCCTGTTCAGGTTTTCTGCTTCTTTTTCATTGAGTTTTGGAAGATTATATTTTTCTAGAAATTTGTCCATTTCACCTAGGTTTTCAAATTTCTTGGCATACAGCTCTGCATAGTAACTCCTTACAATCCCTTCTATTTCTGTGGTATCAGTTGTAATCTCTCCTCTTTCATTTCTGATTGTGTTTATTTGGATCATCTCTCTTTTTTTCTTGATAAGCCTACTCAAAGGTTTATCTATTTTGTTTATCTTTTCAAAAAACCAACTCCTGGATTCA
>NW_028079212.1:0-2032 GCF_014824575.4 Sturnira hondurensis | reverse complement strand
GGTGCAAAACTGTTGCTATGCAAAACAGCTCTCAATGGCCCTGCTCCATTCGTCCCTTCCCCCAACTGACACCTTGGTGGGGGGTGGTGAGGACATCTTACTATTTCCTCCAATATTCCTGTACACTTTGAGTGGACACCATTCCAAATCTTTTTTTGGGCCCCCCTTGGCTGCACCTTGTATCAGCCTGGGAAGCAGAAGACACTTTGCCTGGAAAAATGGGTACAAAGAACTTTTGCCAGTGGACCACGAGAAGGTGCCACATGGCTTTGGAGTGATTAGAGATCCTGCCGGGAAAGGACATAGCTGACAGTGCGACATAGCTGACAGTGCCAGCATCCTGAAACATGGGCGTGTGCTACTTTTCCTGAGATACGATACCCTGAATTAGGGCAGGGGGGAAGGAAGCTCTGTGGGCATCTGCAGTTATCCTAAAGGACCTTGACATATTAATGGGGACATTGGGTCAGTACTTTAAATCTGTGCATAGCTTTAAATAAACCTGTCCTCTCCTTTTCATAAATCTCTGGCATTGAGAGACGTCTTTCCTCTGGAAGCAGACAGAGGAGCCCAGTAGGTATTAGTATACCGAACTTGGGAGGGGCCCTTGTTCTGTAACAGTTTTTGGCGTCCCTCAGTAGGCAAATATTGCCTCCCCCTTGGACCTCTGTTTCATAACATCAGGAGAGATAAAGGGATAGAACCTGTAAACTACCTGCATGCAAAACTTAAGACATAAAGGTTACAAATAAAACCTGCATTATATAAGTTCTCAAAACTGTGAGTAGAAAAATAAAAGAAAGTTAAATGGTAATTCTTTAGAATTAAATAAAGACATTACTCCTCATAGTTGAGATTTGGGTATATAGGGAAGGCTGTATTTTAAGGAATTATTCACAGACGTCTTTTGTTAAAAGGATGAATCCTGGAAATGAGAGGGTAAGGACAGAAAAGTAATTAGAGTGAAAAGTGAGGTTAGCCACAATGGAATGGCAGAGTGAGTCAGAGTTTTATCAGGGCCAAATAGAAATGATGCCTTTAAAATGCTGAACAAAACCCCTAAAATCTTATAACAAGTTATATTTCCTTTATGAGTGAGAGTGAAAACATTATTTAGATGGAATGTATTGATAAAGGCTACAGCATGGATGAATGTGGGAAATATTCTGCTAAGTGAAAAGAAACTAGACACAGAAGTCCACATATTGTATAATTTTATTTTTTATGAAAAATCATAACAGACAAATCCATAGAGAGAGGAACATCAAGTAGTCATTCATTTCTGGGGTCTGGGCAGGGAGTGGAAAGGAGAGTGACTCCTAATAAGGATGGTGTTTCTTTTGGAAGTAATAAAAATATCTTAAAATTAGTAGTGATAATTATACAGCATGTCAATATACTTTTTAAAAAGCTGAATTGTACATTTTGAAAGACCGAATTTTATGGTATATGGATTTTTAAATGATTTGGAAGATTTAAAATAATGGAATAACTTTTAATACATGAAAAGGAAATGTTAGATGTACATTACTAAGGATTTTTACAGCTCACAGACTACTATTATGAAAGCTTATATACCAGTACAAATGATGCATGGACTAAGACTGGAAAAGAAAAGTGGAAAAGGTACGATTACCCAGAATGAACACAGAAATTAGCTGAACAGTTTAAATTTGTGATAATTATGGAAATAAAAATGATGTATTGTCTTAAAAATAGAATGAATATATTCTAAAATTCAAAACATGGAAGCTGAGGAGTTCTGAATTAGCAGGAAGTTAAAGTTCTTTTTTAGAAATGTAAATTGAATACATCTTAATAATAAAATGATAATTATTAAAAGAGCTTAAGTAAAATGGGTACATTTCCAACTAAGGTGGTGAAATAATGGAAATCTTAATACTAGATAAATCTATGAAAAATCAAGACAAAAATAAGCAAAGAAAACAGGAATCAAAAAGATAAAGTAAATCTGGAAAGCATTATGCTGAGTGAAATAAGCCAGGTGTTGAAGGACAAATACCATATGATC
>NW_028079211.1:0-663 GCF_014824575.4 Sturnira hondurensis | reverse complement strand
AACAAGAGGACGATGCGAGCCCTGATCACGTAGACGAAGACTGCGGTCTAACGGCTGACTGCCCCCCAGGGCCTCTGCCATGAACCCCAAAGCAGGGCCCAGGCAGCAAGCGGGAACGGCCTCCCCGGCTGCTGCCCAGCTGAGCACCGGGGACCCACCAGGCACCGGCACCAGGAGGGCTCGTCTGCAAACGCCATTCGCGGCGTGGCTGCTGTGCTCTCGGCGGGCTTGCGCCTGGCCCCTGCTTCGTTCCCAAGCCTGGCTGTTTGAGGATGGTCCCTACCCCAACCGTGTCTCCCTGCCCGGTCTGGCCCGTGCTGGTGTGGGCACCCGGAGCCCCAGCGGGCACACGACTCCTTGTTCCAGCATAAACGCCCCCCACCCCCATGGCCACTGCAAGCGGCCACACGCTCCCACGCCTTCTCAGACCAGCGGTTTCTAGGCTCGGCCACATCACGGGTGGACCAACGCCTAAAACCGCTCCGAAGGCACATGCTAGGGTCAACAGTTCTGACTGTTGCAACGTCAGAGCATTTTTTTTTAAAGCCAGCCTCTCACTTCCCTAAGAGGAGAGCTGCGTCAACTCCAAGGTAAGAAGATTAGAAGCCCGACGTGAATTTTGAACTGCATGGATTTAGCGTAACACCCTACTTTGTTGGGATA
>NW_028079210.1:0-2012 GCF_014824575.4 Sturnira hondurensis | reverse complement strand
TTGAGAAGGGGCAGAAAATGTTGGGAAGAATTTTAGAATTCTGCCCACCACACTAAGATATTCAATTGTTTCAATACCAAATGTGGAAAATAGCATCCCCATTCCATTAAATTGCCTTAGCATCTTTGTTAAAGTCAATACGCCATATTTGTGTAGATCTGTTCCTGGACTCTCTTCTGTTCAATTGATCTATGTGTCTATCCCTTCCAAGATAACATATTACTTGGTATGACAGTTTTGTAGTAAATCTTAAAATTAAGCAATGTGAGTTCTATAATTTAATTCTTTTTAAAATTTGATTTAGTTATTCTAGTCCCTTTGTATTTTTTTTCTGAATTTAAAAATGAATCTGTCTCTACAAAGTGTCCAGCTAGAATTTTGATTAGAATCACATTAACTTCATGGATCTATTCATGGACAATTGAATCTTAACTACATAGAGTCTTTCAACCCATGAACACAATATTTCTCTCCATTTATTTAGGTCTTTCTTGATTTTTTTTATTGGCGTTTGGTAGTTTTCAATATACAGATCCTGAATGTTGTTTATTATATACACTTATATGTTTAAATTTCTTTGAGTATTACTACTATTTAAAATTTTTTGTTTCCAGTTGTTCATGATGTACATTGGGCTTTTGAGGGTTGACCTTGTATCCTAGAACCTAGTTAAAGTCACTTATTTTCAGAAGAATTTTTTGTATATTACTTGGTCCTATACAAAAATTATATTGTTTACAAATTAAGAAGCTGTATCTCTTTTTTTCCAGTCTGTATAAATCTTAACGATTTGTCCTGCCTTGTTGCACTGGCTAGAACTACCAGTACAATGTTGAATACAACTGGGGATTCTTGTCCTATTCCTGATATTAGGAAGAAAGCATTCAGTCTTTTATCATCAAATATAATGTTAGCTTTGGGTTTTTGTAGATATACTTCATTAGTTTAAGAATGTTTCCTTCTACTTTCAAATTTGCTAAGAGAAAGTTGCTTTGTGTCAGATGCTTTTCCTGTTTCAAATGGTATGATCGTGTTTTTCTTTTACCTGTTAATATGACAGATTTCACTGATTGGTATTTTAATATTGGACTGGTCCTGTGTTCTTGGGATCAATTATGCCTACTTGTGGTGTTTAGTCTTTTTATGCACTGCTGGATTTAATTGGCTAGTATTTGGTTGAGGATCTTTGCAGCTACGCTCATGCAAGATACTGGTTTGTAGCTTTACTTTGTCGTGAAGTTGTTTTCTGGTTTTGGTATTTGGGTAATTCTGGCCTCTTAAAATGAGTTGGAAAATTTTCCTTTTCTATTGCTTGCAAAAGATCATTCATGATTAGTGTTATATCTATTTTTCAGAGAATAACTTGCCAGTGAAACCCTCTGAACCTATAGTTTAGTTTTTTAGAAACTTGTAAACTATGAATTCTACTTCTTTAGTAGATATAGGATGATTCAGTTTATTTCTTCTTGAAAGGCTTTTGGTAGTTTGTCAAGAATTGTTACATATCTTCCATTTTGTTGAACTCATGTGCATGGAGTTGTTCAGAGTATTCCCTAAGTATCCTTTGAATGTCCCTATGGTCTGTCATGATATTTCCCTTGCATTTTTAAAAGATTTTTTAAAATTCTCACTCAAGGACATGGTTATTAATTTTAGAGAGAGGAGAAGGTAGGGAGAGAGGGGGAAACTAACATTATTGTGAGAGACACACATCAGCTTCCTCTGGTACAAACCTCCACTAGAGAACAAACCACTGGGGAACGAAACATTTGGATGTTTTCCAGTTGTTTTTTATGTTATTAATTTCTAATTTAGTTCCATTATGGTCATAGATCACATGTATGATTTCAATTCTCTTAAATTTGTAAGGTTTGTTTTATGATCTGGGATACCGTGTATTTTTTGTGTCTGTATGCACTTGAAAAGAATGTGTATTACGCTACTCTTGGTTAGAGTGTTCTATACATGTCAGTTGATGAATGGCATTGTTCAGTTCTTCTGTACTCTTGCTG
>NW_028079209.1:0-649 GCF_014824575.4 Sturnira hondurensis | reverse complement strand
TCTGCTTTGCTGGAACTCACACACAAAACCCTTAGATTGATTCTCAGCCTGCTCCTTGGGCCACAGAAGCAAAGCCACACACCTGCCATCTGGCTTTGCCTGTACCAGTCATTTCACTCAAATTGTTGAGCCTCCATTGTGCCTACAGGTTCCTTTTTAGCCATCTTTCAGGAAAGCAACCTTCGTTCCTTCCCTGGAAAGACAGGCATGAACCACACAACCAACCAAAGTACCAGGCTTGTTTCATGGGCTTTCACTAGCTCCACAAGTCAATGCAAGTTCATCAGGGCTTTCTGGTAACGACCAGAACCCATACATGCCTCCTTCAGGCATGACATTCCAGTCAAAGTCCTGGTTAACAAAACCATTATTTATGACTGGTCTTATTAGCTTTATGCAAAGAAACCTTACGTCATCATCCATTCCTTCAGAATGCCAGATTCTGGAGGGATCAGGTAGAGAGAAAAATACAAAGCATGATGGAAAATCCTTTTCCTTGTTCACTTTCCTACACAGTATGAAGTTTCAACCTTTTCTGGAATCCTTAATTTCCTTTTCAGAGCAGATACAGAGCAAAATCCGAAACACAGAGTTCCAAAACGATACACAGATAGAGGCATTCTCTTGTACCAATGCGTCCACTGGTGCC
>NW_028079208.1:0-655 GCF_014824575.4 Sturnira hondurensis | reverse complement strand
CACTATTATAAAAGTCCCTCATTTTCCCCCATTACACCCCCCTCTACACAGCCCCTGCCCCACCCTGGCCTTCACCACATTGTTGTCTGTGTCCACATGTCCAAGTTCTTTGGCTAATCTCTTCTGGTCCCTCCTCCCCTTCCCCCTCTGACAACTGTCAGTCTGTCCCATGTGTCCATGCCTCTGGTCCTATTTAGTTCATCAGTTTATTTGGTTCATTATATTCCATACATGAGTAGGATCATATAGTATTTGTCTTTCTCTGATTGACTTATTTCCCTCAGCATAATAATCTCTAGGTCCATCCATGCTGTCACAAAGGATAAGATCTCCCTTTTCACAGTTATGTAGTATTCCATTGCATAAACATACCACAACTTTTTTAGCCACCAATCTGCTGATGGGCACTTGGGCTATTTCCAGGTCTTGCCTATTGTAAATTATGCTACTATGAACATATTGCTCTGGCCTGTGACCATAAATAGGTGGGTAATCCTTGAAATCCTAGAACCCTGGATTTGGAGCCAGAAGGTACACATTTTCATTGCAGTCCTAGTGCTTAGTCACCATGAGGAAGTTGTTCAACTCTTCTCTGAGCTTTGATGTCGCATATAAAATGGGGACTTTTTTTAGCAAAGACCACATCAAGCAGCAC
>NW_028079207.1:0-810 GCF_014824575.4 Sturnira hondurensis | reverse complement strand
CAAAGCATTTAAGGAAGAGCTAACCCCTATTCTTCACAGACTATTTCAAAAACTCCAAAATGATGGGAAACTTCCAAACTCTTTTTATGAAGCCAGCATCATCCTAATTCCAAAACCAGATAGAGACACAACAAAGTAAGAAAACTTTAGGCCAATATCACTGATGAACATAGATGCTAAAATCCTCAACAAAATATTGGCAAATCACATTTAAGAACACATCAAAAAGATCATACACCACGACCAAGTGGGGTTCATCCCAGGGATGCAAGGATGGTTCAATATCCGCAAATCAGTAAATGTAATACACCACATAAACAAAAGCAAAGACAAAAACCACATGGTCATATCAACAGATGTGGAAAAAGCATTTGATAAGGTACAACACCCATTTATGATAAAGGTACTCAGCAAAGTGGGAAGAGAAGGAGCATTCCTCAATATAATAAAGGCCATATATGAAAGACCTACAGCCAACATCATACTCAATGGACAAAAACTAAAATCTTTTCCACTAAGATCAGGAACAAGACAAGGTTGTCCACTTTCACCACTTCTATTTAATATAGTATTGGAAGTTTTAGCCTCTGTGATTAGGCAAGAAAAGGAAATAAAAGGCATTCAAATTGGAAAGAAGGAAACAAAACTGTCACTGTTTGCAGATGACATGATAGTGTATATGGAAAATCCTATAGACTCTACCAAAAAACTGCTCGAACTAATAAATGAATTTGGCAAAACAGTGGGATACAAAGTCAGTATCCAGAAATCAAAGGCATTTTTGTATACTAACAATGAATCAGCAGAAGC
>NW_028079206.1:0-736 GCF_014824575.4 Sturnira hondurensis | reverse complement strand
TGTTGTCCATCATGAGTATGCTCCCCCAGGACAAATGATGAATAAAAAGTACAATTTCAATGCTTTTCATTCATTGATACAATACAATGAAAATGGCTGCAGCTATTGGCAACTGGTGATGGCAGCTTCATCACAAAGATGTGCCCATTCATGTATCATGTCTTGTGCAAAGTTTTTTGGTGAAACATCAAATCACCCAGGTAACTCAGCCCCCCTATAGCCCAGATTTGGAGTCCTGTTATTTCCGTTTTTTTCCAAAACTTAAATCTTCCCTTTGAAAGGGAAGAGTTTTCAGACTGTCAATGAAATTCAGGAAAATATGATGAGGCAGCTGATGGCAATTCCAACAAAGGATTTTGTAGTGTGTTTTGAACAGTGAAAGAGATGCTGGGAGAACTACGTGAGGTCCTACTCTGAAGAGGACCAAGGGGTCATTGTCCTATGTACAATGTTTCTTGTATCTTCTCCAATAAATGTATCTTTTATCATATGACATGGCTAGATACTTTCTAGACAGAATGTTACTGTGTTTCCATTCTAAACAAAAGCTGAAGGTTTTCATCTCTAGTAGATATTATAGGATATACTTCAAGTGGGAGGAAAGTGGTCACATAGGACTGAAGAGCAGAAGGCATTAAATACAAAGAAAGTGGGAAATATCTGGGTAAATATAAATAAATGTCGGGTGTATGAAATAGTAATAGTAATGCATAGTGGTGTTAAAAAGAATTAAAAG
>NW_028079205.1:0-812 GCF_014824575.4 Sturnira hondurensis | reverse complement strand
TAGAAAATCCAAATAGACTCTTTAAGGTTATAACCTAAAAATAAATTCCATCAGTAGAGCAGAATATCTATTATCCCTGTTTTTATTCTATTTGAATTGGAAGTTCTAGTCATGCAGTAATAAAAGATAATAAAGATTTAACAGAAAGAAACATAATTACCTGCTGTGAAAACCCAAGAGGACCTACAGACAAATTATTAGAACTAAGAGGGTCCCCTGGTTGCAGCATATAAGACCAGTAAGCGAAATAGAATGCGTTTCTATATCCTAGCACCACAGAGCTAGAGAAAGTAGTTTAAAAAAGACTCCATTTATAATAACAACAAAAACAAGTAAGCAAAAAAAAATTCAGCAAAAGACCTACAAGCTGCTTTATGTAGCAACTAGCAAGACTTTATTTAAAAACATTAAAGAAGGCCACAGTAATGGAGAGATAAGCTATGTTCATTGCTGGTAAGACTGGACATCATAAATATGCCAATTTCCTCCATATTAATTTCTAAATTTAATTCCATTTCAATCATAATCTCTGAAAGGTTTTTCACTGTACTTGAAAAATAGATTCTAAAAATACAGAGAGAAAAGCAAGACTAACCAAGGCGAGTCTGAGGCTGGCGGGGTGTGTCCTGGCAGATACGACAACTTCGTATTAAGCCAGTGCAGTTGAGACAGTGTGTGGTGTGAGGAGAGAAACTCGGATGTGGGGGGGCAGAGCGGCACCCCCAGAAACATACAGGAGGCTTTAAATCCCCACACGCAGGTGGGGACTTGTCTGAGGTGGCACTGCAAATCAGTATGAAAAGGACGGGCGA
>NW_028079204.1:0-832 GCF_014824575.4 Sturnira hondurensis | reverse complement strand
TGTTTCTGTGTTCCTGGACTTCAGAATGCGCCTTCGTCCTGGGAGTGTTCAGTGAATGCACACTGCACAGTTGTGTGTGACTCTACAATGATTCACCCTCTGCAGCTCTGTTGAGGGCCACAGAACGACCGGTGCTTCACAAGCCCACTTACACCAGCTGTGTTTTCAGTTGGGTCGGAAGATCTGTAACTTGTTTTTCTTTTTAATTTAATTCTTGTTCAAGTACAGTTTTCTGTCTTATATTTCCAGCTCTGTTCCCCCCCCCCCAGTGCTCCCCTACCTCCCTCCCATTTCCGGCCCCCACCTTAGTTATTGTCCATGTGTCCTTCATGCTTGTTCATGTGAGTCCATCCCCTTTTCCCCTGTGATTCTCTCCCCTCGCCCCTCTGGACCCTGTCAGCCTGTTCCGTATTTGAGTGTCATTGGTCATATTTTGCTTGCTTGTTTGTTTTGTTGTTTAGATTCCTGTTAATGGTTATATCATATGGTATTTATCTTTCACCGCCTGGCTTATTTCGCTCAGCATAGTGCTTTCCAGTTCAAGACCAGGCTATGGAGACACTGGGACCAGTGTGCAGCGATGGGGAGTTTCACTTGTGAGTTGGAGCATTCGTCTTAAGACCTCAGGGCCTGAGCAGGACACTGATTCATTGTGTTTATGTTCCGACAGAGCTGGGGTAGGGTTTGGGGGGCAGGTCTTCTGCTCTACGCCAGGTATTCACAGAGTCACAAATAAGTTTCCCTGCAGACAGTTCACCAACAGGTAAAACATGAGCATCAAAGTTTGAAATACTAACATAAAGCAACAACAAAAACCGCATTATAAAGCAGG
>NW_028079203.1:0-584 GCF_014824575.4 Sturnira hondurensis | reverse complement strand
GTCCTGCTCTCCCGTTTGACAAACCCACTTCCTCCTGGCCCAGTCATCCCCCACACAGGGCCTGCTCGCCAGTCAATTTGGCCTTCAAGCCGGTCAACAGCCCTGAGGACCGCCACCAGGGCCCAAGGTCTGCCCGCCCGGGGACTGGCCCACGGGCAGCAGTCAGAGCGGCCGCCCCAAGGACTTCTTCACCCCTGCTGTCAGCCCTTCAGACTCTCCCGGCGCCATGGTGAGCCTGCACCCCGCAAAGAGTTGGTTCTTAAGACGTGCATTTAAAAATACCCTGGATGGTATGGGTATATATAGAGAGAATGAAGCCAGGCACCTCAGCCCACACGGAATGCAAATATGCCTTGGAAAAATCTATGTTGTGTCTCAAACACAGGCCTGAGACGGGCACCAAACCCCAGAAACCAGCACTCAGAACACCCGCGGTGTCGCCCGGCCCGGCCTCGGAACAAGGGCCATGTCCCATGGCGCTCTGATCACTCCCCCAGGGCTGGGGGCATGAAGCTGCCCAACATCAGTTCGCCGACAGTCTCATCATTATTCACTCACTCGGCATTCATTCCTGACCCCTATCT
>NW_028079202.1:5955517-5976138 GCF_014824575.4 Sturnira hondurensis | reverse complement strand
GTCTTGAAGTGGGCCTCTTTGGGTTCCTCTTGAATGGGACTCTCTGTGATTCCTGGATTCGTGTGACTTTTTCTTTCATCAAATTAGGAAAATTTTCCATCATTACTCTTTCAAATAGGTTTTCTATCCCTTGTTCTTCTTCTTCTCCTCTTGGTATTCCTATTATTCGGATATTAATACTTTTCATATTATCTTGCATTTCTCTCAGTCCATCTTCATTCTTTTTGAGCCTCTTTTCCCTTTCTTGCTCTTTCTGGGAGAGTCTTTCCACTGTTTCCTCCAACTCACTGATCCGATCTTCTGCCTCATCAATCCTGCTTTTCATTCCTTCTACTGTGTTCTTCAGTTCCGAAATTGT
Source organism: Sturnira hondurensis (assembly GCF_014824575.4). NCBI lineage: Eukaryota > Metazoa > Chordata > Mammalia > Chiroptera > Phyllostomidae > Sturnira > Sturnira hondurensis. The sequence goes on along the minus strand of NW_028079202.1, from coordinate 5,975,780 downwards.
ATTCTTCATTTCCTCTTGTCCTTTGGTGATAGTTTCTATTTCCTTTTTCATGTTGATATAGTTTTTGGAGAGCTCATTGTAGCTCCCCTCTAGTTTCTGGTAGGTCCCCTCTAGTTTCTGGTAGCTCATTGTGAGCTCTTTGAATTTCCTGATAACTAGTGCTTTGAATTCAATATCTGATAGCTGACTTGCCTCTCTTTCATCTAACATTATTTCTGAGACTTCCACCTTTTCTTTCATTTGGGCATTATTTCTTTGTCTTCCCATTGCTTATGAGACTCTTCCTGTTACCTTCAGCTTCTTAAATTGATCTGTTCTGACTCACTGGGCTTATGGTGTGAACTTCTGTGGTAGAATACCTCTGAAATTTAGTGGTGCTGTCTCCTGCCAGTATTTTGATGTTCTCTGCTTCCACCTACTCCTTTCTTTCAGTGTGTGTGCTCATTTGGAGGGGGAGGCAAAATGTTTTATGACAGCAGGAGAGTACTTTATGATATTTACAGTCACAGCCAGTAGAGAAAAGATAGAAGATCTTTAGGCTCTATATAGTGTTAACTGTAATCTTCAACCCAATTTGCCACCTCTAGGAAAGGATAGACCAAAGATAAGTCTCTTTTTGGGGAGGGAAGGCTTGTGAGTTGTATCTAGAAAGCAGTGAGGTTGCGGGTGGTCAGATTTTGAGGTAAGGTGAGAGTAAAGAATAGTAAATAGACGTAGCATGTGAGCACATAGAGGTAATCACTACAGTAATAGAATTCAGGAACCTGTAAAGTGGGCTAAGACCTGAGAGATGTGTTGTGAAGTATTTACAGTGGTATAGAAAGCAACAAACAAACAAACAAATACACAAAAAAGTTCAAGGGAAGTGAGGAAAAAGCAATAAATTTGGGGTGAAATGAAGAAGGACTAAAACAGGAAAAAAGAAAGGAGAGGAACAAAGTACTGAAAGATACAGCAACAATAAAATTAAAAAATATATACGATTACTGAAAAAAGTTTAAAAGGAAAAGAAAAAAAACAAAAAAACAAAACAAAACAAAACAAAACAACAACCAAAAATTCCTTCCATGTTGGTTTTAAACTGTCGAATCCGTTTTTTCTGGTTTCGGCGGGACCCCTCTGCGGGCTGGGTTGTAGGCCCAGGCGCACATCCGCCCACCAGCCAGGCTACCAGACTGGGGTGCGTGCGCCTGCCCACCTGACAGGCTGCCTGGGTTCCACGGGATCTAGTACTGGTCCTTCACAGTCCTGTGGCTGGGTGAGAAGCAAGTCAAGCTACCTTCACAGGAGAACACCTCAGTCCACTTTCCAGTAAAAACTTCTCCAGAAAGCGTGCCTCTCAGCCCAGCCCAATCCCCAACCTGACTGGTTAGGACAATGCTCCTCTCAAGTTTCCTGGGCTGGCAGGCTGGTGGGCTGGCGACCACAGAGATCGCAACTGAACTCGAACCCCTGTCCTTGCCACCCTCCCTGCACACCTAGGCAGACAGGTCTCTGCCACCCAGCCCCGCCTAGATGGTGAGGGAGGGAGCCAGCTCTTCCAGGGACCCCGCATCCGGCCCAATCCTCCACTGGGTGCTGGGCTCCCTNCCAGCTCTTCCAGGGACCCCGCAGCTGGCCCAGTCCTCCACTGGGTGCTGGGCTCCCTATGAGTCTTCCGTGGCACTGGCCAGAGACGGAAGCCTCTACACCTCTAACACAGCAGCAGCGGCGGCTCCGAGGCGTTTTGGGCTGGCGGAGGGCAGCAGGTCCTGCCACTGCCACTTTTGTCTTTACTCACAGTTGCTGGGCTCCCGCTGAGTCCTATGTCACAGATGCCCGATGCTGGCAGTAGACAGAAGTCTCCTGGCCCTGGAAGCTACGGCAGCAGCAGCTCCGAGGTCTTTACGCTCCGGCCCATGGCTGCTGGTACTCCCGATGCTGCTTTTGACTTTACTCTGGGGTGCCTGACTCCCGAGGGCAGCTGGCCCTGCTGCTGCTGCTTTTGTCTTTACTCATAGGTGCCGGGGTCCCAATGAGTCCTCTGTGTCAGACGCCCCTTTCGCTGGGCGCAGGTGGAAGCCTCTGGGCCCCGACCACTGAGGCAGCCAAGACTCCAAGGTCTTTATGCGCCGGCCAATGGCTGCCATCCTGCTGCCACCACCGCTGCTGCTGCCCTTGACTTTTCTCAGGGTTGCTGGGCTCCCGATGAGTTCTCAGTGGCAGACGCCCCTGTCGCTGGGAACAGACAGAAGGAAGCCTCTGGGCTTCAACCACTGCGGCAGCCTTGGCTCCGAGGTCTTTACGCGCAGGCTAATGGCTGCCACCGGTCTGGCCCCCTCCATCCTTACTCGCGTTCCCGAGACCCCAACGACCTCTAGCTGTCTGGTTTGTCACTATCTCTGGTCTCTTATTTTCATAAGTGCTGGGTAATTGTTGGTTGGGGAATTGATTGCACTGTTCTTCTGTAAATCTGCCAGGATTTTCTCCCAGGGGTATGAGAACTGGAGTTGCTCCGTTCTACTCCGCCGCCATTTTCTTTTGATCTTCTTCCTTCATTTTGCAACTGAGCTCAATCAATTCTGTGAGCATCCTGATTACCAGTGTTTTGAACTCTGCATCTGATAGATTGGCTCTCTCCTTTTGGCTTAGTTCTTTTTTTTTTTTTGAGTGTTGTGTTCTTTCATTTGGGCCATATTTCTTTGTCTGGGAACACCTGTCATGTTGTAAGGGGTGGAGCCTTAGGTATTAGCCAGGGTAGGGCAACCCACTTGGCTGCAAGTGGCACTGTATTTGGGGGAGGAGTCAGAGAGCAATGCACCTTGCTCAGCTCTTGCCCTGCTTTCAGTCATTTTTCCCATTACTCATAAGTAAATTGCACCTTTCTGGTGCTGATCCCAGGTGGGTGAGGTTGTGTGTATTCTAGAATCCCATGTGTCCCTCCAACTGACTCTCCTGTGAGGCTGGGAGTTCTCCCACCACCACAACCCTCGCAGGTTTTTTTTAGTTAGAGGTTTTGGGGCTTTATTTGCCCATGCTGGAACCCTGGGTTGTTCCGTCTGTCTCACTCCCCAGTTGTTCCTCCTAGTTTATCCCCAAGCAAATGTGGGACTGCCCAGTCTGCCAACTGCTGCCTTGCCTGCCTGGTAAATCTCCAGCTTTTCTTCCCTTCCCATTTTCACGTATATTGCTTTCTCTTAAACTTCCAGGGGTGTATGGCTTTTGATTGGGATGTTTTTGCTTGTGTCTCTTGCCATCTCTGGGTTGCTAGTTCTTCAACTCCAAATCTGGGGTACATGAGGAAAAAGAAGACAGGACCCTCCCCACTTCATGGTTCTGTGAGTCTCCACTTCCCCAGCTGGTTGGCCTTCTTTCCACTTTTCAGAGTCATCTTCTGTTTGTTTTATATACAGGGTCCAGGGTTTTTAGTTATACTTAATGGGAGAAATTGGGGAAAGTTGGTCTACTTTTTCTTCTTGGGAACAGAAGTCTTAAATTAGTTATTGTTTTTTAATTTACTTTTTATAAATCATTTTTGCTACTCTGCAAAAAGCAGATTCAGAAGGAAAAGAGGTAGTGAAACAGAAGATTCTGGAAGACCAGTTAAAAGTTGTTTCCACCCATCCGTTAGGAGATAATATTTAAGTGTATGAAGGTAGTGGTCTTGGAAATACAACACAGTTTATGTCTCTGCTTACATAATGATACACCTTTGGTAGCTGTTTATTTATTTATTTATTTATTTTCATTTCATCTAGCATATATTAATTGAGCACATACCAGGTTCTTAGAACCTGGTCTAGGCATTTGGTATAGAATTTTGAGTGACTTTTGTATTATCCCTGATTAGTATGGAACTTATTGTCTAATTTGGAAAGATGTACAATAAACAAGTGAACAAAAAGCTGAATTATAGCCACCACTTGCGCATGTGAATGCTGTGAATGCAATGAATGGTGCTATAACAGAACACAGAATCAGATCTACTTAATGGCATAGTCTGAGAAGACTTTTGATAAGATGGAATTTTTGTGAGACTGGAACAATGAGGGGGAACTAGGCATGCAAATTTTGGGCTTAGGTGGAGGGACAAGGAAATTTGGTCAGCTTAGAGGATATAAAAAGCAGTTTGATTATGAGATAAAGATGGTGTGGTGGCTTGGACTTCAGTGAAGACTTGAGTAAATAGTGATATTAACAAAATGGATTTCATCTTGCTGGGCCCTGGGGAGGGTGTATATGTAACTCTTGGGCAGTAGTATGGAGTACTTTCCCTAAGCAGTGAAGAGTTTATAGTGCTTTCGCAGGCAGTATGAGCTATGAGGGTGGAAAGGGGAATTGCTAATTCAAGATCTCTAAGGATTTGGTCCTAGAGAGCCATGTGTCTCTCTCAGGCAGCAGGCTTGAGGAAATCTTGAAAGCTTACCTGATTCTTTTCATTTATACTAAATCTGTTTTTACCAGAATCACATTTTAGTTGCCTTGTTTAGGAAGTATTTACTAGGTTTATATGAACAGCAGTCTGTGCATTGTAGTATCAGTACCTGTTGGGAACTGCCCTGCCTGGTTTCAGGAATTGTAACTGCCTCCCATGGCTAAGTGAGTGGTCTCTGGAATTCGGGCCACAGGAGACAAAGCTTGTCTCTGGTAGCAAGCACTGCTTCTGCTTTTTCCCTTGCCCCCAAAGCATGGTCAATGTCCATGGCAGGTATGACTTCTCAGAGAGGGGCAACCTAGGCCAGACACGATCACTTGGGAGGCCATCATGGAAGGACTCGGGGGGGCTGCAACAAAGAGGGATCAATGGACCCTCTTCCCCTCCCCCCACCCCACCCCTGGCTTTTGTGAAATAGCTTGAGTCCATTTCCGTCTGGGAGAAGCAGCTGCCTGGCTCTAATCCACTTATGCCTAAAAGCCTATGATGGGGAAGGCAGTGCAGCCCTGTGCCAGAAAGGTCAGGTATCCAGGCTAAATCAGGCATAAGAAAGAATATATAAAAATCCCGTGAAACCTGCTTTGTTTAGAATGCTCTCATTTAAATGATAAGGGTCCAAGCAAGAAGTTTGTTCCTCAAAGTTTTATGGCTCGTTAGCTATCTGACCCTGACTGAGAATAAGCCCTCATAGTTCTTTGAATAATATCTATTGTTTGATCCTTACCTGTATTCTTGTGCAAACAAACCCAAACCATTTGACAAGGGGGTTCTTGGCCCTTCCCCTTTGAGGGATTGGCCACCTTTCCTCCCCAAGCAGATCATGTCTTGGTAGTGTTTACTTTCATCCATGGCACACGGTGGGGTGGGGGGACTTGTGAGGAAAGTCACCCCCACATGTACACATATCGCAATATCATGATTATTTAACTTTTTATTTACTGAGGATAGATTAAAATGGATAGACTTGAAGTACTGTATTGGTTGACATATGTACTGTTGTTGAAATTAATGATAAGAGATGATAATGTAAGTTATTAGAGAAGAATATCAATGTAAACATGCATTAATATATAACACAATTGTTTTAAATATTGACTATTTTAAAATACCTTTGTAATGTAAGCAAATATTAAGGGTTTTTTTGGGAAGAAGAAAGAACTCAAGAAGCAAAAATGACTTTCATGTGTTCTTCTATCTTTAGCATATAAATCCTTAAGGGTAGAGATTGTGTAGAATATGTCATTGAGTTATTAGTACCTATCCAGCATCTGGCATGTACAAGTGCCAAGTAAAGGTTTGTTCAATGAATGAATGAGTAAACATAAAAATGGAGTGTTTAAGCTGATGCTCTGATTATAGCCAGCAGATTTCTGATCACATAAGTGTTCATTTCCAATAGTGAATTTGTGTGTATGATATCATACAAGTACATACTGCCCTAAGTGAAAATAGAAAAAAATGAGAAAGCAAGTTGATCACCAAGGAGTTTTTGTCCACTTTGTCTACTCTTGGCTTTCTTCTCTGTTAATTCCTGCCTTCAGGGTTGAGTTCACTGGAAAGGATTAGGGATGTACAAACTGCTTGCTAAAAGGTACCGAGCTCCTGACACTAACAGCTTGCTTAGTTCAGAATATCTTTCAGGGTACAGTTTCAGAATGGGGTTTGACTTTTTTTTTTTTTTTTTTTTACCAGGGGTGTGGAGAGAGGGGGCAGCATGATGTGGGATAGAGCAGAGGACAGTCTGAGAGGGACTAACATGGTAATAGGAATTTCTGTTAAATATCTGCAGGGTGCCTAGCACTGTACTAAACGCTTTATATTGTTCCACCTAATCTTCAAAACAACTCTCCAAATACTGTTCTTATTTTTCCCATTTATTTATTTATGGATCAAATTCAGGTGGGAATCGCTTGTCTCTCCTCCATAATGTTGAGCCTTAGCTGGAAAACTTGAAGGCTGGATCTTCCATCTTCTGAAAGCTTGTCTGCTCACAAGTCTAGTGGTTGATGTGATGGATGCTAAGGATCTCTGTGTTATGTTTTCCCATGGGCTGGTTTATGTTTCCTAAGAGCAGATGGATTTCAAAGGTGAGTGTTGGAGGGAGGGAGTGATGGGAAGAGGCAGAGGGAGGAATAGGGCAGGGGGAGAGAGAGAAAAAAAACAAATCACTTTTATGACTTTGGAAAATACAGTTGACCACATGCAGGCTCAGAGAGGTTAAACAACTCTCCTTGTCAAAAGCTAGTAAGTGGAGCAACCACAACAGATGATCAGATTTATTGTACTTGACTCTTAACTTTTTGTGTTTGACCCTTGAGCACCTTGCATAGTAGAGTGTGAGAGGATCAGTAAGATGTTAAAAGAACCATGGTGAATAAATAAGAAAAGTTACATGAACAATTTTAATTCAAGATTTTGAACCTTTGTTCATTAAATCATTTTTTGTTATTCCATTACAATAAAATTGTTCCAATTTTTCCCTTTTGCCCAACTCTGCCCGTCCCACACCCCACTCCCACATTTAATTCCTACACTATTGTCCATGTCCTGTGGGTCATTCATACATGTTCTTTGTCTAGTCCCTTCCCCTTCTTTTTTTTAATCTTTTAAAAATTTTTAAATATTTTATTTATTTATTTTTAGAGAGAGAAGGGAAGGAGAAAGAGTGGGAGAGAAACATCAGTGTGTGGTTGACTCTCATGTGTCCCCTACTGGGGACCTGGCCTGCAACCCAGGCATATGCCCTGACTGGGAAGAACCAGTGACCCTTTGCTTCACAGGCCCATGCTCAATCCACTGAGCTACACCAGCCAGGGCATCCCTTCCCCATCTTTCCACCATAATTTCTCTCCCCCTTCTCCTGTGGTCACTTTCAGTCTGTTCCATGTTTCCATGTCTGTGGTTCTATTTTGTTCGTTAGCCCTAGGTTTCAGGATTTGCAGGTCACTGAGACCATAGTTTGTGCCTTTTTAAAAAACACCTTTCTAATGTCAGCTGTTCACTTTTTACCTTAAATTCTATTATTTGTGTACATATAACTCACCACCTCTCCCTGCATATAGACTCTGTTTTGTTCACGGCAGAATTTTGTCTAATTCAGTTCACCTTTGTACCTTGACAACACCTATTCTGAGAAGCTGATTTATAGTAAACCCTCACTAAATTGCTATCAAATGAATAAATATGAGTTCATACTAGCAGAAAATAACCAAGTAGTGTAACTTCATTATTGCTGAACTCTGTGGGATACTCAGATTATAAGTATTGTGAGGACCGAGTTAGGTAATTCAAGTAAAAGTGCTTTAAAATGGTAAATGTCAGATGTGCTTTGTGATAAATATGGGAGTGATGGGTTCAGTCCTGGATCTCTGATAGACTTTGACGAAGACATTGAGACATTTCATTCTTGGTCTTTGGCCTGTCGCATGGTATGGTTTTATAGGAATAAGGTAAATCATGGTCACAGTATCAAAATAAACACAGCATTGGATGGTTTGAAGATCTCTTTCTTAACATGTCAGTTCATCTTATCTACCTACCTACTTACCATTCATCCATCTATAGCTAGCTGTAATTTTAATATAACTCATAACTAAGATCATGTTGTTTGTAATATTCTGTTTTGCTTTTACTTTTGAAAATGTATCTTAGAAATCTTTTCGTTTTAGTACATGTGAATTTATCAGTCTTACATCACTAAATAAAATTCAGTTATTATATTGAAATAATTCTCTCTGCATGGACATTAGATTGATCCTATTTTTTCATTGTTATTGAAATTATAGATAATATTGCAATAGCATACCTGTGCATAGCAAGAATTTCTATGGGATGGATTCCTGAAAGTGAGTTACTAAAAAAGTTATGCTTTTTTTGTTTAAAATTTTGATAGATACTAGCAGATTACTCTCTAAAATGACTATGTGGATATAGCCCTGAACAGTTGCTTGAGTATGATTTTGCAAAGTTTTTGGTTCGATTTTCAGTCAGGATACATGCCTAGGTTGTAGGTTTGGTTCCTGGTTGGAGAGCGTACAAGAGGTAACATCGGCTGCATATGAGAGGCAACCGATTGATGTTTCTTTCCCTTTCTTTCTCCCTCCTTTTCTCTCCTTAAAAAAAAATATTTATATATATGTAAATAAAATCTTTAAAGTGGCTATGTAGATATAATCCTACTAATATTTCCCTACATCTTTTCCATGCTGACTCTGATGTGATTACTCTAGGGAAATTGTCACGTAGTAGATTAAGAATCCTCATTGTAACAAAGGAAGGATTTTTTTTTTGAATTGACATCTGGTTTTAAATTCTTTTTTGGCCACTAAAAAGTTTTGTGATCGTGGGTAATTGACTAGTTTCTTTCAGCCTCAGTTTCTTCGTTCATATAATACAGCTAATGCTAAAAACATTTTTGGATTGTTGGAAAGAACAAATGAGATAACTACATATGCAAAGTGCTCTGTGAAATTCTTGGAAGTAAGAATTATTGTTAAATAATTTTTTTCTTTCTTTCATCAAATTTTTATTTAAATATATTGCCTCAAAATATAAGTCTCATTTTGGCCTCTGCTCATCTTATTTCGAAGCCCAGCTTAAATACTAAATAGCATTTCTTCAAAATTATAGTTTAACTCTCAAAAAACATGTATTTGAAAGAATGCATTTTGATTTCACTGATTTTAGAAATCCACCTACTAGACTTCTGGTCAAAATGGAGGCATAGGTAAACATGGCTCACCTCCTCACACAACTACAGCAAAAATACAACTTGACTACAAAATAAGTATCACCCAGAATTAACAGAAAAATCAAGCTGTATGGAAGTCCAACAACCAAGCTATTAAAGATGTCACATTTGTTCAGGTAAGTAGGAGGGGAGGGAGATGGAGAGAGGCACAGAAGTGTAGAGATGTGGAATGGGCAGTCATACACCCATGTGTGGTGGATAAAAATCAGAAGGGGTACTTGGTGAGCAAGGAATCCCAGTCCCACACTAGACAACCCAGCCTAGGGTTCCAGTGCCAGGAAGATAAGTCCCCATGACTTTTGGCTACAAAAACAAGTGGGGGTTGGGGTGGTGGAAGAAACAGCAATTCTCAGAAGTCTCCACTTAAGTGACCTAAAATGGACTTAGGACTTACCAGACTCACTCCCTCTGGGCTTCAGTACTGGGACGACAGCTGGAAAGGCACCAGTGGCATATGGGGGAAAAATTGAATTATTTGGCATCAAAGCTAGTCATGGGAACAACTTCTTGGACAAAACTCCAGAGGCCAGGCAGTGGCATTGTCCCCTTTCTAAGCCCTCACCCACACAGACACAGAGTAGAGATACCACATCAGATACTCCATCATCCTGCTTCACACAGGTTGCCCAGCCTTGTTAGTTACCTAAGATTCTGACCCATCTAACTTACCAGTGCACTTTACTACAATAGGCTATGCTACTAAGGCAGGAAGTCAAAGCAGCTCTGCTAAATATATAGAAACAACACAAGGAGGCTGCTAAAATGAGAAGACAAAGAAATATTGCCTAATTGAAAGAACAGAACAAAACTTTAGGGAAAAAAAGTAAACAAAATGGAGATAAGCAATCTATCAGATGCAGAGTTCTAAACACTGATTGTTAGGATGCTCAAGGAACTCATTGGGTACTTCAACAACATAAAAAGATCCTGGCAGAAATGAAGTTTATACTAAATAAAGTAAAGAAAAATTTACAAAGAATCAACACTAGAAGCAAAGAATCAGATCAGTGATTTGGAACATAAGGAAGAAAATAACCAATCAGAACCACAAGAAGAAAAAAGAATTAAAAATATAAGGATAGGCTAAGGAGTCTCTGGTACAACTTCAAACATACGGACATTTGAATCATAGAGGTGCTGGAAGGAGAAAAGAAAGAGCAAGAAGTTGAAAACTTATTTGAAAAAATAATAAATGAAAACTTCCCTGATTTGGTGAAGGAAATAGTCATATAAGTCCTAGAAGCACAGAGAGTCCCAAACAGGATGGACACACAGAGGACCACATGAAGACACATCATAATTAAAATGCCAAATGAGAGAGATAGAGAGAGAACCTTAAAAACAGCAGGAGAAAAGCAGAGAGTTACCTACAAAGGAGTTCCCATAAGACTGTCAGCTGATTTCTCAAACTGCAGGTTAGAAAGGACTGGGGAAAAGTATACTCTGTCCAACGAAGCTATCATTTAGAGTAGAAGGTCAGGTACAGTGCTTTGCAGACAAGGTAAAGCTAAAGGAGTTCACCATCACCAAGCCATTGTTATATGAAATGTTAAAGGGACTTATTTAAGAAAAGAAAAAGATCAAAACTATGAACATTAAAATGGTAATAAGTTCACAACTGTCAACAGTTGAATCTAAAAAACAAACTAAGCAAACAGACAAACAGAATCATAGATATGAAGATCATTTTGAGGATTATCAGTTGGGAGGGGGAAGAGGGAGAATGGGCAAAATAGTACAGGGGTTGAGAAGTATAAATTGGTAGGTATAGAATAGATGGGAGTGTTAAGAATAATATAGGAAATGGAGAAGCCAGAGAACTTCTATGCATGATCCATGGACATGAATTAAGGGGATTGCTGGAGGGAATGGGGGTACTGGGTGGAGGGGGGGAAAAGAAAATTGGGAGAACTTAATATTTTATTGATTAATAGCATAATCAATAAAATATATTAAAAATCCACATACTTGGCAAATGTTGTTTTAAAAAACATCCTTTTAATTAGTCTCTTTGACCATATAATAACAATAATTGTTTCTTGATGTATTTGCATCTTATAAAATATATTTTAACAGTATTATATTATACTAATCCTGTATAAAAGCTATAGTTTTCCTATGTTTTCTTCTCATAGCAGTTGTACAACCTTAAGAAAATATTTTTTAAAAAGCTGGAGTTTCTACCCCTTAATATAAAATGTTCCTAAGAAAAAGATAAAGGACAACATTAAAATTTCACAATTATACTATAACCCTTGATTGTGTTTCCAGAGGCTGCTTGGGCTGAATAAAATTATTTGGTTTGTAATGAGTTTTGTAAGAAATGAAGAGAATGGATGTATTGGAAAATAAAGTATATCTCTTAATTGAAAAGAGACTGTGATTGTTTCTTTCCAATCTAAATCAAATTATTATTACAGTGGCTTCAAGCAATTGGAAATGGGAATTATTCACTGGAAATAATGACTTCATTATATAACCTAACAAACATAAGTTTAAAAAACTCATTAGTTGTCATCCTGCCAAAATAAATTATTTAAAATTGAAAATAATTTTACTGCTGTTCATCTGTAGAATTCATTTTTGTTCCTCAAAATAAAATATAAGCATTAGAAGACAGATTACTCATTCTTTTCTGAATGTCCATTGGGGCTACCATAACCTATAAGCTAACTAGGCAAAAGAAGTGAAACTCTATATATCATTCATACATACATACACACATATATATAATTATGATTTTAATTTATTTACTTATATAGATGTTTTTTAATCTGCTTTTTGAGATGAATATAATTTAAAATTTCAAGAATATAATTTGCATTTTTATATTATACACACTGACACACAATCTCAGTACATGTGAAAAAATACTGCATTGGACCTGGGTTGGAGCAAATGTTGATGCTTATAAAGGAAACACAATGCATACATTTTCCTCATATGCTGAGAGAAGGAATACTTTCAAATATGTGGTTTTTTACCTTTTAGGGAAAATAATCTCCCTAAGTTTCAGTACTAACTAGATCTTTAATAATGTGAAATACTTCCAATTTTAAGCTGAAGAACAAATACTAATTGTCCAGATCTGTATGTTAGAAATCATTACTAAAGTCTTCAATCATTTTCCTTTTCCCATTTACTGGTACATGGACCATGAAAATCATTATCCAGGCAGAGCTCTTAAACTCTTAAGAGTCTCGTCTTGGTTTGGATTCCACATTTTGAAAGCTGAGAAATTTGGCAAAACAATGTAATAATACTTATCTTCCTGTCTGTATATCTGTTTATCTAGTTAGTATCTATCTATCTATCTATCTACCTACCTACCTACCTATCTATCTATCTATCATCTATCTCTTTATAATCTATTATGTTAGTCTATTTACCTATAGGTCAGTTACATTTCTTTTTCATTTTTTAATAACATTCAATGGATTGGACTTTTAAAATAGAGGCATTTTTTCAAATGTTCATAGGAATTGCATCATCTGTTTAGTCTTGGATAGTTGTAGCTGTTTGAAAATTTTCTCATTTTCAGTAAAACCTTAGACCATCAGGCTCACCTTTACTAATGAGCAGCAGGCCCAGTCTTTCCTGAAATACTGGTCTCATTTCATAGCCTTACTGTTCCTGTTTCCTTACATCTTCAACTCAGACCTCTCACAGATTTTCATACTCAGTTCAGGGCTTGGTTTTAGATACATATCCTTAAACCCAAAACACTTGTGTGTACAAACATATGTCTGTGTTCCCCCTCCTGTTGGTTTCTTTCTCTGAATTTTAAATGTTAGCCTGATTATCTGCTAATCTTAATGGCAAACAATTTTTTAAAATATCACCAATTTGCAGAGTAAGGGGAACAAATGAAATAAATTTAAAATTATAAAGCAGCATGGTTAAAACAACCTCATAAGGCTAATTCTGATTCCTTCTGTATGCTCTTCTCCAAAATAAATTTTGAAAATATTCCTTCTTCAAGTGAGTGTTTTGAAACATGTCACTTACTTTATCCTGCTTAAAGAATGAAGTACAAATGCTGTATCAGGCACTGCGATACATCTTGCCAACTTTGTCTGTAACTATTCTCTCATCAAAAACTTTACCAAAATAAATCTGCAGATTGTTCTCTGATCAGAAGTGTATGGCAGGGTGGCCAGTCTGTGTGTGTTCAGGTCTTCCTCTGCCACCTCCTCATTGTGTAGCTCAGGTACATAGTTAAGATTTCTGTGCCTCAAACAACAAAGGACTAATTACAGTATCTACTCCTTTTGGTTATGAGGAGTAAGTGTTCATATATGTAAAATCAGAGAAAATCTTGCATGACACCTGGAAAGCATCAAATATATATCAGCAAAAAATGCCAGATATGTCCCATTGAGTTTATTTTCTTATATCATCCCTTTTTCCTATCAAATCATTCATTACCTTTTTTCTCTGTTTAAGCTCTTCCTTCCTTTGAGATACATTTCAGTTCTCATCTCCTCCACCCTTCAGTGATGTCTCATCTTCCAAAGTTGTGTTTCTTTTCCTGGGTAATCCATGCAGCACCTGGTTAGAGCGACTATAGTATTTATTCAAGCTGGGACTCTTCTGATAGTAAAAATGAATATTTTTTATAATTACATGGTGACAAATGCTATAAATTAGGATTGACCTTAGTTATTACCTAGGGTAATAGCCTTAGGTTTGATAGCCTTAAGTTATTAAATCTGTCATTAAACCAAAGCAAAGTTTATATGCAAATTGTTATGGCAAATCTCCTACTAACTTGCAGGAAATGTTTGTCATATGAACCTCAGCTGTTTCTGGCCATTTCCAGAGTTTGGCCATTGCTGGCTACACCTCGTGTTCAGGCACAAGACCCCAAGTTTCTTCTGTTCAGTCTTTTTCATGTGATTCTCATGCTTCTGCCTTTCTGACCAGTGATCCTTATAAGATGGCCACTCCACATGGTGCTCCTGCATTGCCTAACTCCACTGCCTCCTTATCTCCACACTCACTCCCTCTCTAAGCTTTGGAAAGGAGCTATTGTCACCTGTATTATTTTTTTCCAAAATTCATGCACCAGTCCTTTCTTAATGATCCAAAATACAACTGAGACTATTGTAATTCTAGCTTAGACTTTAATAATGCAAAGAAGAGGATTTTAAGTCACAGAATTCCCAAGAACCACTGCTCCAACCTGTTCCTACATTGATGGTCACTTTTAGGCTCATTGTTTGCCTTGATTTCAGCCTGTCTTTTCTGACCAGAGACAGTTCAAACCCCACCATGTGAACCGCTCCAAGATTCTCCGTCCTTTTTTTTATATCTAATGCTCCTGCCTAGAAAGAGACAAGTGTTAAAAACAAAACAAGCCCCCAAATAGAGTCACTTGTGCTAAGACCCATGTTAGCAAACAAAGACTTAATACCTAATCTAATTGTAGTTTCATTCTGCCCCATGAATGTATCCTTTAGTCAGTCTGGAATTACCCCATCAGACCTAGTGAGGTAATCTGCTGGGTAGACTCTTGCCTTCTCCCAAAGGAAGGTGTCCTGGCTTGAAACAGTCTACTCTTTGCTAGAATAACTTCCTTGTCCCACCTCCTTCTGCCCTTACAGATCTTCCATTTTCTGGAGCTCCTTGGAGCTCCTTTCTATTTGCTAGATGGGCTGCTGCTCAATTCATGAATCATCGAATCAAACCAATAGATCTTTGGATTTACTCAGTTAATTTTTTTAACACATATTTCCTCTATACTCATGTTTCTCAACACCCACCCTCTGGATTAATCTCTTTTAGGATGACTGATAATAGGAAATCTTCCGTCTGGGGAACCGCTATCCCAGTTCTCAAAGATGTCTGGTTCTATTCTTTTGTTAAAATAATCACAATAGTCTGACGTTGGTATATTTCTCAAAAACTGACATATTTAGCTTTTTTCATCATTCCCTGTTACATAGTATCTGCTGCTTTGTTATTTGTATTTTCATAAATGTGTTTCATAACCTTAACTAATTGTGTGTTTCTTGTAAGCAGATATTTCCTTTGCCTGGCAAAGTTCCTGACACAGAGACAGTGTTCAATGACAGTCTGTGGTTCATAATGTGAGGTGGTAGGTAATGCCAAAGTCTCCTAATTTATGAAATACCCATTTCTTCCTCAACTGCTGTGACCTGCTTTTAGACAGTAGTTCATATGTAGAACTTCCCATGAATCTCTGGGTTCTCTTGGCAGAGCCATGTTTCCTCCTAGTCTACTGCATGCATCCTCCTGTGGCACATTTTGAGGTGGATATTATTATCCCCATTTTATAGATGAAAAAAACTTTATATATATATATAATCCCCATTTTATAGATGAAAAAACTGATATATTATCCCCATTTTATAGGTGAAAAACTGATATATATAGATGAAAACACACACACACACACACACACACACACACACACATATATATATATATATATATATATAGAGAGAGAGAGAGAGAGAGAGAGAGAGAGAGAGAGAGAAATTGTCTAATGTTCAACAGTGAAACCAAGATTCCAACTCAGTCTCTTTGGCTTTAGAGAGTTGAATATCTACTTAGGTTCTCTTTGTGTGGCCTCCAACATCTATCAGTTACTTGAAAGCCTTAAAAACTTGAAGGGCCCTTCTATATGACAAAATTTTTCTTCTTCTAATGCCTAGTCCACTCTTGGCTTTAAAAATATGCCAACTCCTTTTCTGTCTCAACAAGGAAGTAGGTAAGAAGGTAGGTATTTATGTGAAGATAGGGATGGTACCTTGTTAACACTAGGAGGTATTTCTCTCACGTCATACCTTCTGAGAAGAAAGAGAGTATTGATTCCAAAATATTTGTGGGAAGTTGTGAAGTGGACAGAATTTAAGGATTTCAATGTTATGCACTGAATTGAATAAGAGAAGCTAGAAAATTAGTTAAATATACTCATTTTGGTAAATGATCTTTCATAGAATTTGATTTAACATTCATTTAAGCAGGGTACACATTTTTGTAGGTTTGGCAAGGCGTGAAAACTTATGAAATATTTGGAGGTCTCAGTTTAGCAGTGGCCTCAAAGTAGATTCTCCTAAACGAAAGTTAAAAGTTAAAAGGCAAACTTGAAATACAACCTTCCTAAATGTTTCACAGGCTTGCCAGATCACCAGATGATACTTACTGGAAGCTGAGACAATATGATTAGCAGCCTAATCAGGAAAAATCTCTTTGGCCTAAATCTCTGGAGAAGTTTGCACAGATAGTGAACAGTAAGCTAAAAACATTTAAAAATGAAACTGACAATAAAAAACAAAATAAAACCAGTCCCTCCCAACAAAAACAGGCATAAGAACAACAGTAAACTAGAAAGCAGCTGTTTAAATTAATATATCATCACATTAGTTTTAAGAAAGGTTAGACTTTGCCCAGCCATGAAATTTGCAAAAATGAATAGTAGCTCTGAGTGCTACTATATAACTTTCTGTATTTAGCAGTGGCTGCTAGACATCTTTAATTAATATCTATGGTACATTTGTTCTATTTACAAATTAAAGCTTGGTATGGAGTGAGTCTAATTTTGTCAGAACTTGAAGGAGAAGAAAAATGTGGTTAGTGAACTACAAATCTTGTTTTAGAAATTCTTGCTTTTCTTAAAACAGCCATCTTTGTTGAATTAAATTTATTGGGATGATACTAGCTAATTGGGTCATATAGGTTTTAAGTGTACAGTTCTTTAACAGCCATCTTAATCTGGGAAAAATTCCACAGATTCTTTAGCTTGGTACTATCCAATACAAGTAGCTTTTTAAATTTAAATTTAAATTTAAATTTAAATTTAAATTAATTAGAGAGTTCCAGCCAAGATGGAGGCATAGGCAGATATGCTTTGCCTCCTTGGACAACCAAAAGAAGGTAACAACCAATTTAAAAGTAAAAGACAATTAGAACTGCCAGAAAATCAAACTGTATGGAAATTTAAAAAAACAAGTAGTTAAAGAAGAAACATTCATCCAGACTGGTGCACCGAAACAAAGAAATATGGTTCAAATGAAAGAACAGATTAAAACTCCAGAAAAATAACTAAGTGATGAAGAGATAGCCAGCCTCTCAGATGCAGAGTTCAAAACACTGGTAATCAGGATGCTCACAGAAATGATTGAGTATGGCCACAAAATGAAGAAGTGAAGGCTACCCAAAGTGAAATAAAGCAAAATATACAGGGAACCAAGAGTGAAGGGAAGGAAACTGGGACTCAAATCAACAATTTGGAACAGAAGGAAGAAATATACATTCAACTGGAACAGAATGAAAAAACAAGAATTCAAAAAAATAAGGAAAGGCTTAGGATCCTCTGGGGCAACTTTAAATGTTCCAACATCTAAATTATAGGAGTGTCAAAAGGAGAAGAGGGTGCAGAAGTAATTGAAAACTTATTTGAAAAAATAATGAAAGAAAACTTCCCCAGCCTGGCAATGGAGTAGACATAGAAGTCCAGGAAGCTCAGGGAGTCCCAAAGAAGTTGGGCCCAGATAGGAGCACACCAAGACACATCATAATTAAATTACTCAAGACTAAAGAGTAGGAGAGAACAAGATCTTAAAAGTAGCAAGAGAAAAGGAGACAGTTAGCTGCAAAAGAGTGCCCGTAAGAATATCACCTAATTTATCAAAAGAAACCTTACAGGCAAGAAAGGGCTGGTAAGAAGTATTCAAAGCCATGAAAAGCAAGGACCTGCATCCAAGATTACTCTATCCAGCAAAGCTCTCATTTAGAATGGAAGGGAATATAAAATGCTTCCCAAATAAGGTAAAGTTAAAGGAGTTCATCATCACGAAGTCCTTATTATATGAAACGTTAAGGGGACTTATCTAAGAAAGAGAAGATCAAAACTGTGAACAGTAAAATGACAACAAACTCACAGCTATCAACAACTTAACCTAAAAAAAAACCCACAAACTAAGTAAACAACTAGAATAGGAACAGAATCACAGAAATGGAGATCACATGGAGGATTATCTCATGGAAGGGGAGAGGGAAATGGGAGAAAATGTACAGGGAATAAGAAGCATAATTGGTATGTACAGAATAGACAGGGGGAATTTAGAGAATAGTATAGGAAATGAAGAAGCCAAAGAACTTATATGTACAACCCATGGACATGAACTAAGGGTGGGGAATGCTGGGGGAGCATAAGTGCAGGACAGAGGGAGATAAAGGGGAGAAACAAAATGGGACAACTGTAATAGCATAATCAATAAAATATACTTAAAATGTTTTAAAGATTTAGAAAGGTAAAACAAATTGTTAAAAGATTTTTTAAAATTTAATTCTTATTCAAGTACAGTTTTCTGTTTTATATTCCCTGCCCTGCCCCCCCTCCAGTGCTCCCCACCTCCCTCCCATTTCCTCCCCCCACCTTAATTATTGTCCATGTGTCCTTTATACTTATTCATGTGAGTCCCTTCCCCTTTTCCCCTATGATCCTCTCCCCTCTCCTCTCTGGACCCTGTCAGCCTGCTCCGTATTTGAGTGTCATTGGTCATATTTTGCTTGCTTGTTTGTTTTCTTATTTAGATTCCTGTTAAAGGTGAGATCATATGGTGTTTGTCTTTTTTTTTTAATAATTTTTTTATTTAATTCTTGTTCAAGTACGGCTTTCTGTCTTATATTCCCAACCCTGCCTGCCCCTGCCCCATGCTCCCCGCCTCCCTCTCATTTCTGCCCCCCCACCCTTAGTTATTGTCCATGTGTCCTTTATACTTGTTCATGTGAGTCCATCCCCTTTCCCCTATGATTATCTCCCCTCTCCCCTCACCTGGCTTATTTCACTCAACATAATGTTCTCTAGTTCCATCCATGATGTTGCAAAAGGTAGGAGCTCCTTCTTCCTTTCTGCAGCATAAAATTCCATTGTATAAATGTACCATGGCTTTTTGATCCAGTCATTTACTGATGGGCATCTAAGTTGCCTCCAACTCTTGGCTATCGTGAATTGTGCTGCTATGAACATTGGGGTGCATAGGTTCTTTTTGATTGGTGTTTCAGGGTTCTTAGGATATAATTCTAATAGTGGAATTGCTGGGTCAAAAGGCACGTTCATTTTTAGTTTTCTTAGAAAGTTCCATACTGTTTTTCCATAATGGTTGTACCAGTCTGCAATCCCACCAACAGTGAACTAGGGTCCCCTTTCCCCCACAACATCTCCAGCACTTGTTTGTTTCTTTGTTTATGATAGCCATTCTGACTGGTGTAAAGTGGTATCTCATTGTGGTTTTAATTTGCATCTCTCTGATAGCTAGCAATATCGAGCATCTCTTCATGTGTCTCTGGATCCTCTGTATGTCCTCCTTGGAGAAATGTCTGTTCAAGTCCTTTGCCCATTTTTTAAATTGGGTTGCTTGTCTTCTTTGAGTGGAGTTGGGTGAGTTCTTTGTATATTTTGGAAATTAAACCTTTGTCTGAAGTATCAATGGCAAATATGTTTTCCCAAACAGTTGCTTCTCTTTTAATCTTGATACTGTTTTCCTTAGCCATGCAGAAGCTTTTAATTTTTATGAGAACCCATTTGTTTATTCTTTCCTTTATGTCCCTTGCTCTAGGGGACATATCAGTGAAAATCTTGCTGCATGGAATATCTAAGATTTTCTTGCCAATGCTCTCCTCTAGGGCTTTAATGGTTTCACGGCTTATATTTAAGTCTTTTATCCATCTTGAATTAATTTTGGTGTATGGTGTAAGTTGGAGCTTGAGTTTCATCTTTTTGCATGTAGCTGTCCAGTTGTCCCAACACCATTTGTTGAAGAGGCTATCTTTACTCCATTTTATGTTATTGCCCCCTTTGTTGAATATTAATTGACTGTAGAGAGTTGGGTTTATTTCTGGGCTCTCTGTTCTATTCCATTGGTCTATGTGCCTGTTTTTATGCCAGTACCAGGCTGTTTTGATTACAGTGGCCTTGTAATACAGTTTGATATCAGGTATTGTGATCCCTCCTACTTTGTTCCTCTTTCTCAAAATTGCGGCTGCTATTCGTGGTCCTTTATGGTTCCATATAAATTTTTGAAGTGTTTGTTCTATGTCTGTAAAATATGCCATTGGAACTTTAATAG
>NW_028079202.1:5929912-5954752 GCF_014824575.4 Sturnira hondurensis | reverse complement strand
ATTATATTTTTCTAGAAATTTGTCCATTTCACCTAGGTTTTCAAATTTCTTGGCATACAGTTCTTCATAGTAATTCCTTACAATCCCTTCTATTTCTGTGGTATCAGTTGTAATCTCTCCTCTTTCATTTCTGATTGTGTTTATTTGGGTCCTCTCTCTTCTTTTCTTAATGAGCCTACTTAAAGGCTTGTCTATTTTGTTTATCTTTTCAAAAAACCAACTCTTGGATTCATTGATCCTTAGAATTGTGCTTTTAGTCTCTATGTCATTTAATTCTGCTCTGATCTTGGTTATTTCCTTCCTTGTACTTGCTCTGGGCTGTCTTTGTTGTTGTTCCTTGAGTTCTTGCAGGCATCGGGTTAGGTTGTTTGAAATGTTTCTGTCTTCTTTAGGTGAGCCTTTATTACTATGAACTTCCCTCTCAGGACTGTCTTCCCTGTGTCCCATAAGTTTTGGGTTGTTGTGAGTTCATTCTCATTAGTTTCGAGAAGTTTTTTGATTTCTTCCCTAATTTCAATCTTGACCCATTCATTGTTTAATAGCATACCATTCAGTCTCCATGCTTTTTGGTGTTTTGGTTTTTTTCCTGTGGTGTTGGTTTCCAATTTCAATCCCTTGTGATCAGAGAAGATGCTTGGTATGATTTCTATTTTCCTGAAGTTGTTGAGACTCATTTTGTTTCCTATCATATGGTCTATGTTTGAAAATGTTCCATGTGCACTTGAAAGGAATGTGTATTTATCTTCTTTGGGATGGAGGGCTCTATATATATCAATTAGGTCCATTTCTTCTAGAGTGTTGTTTAATGGTGCTATATGTTTGTTGATATTTTGTTTGGAAGATCTGTCCATTTTAGACAGTGGGGTGTTAAATTCCCCTACTATAATTGTGTTACTGTCAATTTCTTTCTTGAGGTCCTCTAGGATTTTCTTTATATATTTGGGTGCTCATGTGTTGGGTGCATATATATTTATGATGTTAATGTCTTCTTGGTGGATTCTTGCGTTGAGTATTATGAAGTGATCTTCTGGGTCTCTCTTTATAGCCCTTTTTTTGAAGTCTATTTTGTCTGATATGAGAATTGCTACCCCGGCTTTTTTTTCTTATCCATTTGCTTGGAAAATTTGTTTCCATCCTTTCACTTTTAGTCTGTGGTGGTCTTTTGACCTGAGGTGGGTCTCTTGTAGTCAGCATATGTGTGGAGCATTTCTTAACCATTCAGCTATTTTATGTCTTTTAATTGGTGCATTTAATCCATTTACGTTTAAGGTTATTATTGAAAGGTACTTATTCATTGTGATTTATGTACCTGTGTTCCTCTCTGTCTCTCTCTTTTCCTTCCTTTCCTTAAAGCAGCCCTTTTAGTAATTCTTGTAGAGCTGGTTTTGTGGAGGTGTATTCTTTTAGACTTCTTTTGTCTTGGGAGCTCTTTATTTGGCCTTCTATCTTGATTGAGAACCTTGCTGGATAATGTAGCCTTGGTTGTAGGCCTCTGTTTTTCATTACTTGGAATATTTCTTGCCATTCTCTTCTTTTGGAATGTTTCATTGAGAAGTCAGTAGCCAACCTTATTTGGACCCCCTTGTATGTTACTTCTTTTTTCTCCCTTGCTGCCTTTAGGATTCTCTCTTTGTCTTGGAGTTTTTCCATTTTAATGATGATGTTTCTTGCAGTAGGCCTCTTTGTATTCCACCTGCCTGGGACTCTCTGCAATTCCTGGATTCGTGTGACTTTCTCTCTCCTCAACTTAGGAAAAAATTCTGTTATTACTCTTTCAAGTAGGTTTTCTATCCCTTGTTCTTCTTCTTCTTCTGGTATTCCTATTATTCGTATATTATTACATTTCATGTTGTCTTGCATTTCTCTTAGACTCTCCTCATTTTTTCTGATTCTCTTTTCTATTATCTGGCCCATCTGGGAGATTCTTTCTACCCTATCTTTGAGCTCGCTTATGCGGTCTTCCGCCTCATCAATCCTACTATTCATACCTTCTACTATGTTCTTCAGTTCAGAAATTGTATTTTGCATTTCGTCTTGGCCTTTGCTGATGGTTTCTATTTCCTTTTTCATGTTGGTATAGTTTGAAGAGAGTTCATTGTAGCTCCCCTGTAGTTTCTAGTAGCTCGTTGTAAGCTCTTTGAATTTCCTGATAACCAGTGCTTTGAATTCAATATCTGATAGTTGACTTGCCTCTATTTCATCTAACATTCTTTCTGGGACTTCCTCCTTCTTTCATTTGGGAATTGTTTCTTTGTCTTCCCATTGTTTGTGATGCTCTTCTTGTTGGCCTCAGGTTCTTAAATTGATCTGTTCTTGTACCCTGAGTTTATGGTGTGAACTTCTGTGGTAGGATACCTGTGAAATTCAGTGGTGCAGTCCTCTGTAGGTATCTTGGTGTTCTCCGCTTCCACTACTCCTCTTGTTGGTTTCCAGCTGGTCAAACCTTTTCTTCTGTTCTCAGTAGCTGCAGCAGCCTGAGGGGCTGTTAGTGTGGCTTTTCTCGCACCTCGGTACTCTCAACTGGTCTCGCCAGTACCCCCCCATGATCCAGACTGGTGCCGCTGTCCCTCACCCTACTGAGAGCGGATTTTCTCCCAGACTTTCCAGCCCTGGTCTGGCGTGAGGGCGTGTGCTCCTAGCCAGGCTTTCCTGTTCTGGTGGGCTTGTGTGCGGACCTTTCCCTGTGTTGTGGCTGAACACACAGGGCAACTCACAATTCTCTGAAACCAACAGCAACAGGCTGACTCGCTGTGTTTCCCTGTCTGCGCTGGCTGAGTAGGGATGGAGCTGGTGACTGGCTCTCTTCCAGGGGCCCAGCCAGCAGCCTAAGACTCCCGAGAGTCTTTGAGAGCCGGTGCAGGTCCCAGCCACAGGGATTGCTCGGGCAACTCTCAATTCCCAAAGCCGAGAGTCGGTGCAGACCCTGTGCTGCTGGGAAAGCATGGGCGACCGGGTTCCCCACGTCGAGGGCCTGCACAGGCACTGCGAGGCCAGGAAGGCACGGGCGACCCGAGGTTGTTCTGGCCGAGGTGCGGCGCAGTGCCCAGCGAGGGCTGGGAGGTGTTGGAGACTGGTGGTTGGTCTGGCTGA
The DNA here is from genome assembly GCF_014824575.4 of Sturnira hondurensis. NCBI lineage: Eukaryota > Metazoa > Chordata > Mammalia > Chiroptera > Phyllostomidae > Sturnira > Sturnira hondurensis. Next base: position 5,951,662 of record NW_028079202.1, on the reverse strand, counting down.
GGGCTGGCTGGGGGCCTCCTGGGCCTGGGAGGCACGGGAGACCTGGAGCCACCCAAGCCGAAGGCCAGGGCTTGACTCCCGGTTCCTCCCAGTCTGGGCTCGCTGAGCAGGGATGGAGCTGGTCTGTGCCGGGTGAGTAGGGATGGAGCTCGCAAAGGACTCACTTCTAGAGGTCCTGCCAGCATCCCGAGACTCCCCGGGACTCCCTGAAACTGTTTGAGGGTCTGCACAGGCCCCGAGAAGCAGGTAATGCTTGGGCCAGGGAATGTTCTCCCAAGCCCGCAACCTGACTCCACGGGTTATCAGAGCTTTCTGGTTTGCTTCCGAATGCTCACTCCTCTCTCTGCCACTACTGGCAAACCGATCTCTTATGGTGTTTTCCAATCTGTGCCCTGCCAGATGGGGGAGGGTGCCAGTTCTCTCCCAGAGTCGGTGTTGCCCACCCTTGGCTCTCAGAGACCGGGGCAGCCGGCCAGGGCCCTGGCAGGGCCCAGGGGTGGGGGGGCCTGCTGCCGCCTCTGCTCTGCTCCCTCATACCTTGTTGATCTGCGGTCTCCTCTCCTCAACCTCTGGTCATTCAGTGTCCACTACACTCTCTGGAGTCCTGCCTTCTTATATGCTGGGTCCCCGTTGGGCATCTGCTGTGCTCCTCCGCAGATCAGCCAGGTCCTTCTCCTGTGCATGGAGAGAAGCAAAATCCTTTGTCCTACTCCGCCGCCATCTTCCTCTCTATCCCAGGTAAAACAAATTTGTCATTATTTACTTATGATATTATTATCTACAAAGAAAACTCAAGGGAATTTACAGGCAAGTCCTTAGTTGTGTTACAGCAAATCACCATGTCACAACAAGCAGAAAGGAAAGATTTTGTAAGAGGAAACACTGTTCAGAAATTAAAATGAACTTGTAAATAGGACTCATGAACACAAGAACAGTGCGGTGGTTGCAGTGAGGGGGGCAATTTAAGGGTTAAATGGTCATGGAAAAATATAATAAAAAATTAAAAAATAAATTTAAATTAGATAAAATTAAGTAAAATTATTTGATTCCTCAGTTGTATTTGCTACATTGCAATTGCTCAGTAGCTAGCTACCTGTAGTGAGTAGCTATATTGAACTTTCCCATTTCCCCAGAATATTCTGTTGGAGAGTACTGCCTTTCAGTATTTATGTTTGATCATCTTAGTGCTGTTTTCAATTTCCATGGCTCTATTCAATCTGTCAGAAGCCCATAAGTCCTATTAGTTTTCTATGTGGGCATACCGTTGTGGAAATGTCTTCCATTATCTACTTCTTAAGACTCTATTTCCTCATCTGTGGATAGTAAGATATAATATTCAGGGGTTTTGTGAGAATTATATATAGTAGATTTAATTCTTAATGATCAGATTCAATGACCTATGTCCAGCCTGGTGACTTCTCTTCTCTGATGGTGATTTGCCATGTGAAGCATAGCTTAAAGTTCAGGGGGATTTGTGCTGTTTTCCTTGGCAGAAATATCCCTCCTTTGGGAGTTAGGAATTCTCAACCCATAGATGCCAGAATTGTGAGGCAGAAAGCAGAAATTTTCCAAGTGGTTGCCTTTGAGAGATCCAAGTGAGACTTTATTTTACCCCTTGGTCTTCACATCCATGAATTCACCACTTGGGGACACAGTGCCATTATGTATATATAGATATGCATGTATTTGTGCATCTTGCATTCTGGAGAATGGTGCCCACTTCTTGTAGGATGTATTTTGAGTTGATGCCTTCAGCAAGTTTTAATTTTGTTCTACCAGACTGGCAGGTCCTAGGTGGTGGAGGGTGTGAGGGAAGCACTGAATCCCAAGTTCAGTGCCTATTACTTCATTTCCATTGAGCTGTAATGATTTTGCATAAAATTCATGTCGAGTGTCTGACATGAATTTTATGCAAAATAGATCAGACAGTCTCAGCTTTTAGGTAATGGTTCAGGATACGGCCCTATGAGAAGAAAATCAAAGGTATATCTTGATATATGCCTAGAGCAGGAAAATAAGTGATTGCCCTTTCAGGCTAGAAGGGGTCAACTTTTCATGAGTATTTCCTTGGTCTCCTTGAAATCCTGTCTTTCACACTTAGCTTTTTAATTTCTCACAACTATTTATTGTATTGTCTTTTCTTCTAAAGTATCAGTTGTCCCCAGTAACAGTCACCCAATTCCATTCTTTATAATTGTACCAACTCCCCAGTATTTCTCAAATTACTGATGAATTCCTTCACAGGGCATCCCAGTTTACTACCAAAGTTTAATATATACATTCTATTAAAATAGAATGTAAATAGCATAGAATAGAATGCTCTTCTCTGGGGAACCGTTCATATGTCACCTTTCTCTAAACACGGTTTCTCATTGCCAGCCATCCAGCAGGTGATTATGCTCCAGGATTTACTGACTGTTGTAGGTCAGGTTCCCTGGGAGGCTGACTCCGAGATGGAATTGGTGTGAAGGAAGTTTACTAGGGGGTGCTCTCTGAAGTAATACCTGTGGATAGCATTCCATATTTAGCAAGTAAAAATGCAGAACATCCAGTTGAAGTTAAACTTCTGAACAATTTTAACATAAAATGCCCTATTTGGGACATATCCATCTGGAATTCCTGTTTCACTGGTATCATGCATTTTGTGTGATAGCACTATCATGTATTTTGCCCACACATGTATTTTGTATGAGGGAGGGAAGAAGTGGCCGTGGACACATGGACTCAGAGGTGGTTGGACTGTTCTCTCTAACAGAGACCTCAGCTGAACCTTTTGAAAACTGAAACTGGATGGCTCGTCAGCCATGTTCCCAGTTGGGGTGAGGAGGCTAGATTCTATATCCTTGTATTGACCAGTGATGAGGTACAGACTGTGGGGGAGAGAGAACCATGACCTTGGGGAAAGCAGCTTTTGAGCTGAGATTCACTTGCTGTGAGGGCTGTCAGCCAGCCACAGCCCCAGCAGTCAGGGCAATGCAGTACGCAAGGGAGTGCCTGGTAGGTATATAGCAGAGGACCTATTTTAATTATCATCATTATAATAAACATCCTCATTTTTATCTATTCTCATGTAAATGAGAATATGTTATGTGACAACTCACATTGAGAACAGGGTCTTCACTGACAATTCAATAACTGGTGTCTCTGTTGCTGCTTATGGCTGTTAGTGAAGGCCATCCCTCAGAGTAAGGCACTCACTCTTCTTTTCTAAACCCTATGGCAATCTGTCCTCACATCGAGGTTCTGCCACTGCTCGGAAAGCCGGATAGATGACACTCTTGCTCAGAACAAATCTTTGGGCTTAGATCCTAACTCCTATGTTCTAACCTGTGATACCAGTGGAGGTCAAGACTTCTAACCCTTTTATTTTCTATCTATCCTATGTTTTTAAGTTCTTTTCTTCAGCTTTGAAGGTTTCAACTCTTACATACTAAAGTTATATGTTCTTGGCCGTATTTTCCTTTAGCTGCAATTTAGTCAGTCCTCTTCCTTTTCCTCTTTTAGATCTTCCTTTAAAAGACCAGTCTGTACTTGGTATCTGTTCTCCCTGATTCTCTATCTGCTGGTATTTGGCTTTTAGTCCACTAAGTAAATGGCTCTAAGTCTTTTCTTAACTTACCTAACCAATGCCCATTCTTTTTGCCTTTATATTACTGAATCTCCTATTTAAAGTCATAGTTCAGTCCCTCTTTCTAAATGTTTGTACTACTGTTAGTGAATGAAAGTAGGGGTTTGGCTGCCCACTGCCACCCATAGGCAAATTCTAGAAGCAGAGGTTGGCGAAAAAGGAAAGAGGTCTTTATTCAATGGCTGCACAGTCAGAGAGGTGGAGCCCAGAGGAAAACCCAGCCACCCTTTGCCACACCAACCCAAAGCAGTGTCCAGAGTTCTTGTTCCCATTTAAAATACCGTCCTTTGGGAACTGCAGATGGCTGCTGCATGACTATCCAGGTGGCTTAGCTTATTCCTGGTTGCAAGCTGGCTTTAGGCTCCTTCCTGGGGACCTGTTTGTGGGGCTGGCACCGCCATTGGCCACGTGGCTTCTCATGCGAAAATTAGTGGCCTGCACAATCATGAGGTGGGTAAAAGAGAGCATGGGTAAAAGAGAGTGTTTCTTCCTTCCCTCAGTTTATATAAGCTACCTGCGTGGGCTGGGCCAGATGCTCAAAGTTCCACGTGGTCCAGTAGGGTCTGGCCCTCCAACCAATCCCCTCTTTTCCCCAGGCCAGAATGATAGGTCTTCTTTTGCACAGCACCTCCCTGTTCTGCCATCTTGACCTCTAAGTTCGCATATGGAGGCTTTACCCTGGTCCTCCCTCCAACCAGGGACCTGGAGTGGGTAGGAGGGTTTTTCCTTTAGCCAGTCATTTCACTAGCTTTTTGAATGCTCAGTTCGGTGACTTCCTTCTGCTCTGTCTTGCCTGGGTGTGTGTGTGTGTGTGGGGTCTGTCATCAGGAGCAGGAAGCTCTCTGAGGATTATAAGGACAGAGTACAAGGCACTAGCTAGGTTACCTGGGCAGTGTGGTTCACAGTCTCATACTGTGGCCCTTCCCCTGACCCCGTGGTTTGGCCAGGTGATCTCTTCAGGTCTCTCCAGGTCTATCTGTATCACTATGCTGACTTTACAACTCTGCAGTCTCTTGGTCCTCTTCATTTCTCAGGACTTCAGGGTCTTCACTTTATCCCCTTGACCCTTAAATGTTAGTGTTTCTTTTTATTTTATCCCAGTTGTCTTACAATTCAATATGTTTTCCCTGAGCAATATTATTCCTACATAGTTTCAACTGACATTTATGTGCTGGATACTCTTGATTTAATGTGTTGTAGCCAAGATCTTTCCCCTGACTTTCAAGTTTGTATATTCAGCTCGTCAAAAGTTATATTTGGGTGTTCCAAAGATGCTTCAAAGGCAATACAAACAAAACTAAAATGGCCATAAGGTAGGTCTCCTTCTCCATGTATTAGTAAGTTGGTGGTAATGTAGACACCCAAGCTTGAATTCTGACAGCTATCTCTGACTTCTTTCACTTTCTATGTTCAAAAACCGATCTCATCCTGATAGCTTTAATGCCTAGATATTTCTGGAGCATCTCCTTGTCACCAGGATAATCTTTCTCACATTTTTTTGTACACAAAACTTCTAGAGTGAACAGAGATACAAATCCTACCATGTCAGTATTCTGATTAAAATCCTTTATTGCCTTCATCTACAAACTCTTAAGATAAGACTTTCACTCTAGGACTAGATTTACCTTTTTAATTATTTTTTTCTGTAAACAATTAGAAAACTGGACAATGTACATGTTGCAACAATTTTTACACATTGGATGACATGATATTGAAGGAAGGGAAACAAGATGCACCTGCAGTCTTCCCAGCTGTCTTGCCTTCAGGTACTTTCTGGACAGTGTAGGGAGGGGTGTCTTGACCAGAGAACAGTGGTCTCATTAATTTGAGTGTTTGGAATTGTGGTCAAGGAATATAAAAAATCTGTGTAGGAAATCCCTTCCATTTGTTGCTAAATACTAAGCTGCACATAAGTATGAAGAAACTACTTGAGGCCAGGAAATCAACAGCTAGGATGTTGTAAGTTGAAAAGTTTCCAATATTCACGCAGGGCTGGGTGACATTTGAGTTTTAAGTATCTAGAATAACGAGTCCTTCTTACATGCCTGGGCCTTCAGGGAAACTTCAAAGGGTTCATGCCTTAGTAGTGCTAATAAATTGTCATTTTTTCGTAATGGGTTTTATGGAAAATAACTTGAATAATGGTTTTCCTGTTTCTTTCAATGATAAGGCATAAAACCTTTAGAAAGGCATAAAACTTTTCTAACTTCATTAGAGATGAGTGAATTCATTATGTACAATGCTACCTTAGACACTAGGGTTTAATTCTCACTTGGAACCCAACTGAGGAGTATTTTATACCCACCCCTCAAAGCCTAAAAACAACAAACTTCAAAAGGATTAATTAAATTAACTGCCTGCCAGACTAAAATATAGTCTCCAGCAATGTAAAATACATACAATATCCATCACCTAGTCAAAAATTACTAGAATTATGAAGAAGGAAATTGTGACCACAGTTAGGAGAAAAATTAGTCAAAATTAGTAAAAAAAATTCTTATTGGCACTATAAATAATAATCTCAAGGATTTAAAACAATGTATGAATGTAATGAGAATGGAAATGGAAGATATAAAATGTACTAACTAGAACTTTTAGGGATGAAAAATAAAATGTGTGTAAAAAGTCATTGGATGATCTTACTATCTGATGAGACACTGCAGAAGAGGGGTTGGTGAACTTTAATGCACAGATGTAGAAAGTTTAGAAAAAATGAAGCCCAGAGTAAAAACAGACTAAAAAAATGTAGTGCCTCAGGTGACCTTTGGGATAATAATAGGCAGTCTATTAAATGTGTAATTGGAATCCCAGGAGAAGGGAAGAACAGAATAAAAAAATTATTTAAAGTCCCACAGAACTCACATGTTTCACAATGCATTTAATGATTTTTTCTTCTCTTTCAAGTTTCAGATTGAAGCCAGTTCTTGACATTTGTTTTTCTTAATAGCTCACTGAGTGACTCATAATTTATCATACACATCGTGCTATCTCTTATCTCTATATCTTTGTTCATTCTGGTGTCTTTTCCTAGAATGCTCTTAATTTCAAATGTTGGGCTATGTAACTTTTATTTCTGCTTAAAGTCTCAGCCTATGAGTCATCTCCAAGAAGTCTTTCTTGACTTCTATCCCTACATTTTCCACATAAGTGATAGTGGTTCTCTTTGGTGCTCCCCAAATATCTTTGCATATCTTTCCTCTTGCATTAAGCCATTGTATTAAAGAGATCTGCTTTTGAGTCTGTTTCTTTTACTAGAAGGATGTACCTAGTTCATTTTCTATCTCTAACATTTAGTGGGACTGGCACAAGATTTGTTAAAGAATATATGTGATGACTTCATTGATCTTACTTGAATCTGAATTTGATATTTTCATACATGTATCATTAACAATAAGAATCCAATTTCCCTTTAGTCTCATTTAGTATGGCTTTATTCTTTATTTGAAAATAAAAATATATTATCTTACAGTTAATGAATGTAAGTTTAAAGTCTAAATATGATACATATATTTTTGTGACTTAGTTGATCTATATATCATATATATATATATATATATTGTATATACAATACTTATTCTTCACTTTTTCATAAAATTTCATAAGTATAGGATTCCAGAATTCCAGATGAATTATGGACTTTATTACAATTATGGGCTTTATAATTCAAATGCCTTCAAATTTTAATGTGGACTAAGAGTTTTCATGAGGCTTGTTAAAATGCAGTTGAAAAGATAACTTGCCTCACTTTCAGAAAGTCTGATTTACTAACTCTGGATTACAGCTCAGAAGTCTTCATTTTAAAAGACTCCCCAGGTGATTCTACCACAAATGATAATGTCTGGAGAGAAACAAACACTTATGTTCCATTGCTAGAAGGCATTGACTCCATGAGTCGTGACTAGAGAAATGTCATCTAACAGTGGTTCCTGTGGTTGCAATTGGAGTAGGTAAAGAAAAAGTGACGCTTGGAAGAGGACTAATTAGAAAAACACCTCTTCTTAATAAATAAACAACACACATTATGTTAATTTTAAAATTCTGAATAAACATTGTAGTGAGCAGTTAGTGGAAACTCATAAAGACAAGAAGCATCAGTAAAGCAAGTAGAAGAATCCTCTTTATTCTATTTTAAAATATGTTGTCTAAAGAAGAAAACATTTTTTTAAAACTTTTATTTGGCCCTGGCAAACACCTAAGGCTCTGTCCCTCATACATAACAGCTGCGAACAGACCAAACATTATGACTCAAGAACAGCTCAAAGCCCCAGAGCCTATAATTCTAAGTGACCAAGAAATAGCCAACCTTTCAAATGCACAGTTCAAAATACTGGTGATCAGGATACTCACAAAATTGGTTGATTTTAGCCACAAATTAGAGGAACATACGAACGCTAAACTGATTGAAATGAAGGGAAATGCACAGGAAACCAATAGTGATGGTAAGGAAACTGGGACTCAAATCAAGGGAGTGGACCGGAAGGAAGAAAGAAACAACCAAACAGAAAACAATGAAGAAACAAGAATTCAAAAAAAATGAGGAGAGGCTTAGGAACCTCCAGGACATCTTTAAACGTTCCAACATCTGAATTATAGGGGTACCAGAAGGGGAAGAGGAACAGCTATGAGTGGAAAACTTATTTGAACAAATAATAAAGGAGAACTTCCCCAGTCTGGCAAAGGAAATAGAATTCCAGGAAATCCAGGAAGCTCAGAGAGTCCCAAAGAAGTTGGACCCAAGAAGGAACACACCAAGGCACAAGGACATATTTAAGAAAAAATATAAAAAGTGTGAACAGTGAAAGGACAGCAAACTCACACTTATTAACAACCACACCTAAAACAAAAGCAAACCAAGAGGACAGCTAGATCAGGAGCAGAACCATAGAAATGGAGATCACATGGAGGGTTAGCAACAGGGGAGTGGGAGAAGGAGAGAGGGAGAAAAGGTACAGAGAAGAAATAGCATAGATGGTAGGTAGAAAATAGATAGGGGGAGGGCAAGAATAGTATGGGAAATGTAGAATCTAAAGAACTTGTGACACATGGACATGAACGAAAGGGGGGATGGTGGGGGAGAGGTGTTCAGGGTGGAGGGGAGTGAAGGGGGGAATGGGACAACTCTAATGGAATAATAAATAAAATATATTTAAAAGAAAACTTGTATATGATTGGGAGCACTTGATTCCAGGAGGAACAAATTGCTTCTGAAAGCTCATGGGTCAGAGGTTGGAAGAAAACTGCTCTAAGCTGCTTGGCAGTCACCATAGTTAAAAGCAGGATCTCCCACCTGATTGTACCATTCTAAATATTGTATTAAGCCATTTACTTAAGAGTATTTTCAAGAACAAGTGAATGGGTAATCTTGTCATATTATATTACATGTAGCAATCATGCTGTGTTGAATGGCCACATCAGAGAGAAACTTTTGAAAAGCCGAGCCAACTCAGAAATAGATGTAAGGAGTTCTTTCATACGAAGGTGACCAACCATGAAATGACCTCCAGACAGAGAACATTACATTTGGCCTATGAAACTGTGCAAAGATTTTATTTTATTTTATTTTATTATTTAATTATTGTTCAAGTACAGTTTTCTGTCTTTTACTCCCATCCCAGACCACCCCCAGCAGTGCTCCCCACCTCCCTCCCATTTCCACCCACCTTAGTTCTTGTTTATGTGTCCTTTATATTAGTTCCTGAAAATCCTTCCTCTTTTTCCCCTGAAATTCCCTCCCCTCTCCCCTCTGGTCCCTGTCAACCTGTTCTCTATTTCAGTATCTTTGTTTTTATTTTGCTTGCTTGTTTATTTTGCTGTTTAGCTTCCTGTTAAAGGTGAGATCATCTAGTATTTGTCTTTCAATGCCTGGCTTATTTCACTCAGCATAATGCTTTCCAGTTCCATCCATGCTGTTGCAAAGAGTAGGAGCTCCTTCTGTCTTTCTGCTGCATAGAATTCCATTGTGTATATGTACCATAATTTTTGACCCATTCATTTGCTGATGGGCACCTACGTTGCTTCTAGTCCTTGGCTATTGTAAATTGTGCTGCTATGAACATGGGGTACATAGGTTCTTTTGGATTGGTGTTTCAGGGTTCTTAGGATATAATCCCAGCAGTGGAATTGCTGGGTCAAAAGGCAGGTCCATTTTTAGTTTTCTGAGAAAATTCCACACTGTTTTCCCCAGTGGTTGTATCATCCTGCAATCCCACCAACAATGGATTAGGGTCCCCTCTTCTCCATAACCTCTTCAACATTTGTTGTTTGTTGCTTTGTTTATGATGGCCATTCTGACCGGTGTAAAGTGGTGTCTCATTGTGGTTTTAATTTGTATCTCTCTGATAGCTAGTGATATTGAGCATCTTTTCATGTGTCTATGGATCTTCTGTATGTCCTCCTTGGAGAAATGTCTGTTTAAGTCCTTTGCCCACTTTTTAATTGGGTTGTTTCTCTTAGAGTGGAGTTGTGTAAGTTCTTTGTATATTTTGGAGATTAAAGCCTTGTCTGAAGTGTCATTGGCAAATATGTTTTCTCAAACAGTTGCTTCTCTTTTTGTCTTGATACTGTGTTTTCCTTAGCCATGCAGAAGCTTTTAATTTTTATGAGAACCCATTTGTTTATTCTTTCCTTTATGTCCCTTGCTGTAGGGGACATATCAGTAAAAAAGTTGCTATGTGAAATATCTGAGATTTTTCTACCTATGTTCTCCTCTAGGACTTAATGGTATCATGGCTTATATTTAAGTCTTGTATCCACCTTGAATTTATTTTGATGTATGGTGTAAGTTGGTGCTCAAGTTTCATTTTTTTGCATGTAGCTGTCCAGTTCTCCCAACACCATTTGCTGAAGAGGCTGTCTTTACTCCGTGTTATGTTATTGCCCCCTTTGTTGAATATTAATTGACTGTAGAGAGTTGGGTTTATTTCCGGGCTCTCTGTTCTATTCCATTGGTCTATGTGCCTGTTTTTATGCCAGTACCAGGCTGTTTTGATTACAGTGGCCTTTTAATATAGTTTGGTATCAGGTATTGTAATCCCTCCTACTTTATCCTTCTCTCTCAAAATTGCTGCAGATATTCAGGGTTGTTTATGGTTCCATAAAATTTTTGAAGTATTTGTTCTATGTCTATGAAGTATGTCATTGGTACTTTAATAGATATTGCATTGAATCTGTAAATTGCTTTGGGTAGTATGGACATTTTGATGATGTTGATTCTTCCAATCCGTGAACACAGTATATGTTTCCATTTGTTTGTGTCTTCCTTGATTTCGTTTTTTAGTGTTGTGTAGTTTTCTGAGCACGGGTCTTTTACCTGCTTGGTTAGGTTTATTCCTAGGTATTTTATTTTTCTTTTTGCTATATCGAATGGGATTTTTTCTTAATATCTGCTTCTGCTGCTTCATTGTTAGTATACAAAAATGCCTTTGATATCTGGATATTGACTTTGTAACCTGCTGTTTTGCCAAATTCATTTATTGGGTTGAGCAGTTTTGGGGTGGAGTTATAGGATTTGCAATGCACACTATCATGTCATATGCAAACAATGCCAGTTTTGTTTCCTCCTTTCTGATTTGGATGCTTTTTATTTCCTTTTCTTCTCTGATCATTGTGGCTAAAACTTCCAATACTATATTGAATAGAAGTGGTGAAAGTGGACAACCTTGTCTTGTTCATGATCTTAGTGGAAAAAACTTTTAGTTTTTGCCCATTGAGTATGATGTGGGCTGTAGGTCTTTCATATATGGCCTTTATTATATTGAGGAATGTTCCCCCTATTCCCACTTTGTTGAGTGTTTTTATCATAAATGGGTGTTGTACCTTATCAAAAAGCTTTTTCCGCATCTATTGATATGATCATGTGATTTTTGTCTTTGCCTTTGTTTATATGATGTATTACACTTACTGATTTGCGAGAATTGAACCATCTGTGTATCCCTGGGATGAATCCCACTTGGTCATGGTGTATGACCTTTTTGATGTATTGTTGGATGCAGTTTGCCAATATTATGTTGAGGAGTTTAGTGTCTATGTTCATCAGCGATATTGACCTAGTTTTCTTTCTTTATTGTATCTCTATCTGGTTTTGGAACTAGGATGATGCTGGCTTCATAAAAAGAGTTTTGGAGTCTTCCCTCATTTTGGATTTTTTGGAATAGTCTGTGAAGAATAGGGGTTAGCTCTTCCTTAAATGTTTTGTAGAATTCTCCTGTTAAACTGTCTGGTCCAGGGCTTTTTTGTGTCAGAAATCTTTTGATTACTGCTTCAATTTCATTTCCTGCTATTGGTCTATTCAGGCTTTCTGCTTCTTCTTCACTGAGTTGTGGAAGATTATATTTTTGTAGAAATTTGTCCGTGTCACCTAAATTTTCAAGTTTCTTGGCATATAGTTCTTCATAGTAATTTCTTCCAGTCCTTCGTATTTCTGTGGTGTCAGTTGTAATCTCTCCTCTTTCATTTCTGATTGTGTTTATTTGGGTTCTCTCTTTTTTTTCTTGATGAGCCTGCTTAAAGGCTTGTCTGTTTTGTTTATCTGTGCAAAAAACCAGCTCCTGGATTCATTGATTTGTAGAATTGTGCTTTTAGTCTCTATGTCATTTAGTTCTGCTCTGATCTTGGTTATTTCCTTCCTTCTACTTGCTCTTGGCTTTCTTTGGTGTTGTTCCTTGAGTTCTTGTAGGTGTAGGGTTAGGTTGTTTGTTTGAAATGTTTCTATCTTTTTCAGGTAGGCCTGTATTGCTATGAAATTCTCTCTCAGGACTGCCTTCGCTGTGTCCCATAAGTTTTGGGTTGTTGTGAGTTCATTTTCATTTGTTTCCAGAAAGTTTTTGATTGCTTCCTTGATCTCATTCTTGACCCATGCATTGTTTAATAGCATGCCATTCAGTCTTCATGATTTTGAATGTTTTGGGCCTTTTCTCTTGGGGTTGATTTCCAGTTTCAGTCCCCTCTGATCAGAGAAAATGCTTGGGATAATTTCAATTTTCTTAAATTTGTTGAGGTTTGTTTTGTGTCCTATCATGTGGTCTATCTTTGAAAATTTTTCATATGCATTTGAAAAGAATGTGTATTTAGCTTCTTCGGGGTTAAGGGTTCTATATATATATTAGTTAAGTCCAATTTAACCAGGGCATTGTTCAGTTCCACAATATCTTTGTTGATATTTTTTTTGGAAGATCTTTCCATTTTTTTACAGTGGGGTGTTAAAATCCCCAACTATATTTGTGTCGCTGTCAATATCTTTCTTGAAATCCTCTAAGATTTTCTTTAGGTATTTGGGTGCTCCTATGTTGAGTGTATATATATATATTTACAATGTTTATGTCTTCTTGGTGTATTCTTCCCTTGAGTATTATGAAGTGACTTTCTGGGTCTCTTTTTATGGCCCTTATTTTGAAGACTGTTTTGTCTGATGCGAGTATAGCTACCCCAGCTTTTGTTTCTTGGCCATTTGCTTGGAAAATTTGTTTCCAGCCCCTCACCTTTAGTCTGTGTAGGTCTTTTGTCCTGAGGTGGGTCTCTTGTAGGCAGGAAATGTATGAGTCATGCTTTCTTATCCATTCAGCTTTTCTATGTCTTTTGATTGGATCATTTAGTCCATTTATGTTTAAGGTCATTATTGATAGGTACTTATTTATTGTCATTTTTATACCTGTGCTTCTCATTGTCTCTCTCTTTTCCTTCCCCTCCTTAGAGCAGAAATTTTAGTATTTCTTGTAGAGCTGGTTTGGTGGAGGTGTATTCTCTGACTCCTTTTGTCTTGGAAGGTCTTTATTTGGCCTTCTATCTTGACTGAGAGCCTTGCTAGATAAAGTAACCTTGGTTGAAGGCCTCTGGTTCTCATTACTTGGAACATTTCTTGCCATTCTCTTCTTGCTTGGAGCGTTTCCATTGAGAAGTCAGCAGCTAACCTTATTGGGGCTCCCTTGTATGTTACTTTCTTTTTCTCCCTTGCTGCCTTTAAGATTGTCTCTTTGTTTTGAAATTTTGCCATTTTAATGATGACATGTCTTGAAGTGGGCCTCTTTGGGTTCATCTTGATTGGGACTCTCTGTTTCCTGGGTTTGTGTGACTTTTTCTCTCATCAAATTAGGGAAGTTTTCCATCATTACTTTTTCAAATAAATTTTCTATCCCTTGCTCTTCTTCTTCTCCTTCTGGTATACCTATTATTCGGATATTATTATGTTTCATATTGTCTTGCCTTTCTCTTAATCCCTCTTCATTCTTTTTGAGCCTCTTTTCCTTTTCTTGCTCTTTCTTGGAGTTTTTTTCTACTTTGTCCTCCAACTCGCTGATTTGATCTTCTGTTTCTTCAATCCTGCTTTTGATTCCTTCCTCAGTGTTCTTCAGCTCCAAAATTGTATTCTTAATTTCCTCTTGGCCATTGCTGATAGTTTCTATTTCCTTTTTCATGTTGATACAGTTTGCATTGAGTTCATTTTAGATCCCCTGTAGTTTTTGGTATTTCATTGTGAGCTCTTTGAACTTCCTGACAACCAGTGCTTTGAATTCAGTATCTGATAGCTGACTTGCCTGAATTTCATCTAGCATTCTTTCTGAGGCTTCCTCCTTTCCTTTCACTGGGGGGTTGCTTTTTGTATTCCTGTTGTTTGTGAGACTCTTCTTGTTAGCTTCACCTTCTTAAATGGATTTGTTCTGGCTTCCTGGGTTTATGGTGTGAACTTCTGTGGTATAATACCTGGGAGATTCAGTGCTGTAGTCTCCTTGATCTCCCCAGCTCACTGGTCTTGGGCTGTCCTTTACATTGGCTCTGAGTTTGTCTTTGGGTTTTTGTTGTTTCTGGGTCTTTTTTTTTTGTGGGTCCTTTTCACCAACTGGTGAACTGATGGTTCCTCTGTCCACTACCCATTTTAATTTACTGTGCTGGTGAGGGCAGGTTGCACTGAAGCTAGTTCTTCTGTGTGTACAGAGTTTTGAGGATTCTCTTTTGCTCTTATTAAGGTGTTTGCCATGGGTAGTTTCTCCACTGTTTAGTTGTATTTAAAGATAGGTTTGAGTTGAAGTTTGTGTGGTTTCTACCCCCTCCTTCACCTTCTTCTGTTGTTATGTTTTGGTGGTTCCTTTGTTGTTGGGTTTCCTCTTCCTTTGGGTATCCTGGTGTTTTCCGCTTCCACCTACTTTTTTTTTTTTTTTTTGGTGTGTGTGATCAGTTGAAGGGGAAGGCAANGGTGTTTTCCCCTTCCACCTACTTTTTTTTTTTTTTTTTGGTGTGTGTGATCAGTTGAAGGGGAAGGCAAACTGGTTTATGACAGCAGGAGAGTATTCTATAATATTTACAGTAGCAGCGGGTAGAGAAGAGACAGTTGATCCCTTGACTATGTACAGCGATAACTGTAATCTTCAACCCAACTAGCTACTTTTTAGAAAGGATGGAAAGAACGTAAGGCTGTTGTTGGGGAGGGAATGTTTGTGATTTGGATATAGAAAGGAGTGAGGTTGAGGGAGGTCAGATTCTGATGTAAGGTGAGAATAAAGTATGGTAAGTAGGTGTAATGTGAGAGAGAATAGAGGTAACCACTATAGTATTATAGTTCAGGCAACAATGAAGTTTGCTAAGATCTGGGGGGGGGAGTATTGTGTAGTATTTACACTAGTATGTAATAACGATTATTTACAATAATATTAGAGCAACAATCATATGACACAATCTATGATATACCAAGATTGGGGAGTAACAGATCTTCAATATTGTGCTAACTGGGCAAGGGGAAGTAAAGGACAGTAAATGAGCAATACACTATGATTGAGGGGACAGGGGAAACCTTTCAAGTGAAACAATATATACAGCCAAGGCAAAAAGAGGAGGAATACAGAGATACTATTAAAATGAAAGGTGTAAGAATAATGAAAAAATACAAATATGCAGTAGCTTGTAGTTTTTTTTGTTATGGCAAAATGAATTTTGTCTCTCTGTCTCTACTGTTTTGATGCCCCCTCTTTGAGTCCAACTCTGGTCTTTTCGCCGTTCCAAGTCTTTTGTCTCGCTTGGGGGCGAAAAGAAAGAAAAAAAAGGCAGCAGAAGAGAGGAAAAAGTGGTAGGTTTGGAAAGAAAGGAAGAAGGAATAAAAGAAGAAAGAAGAAGAGAGAGGGTAAAAGTATTGAAAGATAAAACAATTATTAAAGTTAAAAAAATAAAAGATATTAACAAACAAACAAACCCTCTTGTGGCTTTCCAGCGGGTCAAACCTTTTCTTCTGGTCACAACAGCTGCAGCATTCGGAGGGGCGATTGGTGTGGACTTTCTCCCTTCTTGGTAAACTCAGCTGGTCTCCTGAGTGCTGAGATCCCAAGATCCCGACCTTCACCTCTCCCCAGTGCCCCACTGAGAGCAGACTTTCCCCAGGATTCACTGTCCTGGCCTGGGGTGTGGCGCATGCTCCTGGCCAGGCTTCCCTGGTCCCTCAGGCTTGGGTGCGAACCTTTCCCAGTGCTATGGGGGATTGCGAGGGTGACTCTCAATTCTCCCAAGTCGGCAACCACAGACTCCACAGGTGATCAAAGCTCTCTGTTTTGCTTTCTCAAGCCCACTCCTCTCTTTGACAGTCCAAGCAAACAGATTTCTCCTTGCATTTTTCAAGCTGTGCCCGGCCAGGTAGGGAGGAAGCTGATGACTGGCTCTCTCCCAAGGACCTTGCTGCCAGCCCTTGGCTCCCAGAGACTAACGTGGACCGGCCCAGGCCCTGGTGCGGCTTGGCAGAAGTCCTCTGCACTGTTCCATTGGACCTTTCTGACCTGCAGCCGTCTCCAGTCTGGTCATTCAGAGTCAGCTCCAATTTCTGGAGTCCTGCCTTCCTATATGCTGGGTCCCTCTTGGCTATCCACTGCGCTCCTCCACAGATCAGCCCAGTTTTTCTCCGGTGCGTAGGGGGAAGCGAAATCCTTTGTCCTACTCCGCGGCCAGCTTTTCCCCTCTCCAGAATTTATTGATAAAATCTCAGAAGTGAATGATTTTGGATGGAATTTTGAAATTAATTCTTTTCAGCTATACTTAGTGTTTTACATTATACTCTACATTTTATATTCACAGGTTCTCTTAGCAGTGTGGCTATTTATCCATCCATCCATCTTCCTACTTACCTATGTTTCCACATATCCATCCACTAAATCTAATGTTTAAATGTATTCACAACACTAGACAACAAAATTTTCTGAGAAGATATTGTTTCAATTCCAAATGGTCCCAAAATTTTCTATCCCAGTATAGACTAGAGGTTATAGAGTCTTTTTCAGTCAGGTCTATTCTACTTTATTTCCTCAAAGACCAGATCATTCCTTTCTCTGATCCAGGTAACTGAGGGTCTCATTGGACATCTGGTTCAAAGGTCAGCAAATGGGGAAAATGTAATTGTATCCATAGCAGTCATAGAAAAGAGAAAAATGGATGTCAGGTTGAACACAGAAATAGATATTAATGACACATTAAGACCAATGTAATACTGAACCTCATGACTCTATCACCTTTATTTTTCATGCAAATCTCAGAATCAGTCTTTTTTATAAGATTAGATCCATTAAGATATACATATTCTCTTATTTCTATAATACTTTATTCATGTTTGAAATAGATTAAATTATTTTATTAAGCTACATTCATTAAATTCAGTCATTTGTGAGTTAACTCTTAAAAGATATTCATCCTTATCTTGGCTTTTCCCTGTTTTGTTAGTTGTGATTTATGCCTAATTACTTCCTGTATCCCTATTGAATTTTAGGGGATAGTTCCAAAAGAGATTAAGGCATCTTAAAATTTTACTTTGTAGTGGTTTAATAGATCATTAACCCCCTTTCCTTATTTTCCTTTATGGGACCAGCAATCACCCCTTTTTACTGATATCTAGCACATAGATCTTTCTGCTCAGCTCTGGTAAAATGTGTGCCTCTTTTACTTTTTATGTGTGAATCATTGTCCCAAGCTCTGTAGCAGACACCTTGGAATTAGCCAGCCTGAGCTATAATTCCTCTACTAAATGTGGGCAAGAATGATATTCTTTCTAAGTTTCAGTTTCTTTATCTACAAAGTGATCATTGTAATAGCCCATACTGTGGAATTCTTTGAGGTTCAAATGAGATAATACAGGCAAAGTATGGACACATTGGAAGTGCTCAATACATGCCATTCATTGTTGAATTTCTGCTGTTTCTTAGTGGAACTGTACAGCTGTGCTGCACTAACTGTGGTTTAGAAGAAGGAACAAGACTGTGATTGGATCACTGTGCATTACCACTCTTCACATTTAATATAATGCTTCAGCTGATGATGACAAGCTCCTCCCACAGCCTCCCTCTGTAATCCTTAACAGAATCTACTTGAGTACATAATAATTATCAATAAATTCATTTTAGAACAAAAAGATTCTTTAGACCACACTATTATAGTATACTGAGTAATCCCCAGGTGGCTGTGAGAGAAGAATAGGTTGTTCCTGAAATCAAGTTGTGAATATTGGGTACAGACAGGAAGTGTACTTATTATTCTTCTAAGTGTTAGTCAGCAATAGATTACTTTCAGAATGTAGCTGGAAAAAAGTGTGTAGTGACAAGCACCTGCTGATTCAAGAGGCAAGTTCACTGGTAAATGTAGCCTGCCTGGAAGAGGAATGATGCTGAGATGACTACAAGATGGTGTTTTCAGGATATAAACTCATCGAGTAATGTAGAATTATGAACTTTTAAATTACATCATTCTGACTTAGTCTGAGGCCCAATTGTGTTAAAATAGTCTGGGCTTTTGGGTAGCATAGAGTAAAAGAGTAGAAATAAAGGCCTATGAATCATAAGATCTTATTTTTGAAGGAGAACTATGCTCTAATATCTTAATTGGTAACAGCTAAACTAATGGAAGCATTGTAAATGGCTCAGAACTTTTCTTGGGTGCTCTTCTGGCCAATCTTTTTCATTACTCATTTATACTTCTCATTATTGAATTATACGTAAACATTTTATGCTTTTAACAGTTTTATTGAAGTACTTGATTTATTAATGGCCTGGCTCTTTGGCAGTAACTTAACACAACTGCTCAGCAGTATTTTGATTCCTTACATTTCTCTTGGCTTTTATAACAGCATACCCTGTAGAATTTTTTAGAAGCAAAATTATCCTTGCATCAATTTTTGTATTATTTTTAATGTAATTGCATATGTAATGATTTTACATGAGTTATAGCTGTGGTTTACTTCTTTGAGGAATTTGCTCCAATTCTTGGCTTTATCTGCTTCTTTGATCATGTCAATGGCAATGTATTCAGTGTATTTACTTGTTAGTCAAGGTTATATGCATTATAAATGAAATATTCTTTTTATTTGCTTTATAAGTTATTTTATTTTTATCAAAATGCAACAGGCATTTTAAAAATTCAAGTACTACAGATAGGTGTTAATGTAAAATTCTATTCTTTGTACTTCTTGTCAGAAGCAATCGTTTACAGCTGTTATTATTAGAGCTATTGGTGGTTAAGCTCAGACACTTAAATAATAAGCTCTTTCTTGAAATATCAGCTATGGAAATATCAACTGTATTGCCTCTATTATCAAAGATAAATATTTAACTTATTAAGTTCCTTTCTGCCTTCTCAATTATTGATAATTATTATTTTTGTAACTAAGCATTCTTTATACACATATATTTTTAAAGATTTTATTTATTTTATTTTTAGATAGAGGGGAAGGGAGGGAGAAAGAGAGGGAGAGAAACATCAATGTGTGGTTGCCTATTACACACCCTCTTGTTCCCTGACTGGGAATTGAACCAGCAACCCTTTGGTTCACAGGCCTGTGCTCAATCCATTGAGCCACACCAGCCAGGGAAAACTTATGTTAATTACTCTACCATATTCAAATAATAAATTGAATTTGCACTAATGTAAGACATTGTTATTAGCAGTTATCATTTTGCCATGTATAATCATACTTCCACAATATTAATATTGATTGTATTTATATTTGGTTCTCAGGCATAATTGGGTCTTCCATATTCAATGTACAGGTTGGCTTGAGATAAATATTCTATGTTTTAGTTCTATCCATATGTACATAAATATTTCATGTATTATCTGTATTTAAATATCTCAAAATTCTTTATAGGTTGATCCTAATTAAATGGTATTATTTTAGTGTTTTGAGCTTCAGAACCAGTGGTGTGTTAGAATTCCCTTTCTAAAAGGTCCGCTGTAAAGACTTACCTATTAGAAGATTATCACCAGAATTAAGATCTAATAAATTATCATTTCTAACTCTTCGTTAATTACTAAAAACCATGCCATATTGTCATTTTCTTCATATATGAACCAGGAACTTTCCTTAGTTATTTTTGTTGTTTCTTTTGGCATTCTTTCTGAGGAGTTTATTCTTGGAGGCTGCTAACTTCCTCTTCTCATTTGGATGAATTACTTTTTAAACTTGCTGGACAGCTATCATCTGGGCAGTTCATCCTGTTGGAATCCAGGGCGAACTGACTTATTTCCTATCCCAAATCCTCTTCTTTTTTATTTTTTACTCTTGTATAAATGTACATATTTATGTGGATATACTAGAAGGAGTAGCAAATTAATGTTTTGAGTCCTTGAATATGTGGCAAGATCTTTGATTTGGACTCATTGGGTTTATAATGTGCCATGGTATAGAAGTGAGGATATACTGTAATTTCCTATAGACATTTGAAACTTTGCACCATTGTCATTTAGCATCTTGTTGATATGAAACTTGAGGCCAGATGATTTTGGTCTGCTGCTTTAGAAATTTTCATTGGCTAATTAATTGACTACATTTTCAACATTATTTGTTTGACAATTTTATCTCATAGTTATTCTATTAAGTTCATTTATGTGATACTTTTATGTGTAGATATAGCATTTAACAAAACTTTTAAAGTACTTTGGTTAAAAATAATTTGGAAGGCACTGAATTTGTTTCTATGGCAAGTATTAAATTGTGTAAATCCTGCTTCCTGACCCAGAAAATTTAGAGGTTATTGTGATTATGGTTATTTTATATCATGTTCATGTTACTTAAAATGGACTTGCAATTTTTTAGAACTTTTACAGTACAAATAATTATATAATTATTTCATATTGTATTTTTAACCTAATACAGTTTTGACATTTGGAGTGTGCAGGATGATAAGAAAACAGGATAATGCTTAAATTTATAAGTCTCAACTAAGGTAGAATATATTTGCATCATTTTAGGAATATGTTATGTTATATCATTTAAAAGGCATATGCTTTTGAGTCAAGTAGACATTGGATTGAAATTACAACTTCCTTTTTTACTGTCTTCGTAAATCTTAAAAGTTAGTTGTCATTTCTGAGCTCCAGCTTCTTCATTTATTCAGCAGCACAAATTATTCTTACCCATGCAGTTATAGGTTGTGTGAGGTATGAGATATGTAAGGCCTAGCTTGTTGTTATGTAGCATTTTGCATATGACCAACATAATGTAGCATTTTATTTATATACGTTATTCTTTTTGAACAGTTCCTCACAGGAGATATTATCTTCACATAGTCAAAATTGTTGGCATACATTCATTAAAATTTTTTCTTATCATTTTTAAAATTTTTGTAATATCTGTAGTGATCACCTTTCTTTCAGAGCTGACATTGATATTTGTATTGTGTGGGTGTGCATATAGCTGGGCTCTAACAGTTTTGTTGATCTTCTCAAAGAAATCATTTTTCTTTCCCCAATTTTTTTATTTAATTATTTTTCAAGTACAGTTTTCTGTCTATTAATCCCATCCCATCCCACCCCCCATGCTCCCCCCTCCCTCCCATTTCCACCCTTCTCAGTTCTTTTCCATGTATCCTTTATATAGGTTCCTCTAAATCCCTCCCTTATTTCCCCTGAAATTCCCTCCCCTCTCCCCTCTGGTCACTGTCAGCCTGTTCTCTATTTCAGTGTCTTTGGTTATATTTTGCTTGCTTGTTTGCTTTGTTGATTAGCTTCCTGTTAGAGGTGAGATCATATGGTATTTGTCCTTCAACACCTGGCTTATTTCACTCAGCATAATGCTTTCCAGTTCCATCCATGTTGTTGCAAAAGGTAGGAGCTCCTTCTTTCTTTCTGCAGCATAAAATTCCATTGTGTATATGTACCATAGTTTTTTGATC
>NW_028079202.1:5888927-5927585 GCF_014824575.4 Sturnira hondurensis | reverse complement strand
AGTGGGCCTCTTTGGGTTCCTCTTGAATGGGACTCTCTGTGATTCCTGGATTCGTGTAACTTTTTCTCTCATCAAATTAGGAAAATTTTCCATCATTACTCTTTCAAATAGGTTTTCTATCCCTTGTTCTTCTTCTTCTCCTTCTGGTATTCCTATTATTCGGATATTATTACGTTTCATATTATCTTGCATTTCTCTTAGTCCATCTTCATTCTTTTTGAGCCTCTTTTCCCTTTCTTGCTCTTTCTGGGAGATTCTTTCTACTGTGTCCTCCAACTCACTGATCCGATCTTCTGCCTCATCGATCCTGCTTTTCATTCCTTCTAGTGTGTTCTTCAGTTCCGACATTGTATTCTTCATTTCCTCTTGTCCTTTGGTGATACTTTCTATTTCCTTTTTCATGTTGATATAGTTTGTGGAGAGCTCATTGTAGCTCCCCTCTAGTTTCTGGTAGGTCCCCTCTAGTTTCTGGTAGCTCATTGTGAGCTCTTTGAATTTCCTGATAACTAGTGCTTTGAATTCAATATCTGATAGCTGACTTGCCTCTCTTTCATCTAACATTATTTCTGAGACTTCCACCTTTTCTTTCATTTGGGCATTGTTTCTTTGTCTTCCCATTGCTTATGAGACTCTTCTTGTTAGCTTCAGCTTCTTAAATTGATCTGTTCTGACTTCCTAGGTTTATGGTGTGAACTTCTGTGGTAGAATTCCTGTGAAATTCAGAGGTACAGTCTCCTGCAGGTATCTTGATGTTCTCTTCTTCCGCCTACTCCTTTCTTTGTGTGTGTGTGATCAGAGTTGCTGGGCTCCAGATGAGTCCTCTGTGGCAGACGCCCTGACGCTGGCCGTAGACAGAAGCCTCTGGGCCCTGGAAGCTGCGGAAGCAGCTGCTCCGAGGTCTTTACGTGCCAGCCAATGGCTGCTGGTCCCGCCGCTGCTCCTTTTGACTTTACTCTGGGGTGCCTGGCTCCCGAGGGCAGCCGGCCCTGCTGCTGCCGCTGCTGCTGCCGCTTTTGTCTTTACTCACAGGTGCCGGGGTCCCAATGAGTCCTCTGTGTCAGACGCCCCTGTC
The DNA here is from genome assembly GCF_014824575.4 of Sturnira hondurensis. Taxonomy (NCBI): domain Eukaryota; kingdom Metazoa; phylum Chordata; class Mammalia; order Chiroptera; family Phyllostomidae; genus Sturnira; species Sturnira hondurensis. The sequence goes on along the minus strand of NW_028079202.1, from coordinate 5,926,513 downwards.
GCTGGGTGCAGGGGGAAGCCTCTGAGCCCCTACCGCTGAAGCAGCCAAGGCTCCAAGGTCTTTATGCGCCAGCCAATGGCTGCCGTCCTGCCGCTGCCGCTGCCGCCACCGCTTCCACTGCAGCTGCCCTTGACTTTTCTCAGGGTTGCCGGGCTCCCGATGAGTTCTCCATGGCAGACACCCTTGTCGCTGGGCACAGACGGAAGGAAGCCTCTGGGCTCCAAACGCTGCGGCAGCCGCGGCTCCGAGATCTTTATGCGCCGACTAATGGCTGCCGCCGGTCTGGCCGCCTCCGTCCTTACTCGCGTCCCTGAGACCCCAACGACCTTCAGCTGTCTGTCTGGTTCGTCACTATCTCTGGTCTCTTATTTTCTAAATGCTGGGGAATTGTTGGTTGGGGAATTGATTGCGCTGTTCTTCTGTAAATCTGCCAGGATTTTCCCCCAAGTGTAGGAGAACTGCAGTCGCTCCGTCCTACTCCGCCGCCATTTTCCAATCAGTCAAAGAAATCATTTTATGGCTATCAGTTTTCTGGGTTTTTTAAGTCAATCTTGCATTTATTTATTCATCTTACTGTCTGTTCATGTTAGAACCAGCGCTAGAGTCCAGATCTCTCTTACTATCTTGATTATTATAGTTTTATAATAATTCTTTACATTAGGTAGTCTTCCAACTTTGTTCTTTTCCAAGTCGTTTTGGATATTCTGTGTTCTTTACATTTTTAAAATGAATTTAGAATCAATTTGTAAATGTCCACCAAAAAACCTCCTGGAATTTCGAGTGGGATTATGTTGCATTTACAGATCCATTTGGGAAGAATCATCACTTTGGTTTTTTCTCTCTCTTTTTTTAAATTGTTGTTGAAGTTGAGTTATCTCCATTTTCCCTCCAACACTCACCCCTACCCCACCTATCCCAATCTCCCACCCTTGATCCTACCCCACTTTCGCTTTGTCCACGTGTCTTTTATGTATGTTCCTTGACGACCCTTCCCCCTTTTGCCTCCGTTATCCCTTCCCACTTCACTTCTGGTTACTGTCAGTTTATTCTTAATTTCATTGTCTCTGGTGATATTTTGCTTGCTCATTTGTTTTGTTGGTTGGGTTCCAGTTATAGGGGAGATCATATGGTATTTGTCTTTCACTGCATGCCTTATTTCACTTAGCATATGCTCTCCAGTTCCATCCATGCTGTCACCAAGGGTAGGTGCTCCTTCTTTCTTTCTGCTGCATAGTATTCCATTGTGTAAAAATACCACAGTTTATTGATCCACTCATTTGCTGATGGGCACTTAGGTTGCACCCAAAATTTGGGTATTGTATATTGTGCTGCTATGAACATTGAAGTGCCTAGGTTCTTTGAATTGGTGATTCAGGATTCTTTTTTTTTTAAGGGGTAGTCTGGACATTTTATTTATTTACTTGTTTGTTTGTTTATTTATTTAATTGTTGTTCAAGTACAGTTTTCTGTGTTTTACTCCCACCCCAGCTCACCCCTTCAGTGCTCCCCACCTCCCTCCTATTTCCACCCCCTTAGTTGTTCTCCATGTGTCCTTTATACTTGTTCCTGTAAACCCTTCCTCCCCTTTCCCCCTGAAATTCCCTCCCCTCTCCCCTCTGGTCCCTGTCAACCTGTTCTCTATTTCAGTGTCCTTGGTTATATTTTGCTTGCTTGTTTGTTTTGTTGTTTAGGATCCTGTTAAAGGTGAGATCATATGGTATTTGTCTTTCACCACCTGGCTTATTTCACTCAGCATAATTCTTTCCAGTTCCATCCATGCTGTTGCAAAGTGTAGGAGCTCCTTTTGTCTTTCTGCTGCATAGAATTCCATTGTGTATATGTACCATATCTTTTTGACCCATTCATTTGCTGACGGGCACCTAGGTTGCTTCTAGTCCTTGGTTATTATAAATTGTGCTGCTATGAACATTGGGGTACATAGGTTCTTTTGGATTGGTGTTTCAGGGTTCTTAGGATATAACCCTAGCAGTGGAATTGCTGGGTCAAAAGGTAGATCCATTTTTAGTTTTCTGAGGAAATTCCATACTGTTTTCCATAGTGGTTGCACCAGTCTGTGTTCCTACCAACAGTGTACTAGGGTTCCCTTTTCTCCACACCCTTTCCAGCACTTATTTTTTGTTGCTTTGNATTTCACTCAGCATAATTCTTTCCAGTTCCATCCATGCTGTTGCAAAGGGTAGGAGCTCCTTTTGTCTTTCTGCTGCATAGAATTCCATTGTGTATATGTACCATAACTTTTTGACCCATTCATTTGCTGACGGGCACCTAGGTTGCTTCTAGTCCTTGGCTATTGTAAATTGTGCTGCTATGAACATTGGGGTACATAGGTTCTTTTGGATTGGTGTTTCAGGGTTCTTAGGATATAACCTTAGCAGTGGAATTGCTGGGTCAAAAGGTAGATCCATTTTTAGTTTTCTGAGGAAATTCCATACTGTTTTCCATAGTGGTTGCACCAGTCTGTGTTCCTACCAACAGTGTACTAGGGTTCCCTTTTCTCCACACCCTTTCCAGCACTTATTTTTTGTTGCTTTGTTTATGATGGCCATTCTGACCAGTGTGAAGTGGTATCTCATTGTGGTTTTAATTTGCATCTTTCTGATGGCTCTGGATGCTGACCATCCTTTCATATGTTTTTGGGCCATCTGTATGTCCTCCTTGGAGAAGTGTTTGTTCAGATCCTTTGCTTTTTAATTGTTTTTTTTTTTGTCTTCCTGGTATAGAGTCATATGAGTTCTTTATATATTCAACAGATCAAACCCTTAAGTGAGATATCATTGGCAAATATATTTTCCCATACAGTTGGTTTCCTTTTCATTTTGCTGATGTTCTCTTTAGCCATGCAGAAGGCTTTTAATTTAATGAAGTCCCATTTATATATTTTTTCCTTTATGTCTCTTGCTCTAGGGGACATATCGGTAAAAATGTTGCTGTGTAAAATATCTGATATTTTCTTCCCTATGTTCTCCTCGAGGGCTTTTATGCTGTCATGATTATTTTAAGCCTTTTGTCCATCGTCAGTTTATTATTGTGTATGGTGTAAGTTGGTGGTCAAGTTTCATTTTTTTGGATGTAGCTGTCCATATCTTCCAACAGCATTTATTGAAGAGGCTGTTTTTACTCAATTTTATGCTTCTGTCCTTTTTCTCAAATATTAATTGACTGTAGACAGTTGGGTTTATTTCTGGGCTCTGTATCGTGTTCCATTTGTCCATTTGTCTGTTCTTATGCCAGTACTATTCTATTTTCATTACTGTGGCCTGGTAATATAGTTTCATATCACGTATCGTGATGCCTCCTACTTTGCTCTTGCTATTTGGGGTCATTTATGGTTCCACATACATTTTTAAAATATTTGATATCTGTCAGATATGTCATAGGTTTTTTAATAGGGATTACATTGAATCTATAAATTGCTTTGGGGACTATGGCCATTTTGATGATGCTCATTCCTTCAGTCCCTGAACACGGTATGTGTTTCCATTAGTTTGTGTCTTCTTCAATTTCTTTCTTCAGTGTTGTGTAGTTTTTTGAATACTGGTCTTTTACCTCCTTGGTTAGGTTCATTCCTAGGTACTTTGTTTTCATTGTTCTTATATCAAATGGGATTTTTTCCTGATTTTTGTTTTTGATATTTTATTGTTGGTTTACAAAAACGCCTTCAATTTCTGAATATTGACTTTGTTTGTATCCTGCAATTTTGCATAATTACCATTAGGTTAAGTAGTTCTTTGGTGGAGTATACAGGATTTTATATGTACACTATCATATCATCTGCAAGCAATGACAGTTTTGCTTCCTTTTTTCCAATTTGGATGCCTTTTATTTCTTCTTGTCTAAGTGCTATGGCTAGGACTTCCAATAGTATGTTCAATTGGAGTGGTGAAAGCGGGCATACTTGCTTTGTTCTTGATCTCAGTGGGAAAGCTTTTGGTTTATGCCCAATGAGTATGATGTTGGCTGTAGGTTTTTCATATATGGCCTTTCTTATGTTGAGGAATCCTCCCTCTACTTCCACTTTGCTGAGTGTTTTTGTCATAAATGGTGCTATACCTTATCAAATGCTTTTTCCACATGTATTGACATGCTCATATGATTTTTGTCCTCACTTTTCTTTGTGTGATGTATTACATTTATTGATTTGTGAATATTGTACCATCCTTGTATCCCTGGGATGAATCCCACTTTATCATGGTGCATGACCTTTTTAATGTATTGCTGGATGTGGTTTGCCAATATTATCTTGAGGATTTTTCTATCTATGTTCATCAGCGATATTGACCTGTAGTTTTATTTCTTCATTGTTTATTTATCTGATTTTGGGGTTAGGATGATGTTGGCTTTGTAAAATGAGTTGGGGACTCTTTCCTCTTCTTGGATTTTTGGAATAATCTGTGGTGGATGGGGCTTAGCTCTTCCCTAAATGTTTTGTAAAATTTTCTTGTGAAACAGTCCCATCCAGAGCTTTTGTTGTTGGGAGTTTTTAGATTATTGCTTTGATTTTGACAGGTGTTATCAGTCTTTTCAGACTTTGTGCTTCTTTTTCAGTCAGTTTTGAAAGATTATATTTTTCTAGAAATGTGTCCATTTCACTTAGGTTTTCAAGTTTTTTGGCATGTAGTTGTTTGTAGTAATTTCTTACAATCATTTGTATTTCAGTGGTATCAGTTGTAATCTCTCCTGTTTCATTTCTCATTTTGTTTATTTGAGTCCTCTCTTTTTCTTGATGAGTCTGCTTAAAGGCTTGTCAATATTGTATATGTTTTCAAAGAACCAGCTCCTGGATTTATCAATTCTTAGAATTTTCCTTCTAGTCTCTCTGACATTTAATTTTTCTCTGAACTTGGTTATTTCCTTCCTTCTACTTGCTCTGAGCTTTGTTTGTTGTTGTTCTTTCAGTTCTTGTACATGTAGGGTTAGGTTATTATTTAAAAAGTTTCTATCTTTTTTAGGTATGCCTGTATTCCCATGAACTTACCTCTCAGAATTGCCTTCCTGTGTGTCATAAGTGTCGTAAGTTTGGATGGTTCTGAGTTCTTTTTTATTGTTTCCAGAAACTTTTTGATTTCTTCCTTGATCTCATTATTAACCCATTCATTGTATCATAGCATTCTATTCAATCTCCATGAATTTGAGTGTTTTTGAGTTTTTTCCTTGAGTTTGGTTTCTAGTTTCAGGTGCCTGTGGTCCAAGAAATTGCTTGATATGATTTGAATTTTCTTGAATTTGTTGAGGCTAGTTTTGTGTCCTATCATGTGATCTATCTTTGAAAATGTTCCATGTGCATTTGAAAGGAATGTGTATTTTGAGTTTTGGGGATGGAAGGTTCTATATATTTCAGTTAAGGCCATTCGATCTAGGGCATTGTTCAATGCCACAATATCCTTGATATTTTCTTTGGAAGATCTATCCATTTTTGACAGTGGGGTATTAACATCCCCTACTGTGTAATTGTGTTGCTGTCAATATCTCTCTCGAAGTCCTCCAAGATTTTCCTTATATATTTGGGTGCTCCTATTTTGGGTGCATATATGTTTACAATGTCTATGTGTTCTTGATGGATTCTTCCCTTGAATGTTACAAAGTATCCTTCTGGGTCTCTTTTTATGACCACTGTTTTGAAGAGTATTTTGTGTGATATGAATGTTGGTATCTGGGCTATATTTTCCTATTCATTTTCTTCGAATATTTTTTCCCAACCCTTCAGTGTCAGTCTGTGTCTGTCTTTTGTTGTGAGGTTGGTCATTTGTAGGCAATATATCTGTGGGTCATGCTTTCATTCAGCTACCCTGTGTCTTCTGATTGGAGCATTTAATCCATTTATATTTAAATTTATTATTGATAGGTATTTGTTCATTGTCATTTTGTACCCTTTGTACCTGTGTTCCTCTCTCTCTCACTCTTTTTCTTCATTTTCATCACGTTTTCCCTTCAGCATATCTTGTAGTGCTAATTTGGAGGAGATATATTTTTGAGCCTTCTTCTGTGTGGGAAACTTCTCATTTTGCTTTCCATTTAATTGAAAGCCTCCTGGGTCCAGCAGTCTTTGTTGCACTCCTCTGGTTTTCATTATTTGGAATATTTCTTTCCCTTCTCTCATGGTTTCTAGTGTTTCTGTTGACAAGTCTGCTGCTAGCCTTCTCAGGGCTTCCTTCTATGTTACTTCCTGCTTCTCCCTTGCTGCCTTTAAGATTCTCTCTTTTTCTTTCAGTTTTGCCATTTTAACTTTAATGTGTCTTGAAGTCTGCTTTTTTCATTCTTTGTTTGTGACCCTCTGTACTTCCTGGATTTGTATGATCTTTTCTCTCATCAAATTAGGGAAGTTTTCCATCATTATTTTTTAAAAACATTTTTTACGGTTCTTTCTTTTTCTTTCTTTCTCTTTCTTTAGATGCATTTTATTTATTTTTCTTTCTTGATTGCTATGTCTAAATATCCCATTATTACTTTTAATATACATTCCTTTTTATTTAATTGTTCAAGTACTGTTTTCTGTTTTTTATTCCCATCCCAGCCTACCCTCCACTGTGCTCCCCACCTCCCTCCCATTTCCACCCCCCTTAGTTTTTGTCCATGTATCCTTTATACTAGTTCCTGTAAACCCTTCTTCCCCTTTTCCCCTGGAATTCCCTCCCCTCTCCCCTCTGGTCCCTGTCAACCTGTTCTCTATCTCAGTGTCCTTGGTTATATTTTGCTTGCTTGTTTGTTTTGTTGTTTAGGATCCTGTTAAAGGTGAGATGATATGGTATTTGTCTTTCACCACCTGGCTTATTTCACTCAGCATAATTCTTTCCAGTTCCATCCATGCTGTTGCAAAGGATAGGAGTTCCTTCTGTCTTTCTGCTGCATAGAATTCTATTGTGTATATGTACCATAGTTTTTTTATCCATTCATTTACTGATAGGCATCTAGGTTGTTTCTAGCACTTGGCTATTATAAATTGTGCTGCTATGAACATTGGGGTGCAGAGGTTCTTTTGGATTTGTGCTTTAGGGTTCTTAGGATGTAATCCCAGCAGTGGAATTGCTTGGTCAAAAGGCAGGCCCATTTTTAGTTTTCTGAGAAAATTCCATACTGTTTTCCCCAGTGGTTGTATCATCCTGCAATCCCACCAACAATGGATAATGGATTAGGGTCTCCTCTTCTCCACAACCTCTCCAAAACTTGTAGTTTGTTGCTTTGTTTATGATGGCCATTCTGACCAGTGTAAAGTGGTATCTCATTGTGGTTTTAATTTGCATCTCTCTGATAGCTAGCCATATCAAGTGTCTTTTCATGTGTCTCTGGATCTTCTGTATGTCCTCCTTGGAGAAATGTCTGTTCAAGTCCTTTGTCCACTTTTTAATTGGGTTGCTTGGCTTCTTAGAGTGGAGTTGTGTAAGTTCTTTGTATATTTTGGAGATTAAAGCCTTGTCTGAGGTATCATTGGCAAAAATGTTTTCCCAGACAGTTGGTTCTCTTTTTGTTTCAATACTGCCTTTTTTAGCTGTGCATAAGCTTTTAATTTTGATGAGATCCCATTTGTTTATTTTTTTCTTTATGTCCCTTGCTCTAGGGGACATGTCAGTAAAAGTGTTGCTGTGTGAAATATCTGAGATTTTCCTACCTGTGTTCTCCTCTAGGACTTTAATGGTATCATGGCTTATATTTAAGTCTTGTATCCACCTTGAATTTATTTTGGTGTATGGTATGAGTTGGTGCTCCAGTTTCATTTTCTTGCTTGTAGCTGTCCAGTTCTCCCAACACCATTTGTTGAAGAGGCCATTATCACTCCATTTTACGTTGCTGCCCCCTTTGTTGAATATAATTGAGCATAGAGACCTGGGTTTATTTCTGGGCTTTCTGTTCTGTTCCACTGGTCCATGTGCTTGTTTTTATACCTATACCAGGCTGTTTTGATGACAGTGGCCTTGTAATACAGTTTGATATCAGGTATTGTGATTCCTCCTACTTTGTTCTTCTCTCTCAAAATTGCAGCAGCTATTTGGGGTTGTTTATAATTCCATATAAATTTTTGAGGTGTTATATATCTGTGAAATATGCCATTGGCATTTAATATTTATTGCATTTAATCTATAAATTGCTTTGGGTAGTCCTGGCTGGTGTAGCTCAGTGGATTGAGCGTGGGTTTGCGAACCACACAATCGCAGTTCGATTCCCAGTCAGGGCACATGCCTGGGTTGCAGGCTGGTTCTCAGCAGGGGACTCACAAGAGGCAACCATACATTGATATTTCTCTCCTTTTCTCCTTTCCTTCCCCTCTAAAGATAAATACATAAAATAAAAAAAATTGCTTTGGGTAGTATGGAGATTTTGATCATGTTAATTCTTTATATCCATGAACACAGTATATGTTTGCATTTGTTTGTGTCTTCCTTCATTACTTTCTTTGGTGTTGTGTAGTTTTCTGAGTACTGGTCTTTTACCTTCTTGATTAGGTTTATTTTTAGGTATTTTACTTTTCTTTTTGGTGTATCAAGTGGGATTTTTTTCTTGGTTTCTGCTTCTGCTGTTTCATTGTTGGTAAATAAAAATGCCTTTGATTTCTGGATATTGACTTTGTATCCCACTGTTTTGCCACATTCATTAGGTGAAGCAGTTTTTCGCTGATCAAAGATCTTGTTCCATTAAGATCAGGAAGAAGACAAGGTTGTCCATTTTCACAACTTCTATTCAATATAGTATTGGAAGTCTTAGCCACAACGATTAGACAGGAAAATTCAATAAAAGACTTCTAAATCAGAAAGGAGGAAAAAAAAGTGTCATTGTTTGCAGATGACATGATAGTATACGTAGAAAAACCTATAGACTCCATTTTTACTTTTTGAAACACATTTTCTATCTCTTCCTCTTCTCCTTCTGGTAGCCTTATGAAACTGACATTGTTCTTTTTCATGTTTTCCTGCGTTTCCTTTAACTCCTCTTTCTTCATTTTGACTCTTTTTTTTGTTTTCTTTCTTTTTCTGGGTGTGTTTTTTCTACTTTGACCTCCAGCTTGCTGATTTGATACTCTGCTTCATCTATTCTGCTTTTGATTCCTTCTGCTGTGTTCTTCAATTCAAAAATTGTTTCCATTTCCTGTTGATAGTTTCTATGTCTTTTTTCATGCTGGTGCAATTTGCAGTAAGTTCCATGTAGGTTCCCTGTAGTTTTTGGTAATTCTTACTGAGCTCATTGAGCTTCCTTATAGCCATTGTTTTGAACTGAGTGTGTGACAGTTGACTTACCTCTATTTTATTTCACATTTTTTTCCAAGGATTCTTTCTTTTCTTTTGTTTGGGGGTTGTTTGTCTCATTTTTTGTGTGAGACTTTTCTTGTTTACCTCTCCTTCATAAATTGATCTGTTTTGACTCCTTGAGATTATGGTGTAAAGTTGTATGATAAGATACCTTTGGAATTCAGTCACATAGTTTCTTTGATCTCCTGAATTTGTTGCTCTTGGGATGCCTATTATGCCATTTATGTCACTCTCTGAATGTAATTGGGTTTTGATTATTGTTGGGTCATCCTTTGGTGGTCCTCCCCTCCTACTGGTTGACGGAATGTCACTCTGCCCCCCACATTTTGTATGCTGTTGTAAAGGTACTGCCAGAATAAAAGCACAAAACCCAGGGAGCAAACCTACATCCACCAAAATATCTCTGACCCACCTCAGCAATCCCACTATCAACACAAATGAGCCAGTATTAGTAAGGGTGTAACAGGATTAAGACTGTTATAAGAAAGGAGAAAAATAAACTCTAGTATAAAATCTAGTGACTTAATATGCACAAACTTGACAGAGAAAAAATAAGTATTAAAAAGCCACACAGGAAAGAATGATCACAAATCATGGGGAAGAGAACAGTGGATTTCACCTAGTATTTACCACTGTTTTTTATTTCTGGATCTGCCTCTGGTGATGTCAGATGTTGACTCTGTCAGACCTTAGGCAGCCTGCTCAGAGACTGCCAGGGATCTACTGTCTGTGGCTGTCTCCTTCAGTCATTAATGTAGTCACTCTGCACTCAGCAGTCAGGCTTAAGGCCCAAAGGGTGGGATAGAATCCATCCTGCTATTGGGGCTATTGTTTTTGCTCAGGAAACTGCTGCTTGAGGACAGTGGTCTGCCTGAGTAGGATGGCTGTGGTTGTAGGGGTGATGACTCAGCACCCAGATCCTGTTAGTTTTCTGTCAGTTCTCTCCCTAATTCCTCCATCCCCAGTCTCTCCTGAAGCATCTCTAGCTCACTCTGTCCTTCACTTTGGCAGGGATCTACTGTGTGTTGCTGTCTCTTGCAGTTTTTAATCTAGTTACTCTGCATCAGCAGTCAGGCTTAAGTACCCAGAGCCCAGAGCAGAATCTCTCCTGTGGTTGGGGCTGTTGTTTCCCTCAGGCCTTACACTCTGGGAGGGGAGTGGTCTACTTGAACAAGATGGCTGCTTCCAGTTGGTTGATAACTGAGCACCAGGATCCCGGTGTCTGTTTTGTCAGCTCTCCCCAAAACTTCTCTTTCCAGTGTCTCATCAGGCATCTCTAGACCAACCTGCCCCCACCTTTGCTAGAGCCCGAGATAAGTGACAGCAAATGAATATTTGTGTGTTGGCCCTTTAAACTGCTCTTTGTATCTCTAGCTATCTATCTCTAGTGGAGAGCAACCTTGCCGTTTTTTGCTGCCAGTTTTTATCTGTGTACTTTTTGGGCCCTGGTGCTCTAGGCTGGGGATCCCAGCTTGGTGATTAGACTCTTCACTTCTCAGGGGGATCCAACTGACTGCTTAATTATCCCTCTGGCATTGTTTCTGGTGGGCACCAACCCAGCCCTCTTGAGTCTCTACCATACTCTTTACTAGCCAGTTAATGCTGAAGATGATTCTTTTGCCTGTCCAAGGTCTAAGGCTTTTCTCTCACTATTGTTCTATTGTTTGTTCCTGGTGATCTCCACAATTTAGTTGTAATTTCATATTTGTCCTGGGAGGAGGTTAGTGTGGCTTTCATTCACTCCTCTTCCATGTTGCTTTTGTTATCTCAATTATTAGTTTTCATGTTACTTTGATTTCTTCTCTTTTATTGTTTCCTTCCATTTACTTTTTTAAAGTATATTTTATTGATTACAATATACTTTAGTGTTGTTCCATTTCTTTTCTCCCCTTTATTCCCCTCTGCCCTGTACCCCCCCTCCCTCCAGCATCCCCCCACATTAGTTCATGTCCATGGATCATACATATAAGTTCTTTGGCTTCTCCATTTCCTATAGCATTCTTAACCTCCCCTGTCTATTTTGTACCTACCAATTATGCTTCTTATTCCCTGTACCTTTTCCCCCATTCTCCCTCCAACCCCTCTCCACTAATATACCTCCATATGATTTATATTTCTCGGATTCTGTGCCTGTTCTAGTTGTTTGCTTAGTTCATTTTTATTTTGGTTTGTTTATTAAGGTTCCATTGTTGATAGTTGTGTGTTTGTTGCCATTTTACTGTTCATAGTTTTGATCATCTTTTTTAAAAAAATTAAATAAGTCCCTTTAACATTTTGTATAATAAGAGCTTTGTGATGATGAACTCCTTTAACTTTACCTTATTTGGGAAGCACTTTATCTGGCCTTACATTCTAAATGATAGCTCTACTGGATAGAGAAATCTTGGATGTAGATCCTTGTCTTTCATGACTTTTAATACTTCTTTCCAGCTCCTTCTTGCCTGTAAGGTTTCTTTTGGGAAATCAGCTAATAGTCTTATGGGCACTCCTTTGTAGGTAAGTGTCTCATTTTCTCTTGCTACTTTAAAAATTTTTGCCTTATCTTTAATCTCGGCTAACTTAATGATGATGTGACTTGGTGTTTCCTCCTTGGGTCCAATTTCATTGAAAACTCTGGGGTTCCTAGACTTCTTGGAAGTCCATATCCTTTGCCACTTTGGGAAAGTTTTCTTTCATTATTGGTTCAAATAAGTTTTCAATGTCTTGCTCTTCCTTTTCTCCTTCTAGCATCCCTATGATTTGGATGTTGGGACATTGTCCCAGAAAAAAGCCTTTCCTCAGTTTGTTGAATTCTTGTTTCTTCTCTGGGTGAATGTTTATTTCTTCTTTCTGTTCAAAATCATTGATTTGATTCCTGGTTTCCTTCTTGTCACTGTTGGTTCCCTGTGCATTTTCCTTTATTTCATTTTGCACAGCCTTCATTTCTTCCTCTATTTTGGGGCCATACTTAACCACTTCTGTGAGCATTCTGATTAGCATTGTTTTGAATTCTGCATCTGATAGGTTGGCTATCTCTTCATCACTTAACTCTTTTTGGGGAGCTCTGATCTATTCCTTAATTTGTTCCATACATATTTTTTTTGTCTGGGCAAACCTGTTATGTAGTCAGGAGTGGAACCTGAGGTATTGGCCAGTGTGGGGCAACGCATGTTGCCATGTTGTGGTGCTGTATGTGGGTGAGGAGTCCAAGAGGGAACAATTCCATTTGCTGGGTTCTCACCCTGCCTTCAGTCACTTTCCCCATTTGTTCAATCAGATTCATCCTTTCTGGTGTTGATTCATGGGTGTGTTCATTTGTGTATGTTCTAGGACCCTGTGTGTCTCTCCAATGAACTCTCCTGTGAGGCTGGGAATTTCTCCTGCCACCTCAACCCCCAAAGGTTTTTACAGTCAGAGGTTTTGAGGGTTTATTTCCCCGAGCTGGGTTCCTCGGTCTGTCTCACTTGTTCCTTCCAGTTTATCAGTTTATCTGGATGCAAGTAGGGCATCTCCCAGTACATCAGCCTCCACCTTGCCTGGTCCACCAGCTGCTGCCTTGCCTTGAGTCCTCTCTGCCAAGGCTGCCCAACTTTGCCCCTTGTACCAGTCTGGATGAATATTTCCTCTTTAACTCCTTGGTTGTTGGATTTCCACACAGTTTGATTTTCTGGTAGTTATGGAAATTTTGTATGCGTTTTTAAATTTGTTATTTTGTTTTTAAATTTGTTATTTTGCTTCTTTTGCGTATGCAAGGAGGCAAAGTGTATCTACCTATGTTTCTATCTTGGCCAGAAGTCCAATTGGACAATTAAATTTTACTAATTGTCATGCATACGCATTAACATTTAATGTGGTTATTGATATTGTTTGTTATGTATTATCAACTTTGTGCTTGCCACCTCTGCTTTGTGTTTTTCTGTTTTTCCTTTCTTGCCATCTTTTGATTGATTTTTTAACATTCCATTTTTAATTTAGTTATTGGCATTTTAGTCATATCTTTTGATGTAAATTTTTAACTGCCTACTCTAAGAATTACATGATACATTCTTAAGTTCTTTACTTAAAATTAATAGTTTGCTACTTAACATAAATTATAAGACTTATATGGAGCCTCAAACAGAAAAATGTTCCTTTAAAGAATTTTAATAAAGCCCTGGCTGGCGTAGCTCAGTGGATTGAGCGCGGGCCTGCGAACCAGAGGATCGCGGTTCGATTCCCAGTCAGGGCACATGCCTGTGTTGCAGGCCGGTTCCTTGCAGGCTAACTACCAGCAGGGGTCGCACAAAAGGCAACCATACATTGATGTTTCTCTCCCTCTCTCCTTCCCCTCTAAAGATACATAAATAAATAAAAAATCTTTAAAAAAAAATAAGGGCCAAAATAATTTAAAAAAAAAAGAATTTTAATAGCACACCAGGCAAACCATTGCCTTTAAACAATAGGAGTTTAAGGGTATGGTTCTATACAGCTTCTCAGGCAGCTTGAGGCCCAGGAGAGATTATCCTGGTGAGATTTGTGGCTATAGACTTTGTCTAATAGAGTGAACCACGAAATATTTTTGATGTAATTGCACTGTGAACAACTTGGACCAGAAGGGATGGAGCTAGCTAAAAATAAAATAAAACAAAATGAGAGGAGGCCATTGAACCTCTGAAGATATTGAAGAGAAAGCAGGCTGAGGTATATTGCTCTGCTTCGTTATTTTGTCTACATTAAACCTGGATAGAGCAAAGTAGGTATGATTAAGATTATTTCTGGAAATATCTCATGTTTCATTGATGAACTTCATAATATTAAGCACATTGTACGCGCTAATAATCTTACTACTTAAAGGAGGCCACACAGAATAGACACTGATTAATTCATTTGTGGAGACACTATTTCAGTTTCCTTAATAGGTATTTCTACTAGATCTTTACTAACAACATCTATAAATAAATAATGATGGACATGGTAGTTGTGATGACAAACATCAGAGCATGCATTTAAAAGTGTCAAAACTAGTCTCCAGCAAAGATGGTGGCAGAGTAGGACAAAGAGCATTCCTCTTCCCCCCATGAATGGGAGAAAAACTGGGCCAATCTGCTGAGGAACACAGCAAATAGCCCCAGCATACTGGAAAATAGGAGTCCAGAAATTGTAGCCAACACTGAAAGACCAGATGGTGAGGAGACAGCTACAGGTCAATAAGGTGCAAAGGACCAGCGCAGAGGCCGCAGGCCATGGCTGCCACCTCTGCAGAGGGGCAGGAGCCCGGCCCAGGTCTGCTGTGGACTCTTTGGGTCAGAGGGCTGGCAGCAAGGTCCATGGAGAGAGCAGAGTCATCAGCTCCCTCCCTACCCGGCTGAGTGCAGTTTGAAAAATGCTGGGAGAGATCTGTTTGCTTGAAGTGTCAGAGAGAGGAATGGGCACAAGGAAGCAAACAAGGGGGCCTTGATCACCTGTGGAGTCTGTGGTGGCTGGCTTGGGAGAATTGAGAGTTGCCCTTGTGTTCCCCCATAGCACTGGGAAAGGTTCTCGCCCAAGCCTGTGGGACCAGGGAAGCCTGGCTGGGCGGGTGAAGCCCCACCACAGCCCCTGGCGGTGACTCCTGGGGGAAAAGTGCTCTAAAAAAGGTCCCAGATTCCCTCAGTGGGGCACTGGGGAGAGGTGCTAGTCTGGATCTTGGGAGAGTGCTCGTGAGACTGGCTGAGTTTACCAAGAAGGGAGAAAGACCACACCAATCGCCCCTCAGCCTGCTGCAGCCAGTGAGAGCAGAAAAATCAGTTTGGCCAGCTGGAAACCAAGAAGAGGTGTTTTTTTTTTTAAAGTAATCTTTTATTTTTTTAACTTTGTTATTTTATCTTTCAGTATTTTTTTCCTCTCTTTCCTTCTTTCTTGTTTTATTCCCTCTTCCTTTCTTTCCAAATGTATCTCTTTTTCCTCCCTTCTGCTACTTGTTTTTGTTTTTTTTTCTTCCCCCCACAAGTGAGACAAAAAAACTTGGAACTGCAAAAAGACCAGATTTGGGCCCAAAGAGGGGGCATCCCAACAGTAGAGACAGAGAGATAAATTTCACTTTGCTATAGCAGAGAAACTACAAGTTACTGCATATTTGTATTATTATTTTTTCATTATTCTTACATCTTTTATTTTAATAGTATCTTTGTATTCCTTCTCTTTCTGTATACTTTTCTTTGCCTTGGCTGGATTAATTGTATCATTTGACAGGTTTCCCCTGTCCCCTCATTCATAGTCTATTGCTAATTTACTGCCTTTACTTCACCTGTGCTCCATCAACATGCTATTGAAGGTCCAATACTCCCTATTCTTGGTATCTCATAGATTCTGTCATATGATTGTTGCTCTAATATTATTGTAAATAATAGCTATTCCATACTATTGTAAATACTACACAACACCCCTCCCAGATCTTAGCCCACTTCCTTGTTTCCTGGACTATAATACTGTAGTGGTTAACTCTGTTCTCTTTCACACTACACCTACTTACCATCCTTTATTCTCACTTTACCTCAGAATCTGACCTCCCACAACCTCACTAATTTCTGGATCCAACTCACAAACCTTTCCTCCCCTACAAGAGCCTTATCTTGTTTCCATCCTTTCTAAAAAGTGGCTAGTTGGGTTGAAGATTATGGTTATCACTATACATAGCCAAAGGATCTCCTGTCTCTTCTCTAAGGGATGCTACTATAAATATCATAGAATAATCTCCTGCTGTCATAAAACATTTTGCCTTCCCATCCAACTGATCACACACGCACACACAAAGAGAAGGTGGAAGTGATGAACACCAGGATAGCCAAAGGAAGAGGAAGTGCAACAACAAAGAAACCACCAGCAGATAACAACTGAGGAAGGTGTAGGAGAGAGTAGAAACCACACAAACCTCAAACCAAGACCCATCTGGAAATACAAATAAACAGTGGAGAAGCTACCCAGTGTAAACTACTGAACAAGAGCAAAAAAGAATCCTCAAAACCCTGTACACACAGAAGAACTAGCTTCAACACAACCCGCCTTCACCAGCACAACAAATTAAAATGGGTGGTGGACAGAGGGACCATCAGTTCACCAGCTGGTGGGAAGGACCCACAAAAGAAAGACCCCAAAACAACCAAAATGCAAAGACAAACTCAGAGCCAAAGTAAAGGATAGCCCAAGACCAGTGAGCTGGGCAGATCAAGGAAACTACACCACTGAATCTCACAGGTATTATACTACAGAAGTTCACACCATAAACCCACAAAGGCAGAACAAATCCATTTAAGAGGCTGAAGCTAACAACAAGAGTCTCACAAACAATGGGAAGAAAAAGAAACAATCCCCAAATGAAAGGAAAGGAGGAAGCTTCAGAAAGAATGCTAGATGAAACAGAAGTTTGCAAAGCCCTGACCTAGGACACCAGCAATAGTATCATTGTGTGTCCTTCCTTTATCCCATATCCCTGCCTAGCCTCTAGTGATAATCACTATTCAAATTTCTATTTAATTATAAATATTTGCTTATCATTACTTTGCTTTTTAAAAAATTAAGTTTTATAACCAATGTACTTGTATATATGCTAGATAATATATTGTTTAATTTTTCTTGGTTTTGAGCTTCAAAAGATTGTATTGCATTCTTACAAGTGTTGCTGTGAAAACATGGCAAGTTATGAAAGCATTTTTAAGAATTGTTATTGGGCCCTGGCTGGTGTGGCTCAATATACTGAGTGCTGGCCTGTGAACCAAAGAATTACTAGTTTGATTCCCAGTCACTTCACATGCCTGGGTTTGAGGGCCAGGTCTCCAGTAGAGTGTGTGCAAGAGGCAACCACACATTGATGTTTCCTTCTCTTTCCCCCTCCTTTCCCCTATTTCTAAAAACAAATAAACAAAATATTTTTAAAAAAGGATCGTTATTGGTTTCTAGTTGGTGTGGCTCAGTGAATTGGGTGCTGGCCTGCAAACCAAAGGGTTGCGGTTAGATTTCCAGTCAGGGCACATGTCTGGGTTGTGGGCCAGGTCCACAGTTGGATGTGGGAGAGGCAACCCCACACTTATATTTCTCTTGCTCTCTCTTTCCCTTCCTTCCCCTCTCTCTAGAAATAAATTAATAAAGTCTTAAAAAAATTGTTACTGTTGATGATGCAGATTATTTAGCAGTAATTGCCTGCTTACATCTTTGCAATTGGTTCCCTTTTGCTGTTCACTGCAACTTAGTTTGAATTCATTAAAAACATTAAATAATTTTTAATAAGCATATTCGAATGAACAATAATTGGATGGATTTCTTTTGTTTTTATCATAAACTAATGTCATTAAAAAACAAACATAAGACAAAAAATCCCAAATACATAATCAACAAATATTTTTAAGTAAATAAACTAGTTAGTAGCTGAGGAGAAAAAAATTCAGCTCTGCTAGTCTTTAGTTGTTTGAAAACTAAAAACAACAGAATCTATTATACACAAAGGTTCATATAATTAGGTAGAATGGAAGTTACAAATTTGATTCTTTCTATGCTCCCATTTTATCCCAATCGTGAGGTAGGTCTCCTTTACCCATTTTAGTTCAGCATAGTGATTAGATTCTGAAGCACCAAAACTACAGTAACTTCAAAAATAAGAGTGAATTCATAGCTGATTAGCTTACTGGAATTCAATTCACTCATAAGATCTTGCACTACCAGAACAGTGAAAGAAAGGAAAATCTGAAGGATTAAATCCTAACTCATTTTCTTTTTGTCCCTAGAAGTCATTCAGCATTTCCTCTTTCATCCCTTCTGTCCTGTCCCCAAGCACAAAGTGCCCCATTTTAGCATGTAATCCAGCTCATGGGTAACAACTGAGGCCATTGAAGTTGATTTTTGGCAGTGAGTACTCATAATTCTACCCAATGCGTGTATTGTCAAAGTATAATGTATAATTTCTGCTAGGTTCTAACTAACTGCAAAAGACCGTGTTGCTAATGGCCAAATGTTACAGAAGTGAAAACTTAAAATTCAAATGTAATTGATGTGGAAACTATGGGACCACAATGGATTGCTAACACTCTCTGAATGACAACTTTAAATAACTTCTGTAAATTGGCCTGTTGCCATAGGGTTAATAGCAGCTCTATAACTATGGATGGGTAATTTTACAGCCTTTCCACATTCTGGCTGCAGCATTTAAAGTAATTTCTGTTTTAGGGTTCTGATCTCCTTGCTGTGAATATGTAATGTGAATGCATAAAAAATTTTAACAAATGAATAAAATAGCATGTGGCAAATTGGAAGATTAATTGGGGAAGGGTTTGGGGAAACACTCATGCAGATTGTTAATGCTTCTAAAAACTGTTTTCATTCAGCAAATTTATTCCTTGACTTACCTGTTTTCCTAAGGAGCTCAATGTATAATTATTTCCCAAGATTTGCTTTTCTAAAATATTAATCTTAAAAGAAGAAAGAGATAATTTACTTTCTGCTTTTAACTCTGAAATATTTCCAGGCTAATTTATATATAAAGGGATTTTTGTAGTGTTCTTTAGGAAAAATATGCTTTAATTTCTTCCTTTTCAGCAAAAAACAGAGTCAACCAAATATATAACTACCTATTATGTGACTCCAGGATGTATGAAAGCACTCTTTGGCCATAAAGATTTTTTTTCTTGGTTGACTAATCTTTGGCATTCTATAGTTAGAAATTTTTTGCTTTAGTTTTAGTCCTTCAATTTCCCGAAAATAAAAACATTAAGTGGTCATCTACAACAATAAGTAGTGTATCTTATTCTGGGAGTCAGTTTTTATAACAACCATGGCTAATATGCACTGAGTACTTTACCAAGTTATATGTACTTCATGTCTTATCTCATTTTATTCCCCTTTATATTATGAATTGATTAATATTTTATTAATCAATTATTTCCAGTTTTACAGGTGGGGAAAGAGGCTCAAAGAGGTAAATAGTGTTGTTCAACTAATAAGAGGCAAAGCTAAGGCTCCAGTTTAAGTCTCTGACTCCAGTGTTGGATTGTTAAATGTTATACTATAATGGTAGAGAAAGCGGGGAAGAAAAAATAGAACCACAAGGCACCGATGGGGGACATTACAGTGAATCAGGGTCAGGAAGGGACAGATGAAGGTGTTGGAATATGCTCCTGGCTTTTTTATTGTTTTTGTTTTTTCTTAATATTGGTAAGGCTAGTTCAGGATGAGGCACAGAATGATGCCTCACTCTTGTAAGTAGCACAGTTTTTCAAACTGTAAATGATATCTTATTAGTGGGTCATGAAGTTTATTGAGTGGATTAGTAGCATTTTGGTGGAGACTGGCATAATCTTAGGAGATTTCATTAAAATTTGTCATTACCCATATTATGGGAGTTAAACAATGTTAAGGTCCAAGGCCTAACTGAGAGGATTTTCAAGAATTCACTCATAGGAATGTGATAATGTGTTCATGACAGTGGATGCTGGAGAGGTCTGGCTCATTGCTTATCTCACTCCACCCCCATGTATAGTATGAGCATGCAGCAGGGAGCTTCCAGGGCAGAAACTGATTAATTTGAGAAATCCATTGTAACTCTCTCAGGAATTCCTATCATAATTGTTTCAGACTCTCAGGCCTAAGTCAAGCAGCCTATAAGATTCCCTAGAGGAAGAGTTATATGGCCAGCATGTTTATAGAATCAAATACAAAAGAATAGAAAATATTAGACTGTGTCACAGGAATTAGTGCAAACACAGGGCATTAGAACTAATACTGTGGCCACTTGCGATTTGTGTGTGAGACAGAAAGCTAGTGGAAAGGATGTTATAAATCCCAAGCATCGGCTGGAAAGAGCCCTAATCTTTTGCTCCTTGGTGCCTCATCTGAATTTGTAGCATATGATAGTAATAGCTAATTAATGCTTATAAGACCCTTTCTCTTTGCCAGGAAATTGCTATAATAACTTTGCATGCATCAATTTTTTAATCATCAATGCAAGTCTATGATTTAAGGACTCTACTTAATTTCCTTTTACAGATGAAGAGATGAGGGGTAGTGAACAAAAAAACATGTCCAAGATTCACAGCAAGTACAAGGAATAACTGGGTCAATGCCACCCTTTTGGCTGTACAGTCTGTGCTAGTGGTTGTGACACTATCCTGACCATCACACAATTAGGGCATACATATTGTATGAATTAATTTTATGAATATAATTTACATTTAATTGTGAAACAGTGCAGGAGAAACTGACTCTCAGTGAAGAATCGACATTTTCAAATTAGTTTCAATGCGTGTGCTTTTTAAAACAACATCATAAAAAGAGACTGTTTGCTATCAGAGGGGAAGGAGTTTGGGGGGCTGGGTAAAAAAGGTGAAGAGATTAAGAAAAGAAAATTCATAGACATAGACAACAAACAGTATGATGATTACCAGAGGGAAATAGGTGGTTGAGGGATGTGTAGGAAAAGTGGAGATAAATGGTGATGGAAGGAGAATTGGCTCGGGGTGGCGAACACACAATAATCAGTGTACAGTTAATGTACTATAGGATCGTACACCTGAAACCCATTTAATTTTATTAACCAATGCCACCCCAGTAAGTTCAATAAAAATTGAAAAAAGAACATTATGGAATAAAACTATTAAAGTTTGGGACAAATTTAACATTTTAATTGAAATAACACGATTGCTTTTCTGCTGCTGAGGTCCTCACTAAGTTGCTTGAACTTCCTTATGATCAGTGTTTTGAACTCTGCACCTGACACATTGCTTATTTCCATTTCATTTCACTCTCTTTCTGGAGTTTTGATATGTTCTTTCATTTGTGCCATGTATCTTTGTCTCCTTGTTTTGGTAGTCTTCCTATGTTTGTTTCTATGTATTAGGTAGAGTTTCTTTGACTCTGTGTCTTGGTAGGGTGGCCTAAAGTAGTAGGTGGCCAGTAGGGTCTGGTGGCACAGCCTCCCCTATCACCCAAGCTGGGTACCCGAGGTGTGCCCTTTGTGTGTGCAGAGTACACCCTTCTCTTGTAGTTGAGCTTTGGTTGCTGTTGTTGGCAGATCAGTGAGAAGGATTTATCCAGGCCAGTCAGCTGCAAAGATTTGATGTGACCACTGACCACCAACCTCTGCCTTCCACAGAGGATCAGCTGTGCAGGGGCAGGATGGTGGTGCTCTGAAGTGGTCTGTAGTTGTCCATTGGGTGCATTGGCCCTGGGGTTTCCTGGGTGGTGCAGCCAAGGTCAGCCTCTACCTGTGTTTTGCCCTGGGCTACCCTTCCTGAGCTATAACGCAACCTGAGATGGCTGCTACTTGTGCTGGGCTCAGAGATTCCTATGTAAAGCCAAGCTATAAATCTATGCTAGCTGCTGCTAGTGCTGAGTCTGGAACTCATTGAGGCCAGCTGTTGCTTGTTTGAGAGGATTTAGGAAGTTATGAAGCATGAACCAAGACTAGCCATTCATTTGGAAAAGCAGCTTTTGTGGGCCCGTAATTTGGATGAGATGGAGTCTCTGGGAATCTCCAAGGCAGGTCAAACAGTGTTAGCCAGGTTGATGGAGTCTCAGATATGGAGCCAGCTTGCTGGCTCTGTGGGAGGAAGGTTTAGAAAAGAGACCGTGGCCTCTGCTCATCTTGATGCCAATACTTCATTTTTTTTCTCAGTATGCCACTGGTGCCTTTCAAATTGCTACCCCAGTGCTGTCCCAGAAGTCTGAGTAGGTGGGTCTGTGTGTGGGTTCTTTAAAAGGAACTACTTGGAAGAAGTTTCTTCTACCGATTCAATCCCTGTTGGATTTTGCAGCCAGAAGCTCTGGGGGCTTATCTTCCTGGCACTGGAGCTGGTTTGGGGGACCTGGTGTGGGGTATCCTTGATCCCAAAATATCCCTCCCAAATTTTACCCACCACATATGGATGTGTGGACCCAGCCAGTTTTATGTCTGCACCGCTCCTACCATTCTGGATGGAAGTGGTTTATTTTATTCTATAGTTGTCATACTTCCATTTGACTTGATTTCTGTTAGTTCTGAGTGATGGTTGTTCCCTATCTTGGTTGTGATTTTGATGTGATTATGTGAAGAGGTGAGCCATGTCTACACATGCAGAACATCTTGACTGGAAGTCCCCTGTGATTGCCTTTGAATCAGTGGTTTGTAGTATAGAAGAGGAAGTATTGTGCAGTGAAAAATATAGAGGTATGTTTATGTTCAAACATAGGGTATGGAAATGTGAATAGAAAAGTTGATGATTAATGATCTTTTCCATGTCTACTGGCCATTTGTATGCCCTCTTTGGAGAAGTTTCTATTTAGATCCTCTGCTCATTTTTAATTGGATTGTTTATTTTTTTGGTGTTGAGTTTTATAAGTTCTTTATAAATTTTGGATATTAACCCTTATTGGATGGATGTATGTGGCAATCATTAATGGTAAGTGAAAATAGCCAGTATGAGAGAGATAAGTACTATATGATTTCACTCATATGTGCGATCTAATGAACACAATGAACTAACACGCAAAATAGAGTCAGATTCAGATGTCTAGGGAGAGGTTGGGGAGCTGTGTGGGGGGTTGAGTGATTGAGCCAAAAATAAAAATAGAGAAAAAACTCATGGATACAGACAACAGCAGGGTGGTTGTGAGGAGATGTGGGGGGAAGTAGAGGAGGATATGGGGAAAATAAGTGGTGATGAAAGGAGACTTGAGTTGGTGCACACACAATACAGCATACAGATGATGTGTTGTGGAATAGGGCACCTGAAACCTATATAATTTTATTAACCAGTGTCCCCCAATAAATTCAATAAAAAGGAAGAAAAGAGGCTAAGAAAATGTTGACTGTTTTAAGGTTTGGTCAGAAAAGCAGAACAAGCATAAGCGATATAGACTAAAGGATTTATTATAGGGATTAGGCCTTAGATAATTATGGACCTAATGGAAATGTTTACTTAAGGACTCTTGAGCCTCCTGTGGGTTCGGATTTTGTCACAGGACAGCTGGGCTAGCTGTTGGGAAGGAGAATGGGAGATGCAGTAGGTAAGAGCAAGGATGTACTGGATCCTAGTCTTTCTCTCATCACATCCAACACATCCAGACCACTATGAAATGGTCTGGGTGACTTGCTGGAGAAGTGGACCTGTCTGCTGTCTCCCAGTAGTGAAGTGAGCTTACAGCAGATCCACTCTCAGGTGTGTGAGGTGCTATATGGCCTGGCATCCTTACACCATCTTCAAAATAGAGAAAAGAGAAGAGAAGAGAAGAGAGAAGAAGGGAGGACACAAGGAAAAGAGAGAAAATCTAGAGATGTGCAAGTTCAGCTGTTGCATATGGAAACATAAAGTCATCATTGAGAGGGACAGAGAACTATGCTGCTCTCAGGAAACACTCCAGACAAGTAAGGATACAGTCTAGGTGAGAGGAAGCTCTGCTCCAGGAGATCCTCCAGGGCCACAATCCTTATTCCTCATTGCCCTTTCATCCCCTAGAGTACTCTTTCCTCCAAAGAGTGAATTTGACACTACAGCATCTTCCTTGCAGAAAGAGAGAGGGAGTAGTGGAAGGAAGTAGATGTGAGTGATGTGACCCAGAAGTTGTATGTTTAATTCCACTTAAGTGGTACTGTTCAGTTACACTCACCACCCGGTGGCCAGAACTTACTCAAATGAAAGTAGTCTCTAGCCTGGCTACCATTTGCCCTGCTATAAACCTTGAGAGGTTCTATTTAAGCTAAGGTGAACCCAGAAACTTACAGGAATGCTCAGTCTTGCCCTTAGTAAGAAGATGAATACATACTCCTTAGTATCAGTATCTTTATCTATGAAATGGGAACAAAATTCTATTTCAGAATGTTACTTTGAGAAATATATGAGAACACACATATGAGAAAAGTGATTTGAAAACTG
Source organism: Sturnira hondurensis (assembly GCF_014824575.4). Taxonomy (NCBI): domain Eukaryota; kingdom Metazoa; phylum Chordata; class Mammalia; order Chiroptera; family Phyllostomidae; genus Sturnira; species Sturnira hondurensis. The sequence continues at coordinate 5,902,425 of NW_028079202.1, read as the reverse complement.
TAAAACTGTAAAACACTAAACCATTACTTATACTATTTATTGATACTCATACTCATAAGACAATTATTTATATATACATAATAACCTATGTACTTTTATGTTCTTTTACATGGTAGTCCATCTTGCTTTTTAATTATAGACTTGATGGCACAGTCTTAAGTTGTCATGTCTGAGACCTAACTCAATATTGTAATGTAGTAAAAATTTATGGGTAAGTATTAGTAATAAGTACGTTGTAAGTTTAAAGTTCTTTGAGTACTTACATTCCTATTCAACCTGACAAATAAATGAATACACTAGCCTTTTCTACTTGTGGAAAGTCATCTCACTAAATTTGCATTTGCCTACCCACATTTGCTGTTGCCTGGTGGATTAATCAAACGTTTAGAAGCCTTCATAAAGTGTATGAATTTATCTCCTTTTCATTTATTTACTTGGTGATTCAGGAAAATAAAATATTTGGATATGCAGTTTCTGAATATTCTGCTTTTGGGCATGCTCCATCATATTTATTTCTACAAAAATTTATATTGAATGTATCCTCATAAAATCTTTTTGTTAATTGACCATTCAAATATAATATTATTTTGTAAGTCCCTTAGTAGGATCTTTTGGCTTTTTCCTCTCATTATTTTGGTCTTTCTATGGTTTTGAAAGTTATTTATGCAATATTTTTTATTCAAGATTTATTGAGATGTAATTGGTAAATGAATACCAATTTTATACATTTAAGATACACGACATGATGTTTTAATATATGTATACATTGTGAAATGATTACTACAATCAAGCTAATGAACATATCCATCACCTCGCATAGATATCATTGTTTTTTTTTAATTTTTTAATTTTAATTTTAGCGTGTGGAAAAGAACACTTTGAAATAAGATGAAGGGATTAGTTAAAGAACATATATGAAAGACCCATGAACATGGACAACACTGAGGGGACTGATTACAGAAGTGGGGGGCAGGCTGGGTGGAGGGGGCAAAGGGGGAAAAATGAAACAACAGTAATAGCATAAACAATTTAAAAAATAGGTCTTTAAAATGGCAGGAAGGTAGGTGGGAGCAGAGCCCACTTCTTGCACGCAGGTGAACTACCTAACCGATCTACTAAGGAACAGAGTGAATGGTCAACAGTACTCCAGCATATATGAAGGTAGAAGACCAAAAATTGTAGAGAACGTTGAAAAAACAGACAGTAAGTAGAGTGCTTCAGGACAATAAGGTCCCTGGGACTAGCACAGGGGCCAGGGTGGCTGCAGCACCATGCCTGGTGCCTGGTGCTCTTTGCCATAGGGTTGTGGGAAAGAGCTGGGTCCACAAATTCCTCCCCTGCCAAACAAGGTTTGAGCAGCACTGGCAGAGACCTGGTTATTTGAAGTCACAGAGAGGGGAATAAGGACTAAGTGGCAAACATATAGGGGCTGTGAACACTCATGGAGTATGTGGACGCCAGCTGGGAAAAACTGAGAGTTGGGCCATACTGGGCTCTGACCCTGCTAGTCCCTGGTCTGGTTGGAGAATTAGGCTAGTGTGAGAGGTCAGGCCTCTGTGTAGAGTGGCAGGCTTGAGTAGGAGGAATTTCTTAGAAAAAATGAAAAAAGAGACATTTGGCAGCTGTTTAGGGAATTCTCCTGCAGCAACCACACCGACTTCCACCCCACCCAGCTGCTCAGTGCTCCTGAGGTGGTGTGAAAGACCCTGCACACCCTCATAGCCCTAGGAAGAGTGTGTTTCTGAACCTGAGAGACCAGAGGCTGCCAGGCCAGGAGTGCCCCACCCCCCCAGCCCCAGGAGAATGCGCTCTGTGGAAGGCCCAGAGCCCACGCCTGGAGCCCAGGGGACAGTCCCCCAAGATCACACCCAAACCCCCCAGGAGAGTGCCTATCTGGACCAGAGGCTGCTGGGGAACTGGGCTGGAGGCTGACTGTTGATTAGGAAGGGAGAAAATCGAAATCAATCGCCCCTCACCCTGCTGCAGCCAGGAAGACCAGCAAAACTGGTTTGGTCAATTTGAAGCCAGCAGAAGGCTTTTTTTTAAAAAAAAAGTAATTCATTATTCTTTTGAAATTTAAAAAAATCTTTTAACTACTTCTTCCTCTCCCTTTTTCTTGTTTTATTCCTTCTTCCTCTCTTTCCCTTTTTTATCTCTTATTCTTTCTCCCTCTTCTTCTTTATAATTCCCTGCAAGTGAGACAAAAAACTACAACTGTGAAAACACCAGAGATGGACCCAAAGAGGGGGCACCCCAACATCTGAGACAGTGAGACAAATTTCATTTTGCCACTAAAAAGAACTTGCAAGTTATTGCATATTTGTATTATTATTTTTCTCCATTCTTACATATATTATGTAATTAATATTTTTGTATTCATCTTCTTTCTGATTAGCCTTCCTTGCATTACTGGTTAAATTGCATTGTTTGACTGGTTTCCCTTGGTTCTCTTTTTCATAATGTATTGTTACTTTACTGTTTTTCACTTCACTTGTGTTCCATTAGCACACTACTCTAGGTCCTATACTTCCTATTCTGGTTATTAAGATCACATAGATTCTGTCATATGATTGTTGCTCTAATATTATTGTAAATAATAGCTGTTGCATACAATTGTAAATACTACACAGTACCCCTCCCAGATCTTAGCCCACTTCACGGTTTCCTGAACACTATTACTGTTGTGTCTAACTCTATTTTCTCAAACAATACTCCTATTATCTATCATTTACTCTCACTTTACCTCATAATCTGACCCCCCACAAGCTCACTGCTTTCAAGATCCAACTCACAATTCTTCCCCACCCCCAACAAGAGTCTTATCTTTTTTCCACCCTTTCTAAAAAGTGGCTAGTTGGGTAAAATATCACAGTTAACACTATACATATCCAAAGGATTTCCTGTCTTTTCTATACCAGCTAGTACTCTAAATATCATAGTATACACTCTTGCTGTCTTAAACCATTTTGCCTTCTCCCTGCAAGTGAGCATAAAAAAGAGTAGGTGGAAGCTGTGAACACAAGGATACCTGCTGGAAAAGGAAATGCACCAACAAACCACCAACAGATAACAACACAAAAAGGTAAAAGAGGTGTGGAAGCCACAGTAACTCAACCCAGGACCTATCTGGAAATACAACTAAATAGTGGAGAAATTTCCCAGAACAAACAACTGAAGAAGAGTAAGAGAGAATCCTCAAAACATTGTATACATGGAAGAACCAGTTTCAACACAACCTGCCCAAACCTGCACAACAGAATACAAGATGTGGTGGACAGAGTGGCCCTCAGTTAACCAGCTGGTGGGAAGGACCCACCAAAGAAATACCCAGCAGCAATCAAAATGCAAGACATACACAGAGCCAACATAAATGACAGGTCAAGACCAGTGAGCTTGGGAGATCAAGGAGACTGCATCACTGAATCTCACAGGTACTATACCACAGAAGTTCACGCCATAAACCTAGGGGGCCAGACAGATAAATTTGAGAAGCAGAAGCTAACAAGAAGAGTCTCACAAACAATGAGAAGACAAAGAAACAATCCCCAAATAAAAGGAAAGGAGGAAGCCTCAGAAAGAATGCTAAATGAAATAGAGGCAAGTCAACTATCAGATATTGAGTTCAACAATGGTTATAAGGAAGTTCAATGAGCTCACAGAGAATTACCAGAAACTACAGGGAAACCACAATGAACTCACTGCAAACTATCCACATGAAAAAGGAAATAGAAACTATCAACAAGGGCCAAGAGGAAATAAAGAATACAATATATGAACTGAAGAACCCAGTAGAAGGAATCAAAAGCAGACTCAGTGAAGCAGAGGATAAGATCAGTGAGCTGGAGGACAAGGTAGAAAAAAACACCCAGATTGAGTGAGACAAGGAAAAGATGCTTAGAAAGAATGAAGAGGGGTTAAGGGAAATACGGGACAACATGAAATGTAATAATACCTATATAACAGGGATACAAGAAGGAGGAGAAGAAGAGCAAGGGATAGAAAATCTATTTGAAAAAGTAATGATGGAAAACTTCCCTAATTTGCTGAGAGAAAAAGTCACACAAATCCAGGAAACACAGTCCCAATCAAGACAAACCCAAAGAGGCCCACTTCAAGACACACTATCATTAAAATGGCAAAATTCCAAACAAAATCTTAAAGGTAGCAAGGGAGAAACAGGAAGCAACATACAGGGGAGCTCCAATACGGTTAGCTGCTGACTTCTCAATGGAAATGCTCCAAGCAAGAGAATGGCAAGAAATATTTGAAGTAATGAAAATCAGAGGCCTGCAAACAAGACTACTTTATCCAGCAAGGCTCTCAATTAAATGTAAGGCCAAATAAGGATCCTTCCAGACAAAAGAAACCTCACAGGATATACCTCCTTCAAATCAGTTCTGTAGGAGATGCTAAAGGGTTTGCTTTAAGAACAGGAAGAAAAACAGTGAAAGGGAGAGGAACACAGGTATGAAAAAGTACTTATCAATAATAACCTCAAACATAAGTGGATTAAAAGCTCCAAACAAAAAACACAGAATGTTGGAATGGATAACAAAATATGACCCACACATATGCTGCCTACAGGAGACCCACCTCAAGACAAAAGTCCTACACAGACTGAAAGCAAAGGTTTGGAAACAAATGTTCCTAACAAATGAGCTGGGAAAAAAAGCTGGGGTAACAATGTTCATATCAGACAAAATTGAGTTCAAAAAAAGAACCATAAAAGAGACCCAGTTGGTCACTTCATAATACTCAAGGGAAGAATCCATCAAGAAGACATAAACATTATAAACATATATCACCCAATGTAGGAGCACACAAATATATAAGGAAAATCTTGGATAACTTCAAGAAAGATATTGACAGCCACACAATTATAGTAGGAGATTCAATAAAGATATTGTGACATTGAAGAATGCCCCAGATGAAATGGACTTAACTGACATGTAGAAAGCACTTCATCCCGAAGAAGTGAAATACACATTCTTTTTAAATGCGCATGGAACATTTTCAAAGATAGACAACATGATAAGACACAAAACAAGTTTCAATGAATTCAAGAAAATTGAAATCATATCAAGAATTTTCTCCAACCACTAGGTACTAAAACTAGAAACCAACCCAAAGGAAAAAACTCAAAACACTCAAATTCATGGTGATTGAATAGCATGCTATTAAATAACAAGTGGAACAAGAATGAGATCAAGGAAGAAATAAAAAAGTTTCTGGAAACAAATGAAAATGAACTCAAAACAACCAAAAACTTATGAGACACCATGATGGCAGTCCTGAGAGGGAAGTTCATAGTGATACAGGCATACCAAAACCAGGTAGAAAAATTTCAAATAAACAACCTAAACCTACACCTACAAGAACTAGAAGAACAACAACAGAAACAGCTCAGAGCAAGTAGAAGGAAGGAAATAACCAAGATCATAGCGGAATTAAATAACATAGAGGCTAAAAGCACAATTCTAAAGATCAATACATCCAGGAGCTGGGTCTGTGAAAAGATAAACAACATCAACAAGCCTTTAAGCAAACTCATCAAGAAAAAGAGAGACAGGACCCATATAAGCACAATCCGAAATGAAAAGGGAGAGGTTACAATTGATAGCATAAACGTACAAAGGATTGTAGCAAATTACTAAAAAGAACTATATGCTAAGAAATTTGAAAACCTATGAGAAATGGACAAGTTTCTACACAACTATAATGTTCCAACACTGAATGAAGAAGCAGAAAGCCTGAACAGACCAATAACAGCTGATAAAATGGATGCAGTAATCAGAAAACTCCTGACACACAAAAGCTGTGGACTTTACAGTTTCACAGGAGAAGGAAGAGCTAACCCCTATCCTTCAGAGATTATTTTTAAAAAATCCAAGAAGATGGAAGACTCCCAAACTTTTTTATGAGGCCAGCATCATCCTAATCCCCAAAACAGATAAAAACAAAAAAAAAAAAAAGAAAGAAAGAAAATATCAGGCCAATATTACTGGTGAATATAGATGCTAAAATTCTCAAGAAAATATTGGCAAACTTCATTCAACAATACATTAATAAGATCATACACCATGATCAGTTGGGATTCATCCCAGGGATGCAAGGATGGCACAATATTTGCAAATCAACAAGCGTAATACATCACACAAACAAAAGCAAAGACAAAAATTAACAATCATAACAATAGATACAGAAAAAGCACTTGAAAAGGTATAACACTGATTTATGATAAAAACACTCAGTTAAGTGACAATATAGGTCTCTCAACATATATGAGAGACCTACAGCCAATATCATATCAATAGGCAAAAACAAAAAACTTTCCCACTGAGACCAGGAACAAGATTGTCCACTTTCACCACTTATATTCAACATAGTATTGGAAGTCCTGGCCACAGCAATCATACAAGAAAAGGAAACAAATGGCATCTAAATTGGAAAAGAGGAAACAAAACTGTCATTATTTGCAGATGATATGATAGTGTACATAGAAAATCCTATAGACTCCAACAAAAAACTGCTCAAACTAATCAATGAATTAAGGAAAACATTGGGATACAAAGTCAATACTCAGAAATCAAAGGCATTTGTACACTAAAATTGAAATATCAGAAAGAGATATCAGGAAAAAATCCTATTTCATATAGCAACAAGAAAAATAAAGTACCTAGGAATAAAACTAACCAAAGAAGTAAAAGACCTGCACTAAGAAAACTGCACAACACTGAAGAAAGAAATTAAGGAAGACAAATGGAAACATATACTGTGGTCATGGATCAGAATAATTAACATCATCAATATATCCATAGTCCCTAAAGCAATTTTTAGATTTGATGCAATCTCTATTAAGGTACCAATGGCATACTTCACAGATAGATAACAACTTATCAGTAATTTATACCGAACCACAAACAACCCTGAACAGCTGCAGCAATTTTGAAAAAAGCAGAGCAAACTAGGAAGAATCACAATACCTGATATCAAAATGTATTACAAGGCCACTGTAATCAAAACAGCCTGGTACTGGCATAAGAACAGGCATATGGACCAATGGAACAGAATAGAGAGCCCAGAAATAAACCCAAGTCTCTATGTGCAATTAATATTTGACAAAGAGAGCAGCAACATAAAATGGAGCAAAGATAGGCTGACAGGGTCCAGAGGGGAGAGGGGAGAGAATCATAGAGGAAAAGGGAATGGACTCACATGAACAAGTATAAAGGACACATGGACAATAACTAAGGGTGGGGGGTGGAAAGGGGAGGGAGGTGGGGAGCATGGGGTGGGGGGCGGGCAGGGTTGGGAATATAAGACAGAAACCTGTACTTGAACAAGAATTAAATAAAAATTATATTAAAAAATGATAGCCTCTTCAGCAAATGGTGTTGGGAGAAATGGACAGCTACATGCAAAAAATGAAACTCAAGCACCAACTTACACCATACATAAAAACAAATTCCAGGTAGATAAAGGATTTAAATATAAGTCATGACACCATTAAAGTCCTAAAAGAGAACATAGGTAGGAAAATCTCAGATATTCCACACAGCAATAGTTTCACTGATATGTCCCTTAGAGCAAGGGATGTAAAGGAAAGAATAAACAAATGGGATGTCATTAAAGTGAAAAGCTTCTGCACAGCTAAAGAAAACAGCATTAAAATGAAAAGAGAACAAACAATATGAGAAACATAATTGCCAATGAGACCTCAGTCAAGGGTTTGATCTCCAAAATATATAAGGAATTTACACAACTCCACTCTAAGAAGACAAGGAACCCAATTAAAAAATGGGCAAAGGATTGGAACAGACACTTCTCCAAGGAGGACATACAGAGTTCCAGAGACATATGAAAGGGTGCTCAGTATTGCTAGCCATCAGAGACATGCCAATTAAAACCACAATGAAATACCACTTCATGCCTGTCAGAATGGCCATTATAAACAAAGTAACAAACAACAAATGTTCGAGAGGGTGTGGAGAAAAGGGAACCCTAGTGCACTGTTGGTGGAATTGCAGACTGGTGCAACCACTATGGAAAACAGTATGGAATTTCCTCAGGAAACTAAAAATGGAACTGCCTTTTGAACCTGGAAATTCCACTGCTAGGATTATATCCTAAGAACCCTGAAACACCAATCCAAAAGAACTTATGCACCCTTAATGTTCATAGCAGCAAAATTTACACTAGCCAAGTGCTGGAAGCAACCCAAGTCCCCATCAGTAAATGAATGGATCAAAAAACAATTGTACATTTACATAATGGAATTGTATGCAGCATAAAGAAAGAAGGAGCTCCTACATTTTGTGCTAGCATGGGTAGATCTGGAGAGCATTATGCTAAGTGAAATAAGCCAGGCTGTGAAAAACAAATACCATATGATTTCACCTTTAACTGGAACGTAATCAACAAAACAAGGAAGCAAGCAAAATATAACCAAAGACTTTGAAGTTGGGAACAAGTTGACAGTAACAAGAAGGGAGGGAGAGGGTTAATGGGGGAAAAGGGTGAATGGTTTACAGTAACAAGTATAAAGGACACATGGACAATAATAAATAGGAGTGGAAACAGGGGAGGGAGTTGGGGAATGGTGGGGTGGTGAGGAGGGTTGCGGGGAAAGGGAAAGGCAGAATACTATATTTGAACAACAAGGAAATCAAAAGTATTTAAAAATAAATTAGCATAACTAAATCAGGGAAGGCCTTGTTTGTTAAGTTGGGGAGTTTGGTATGCAAGGTCAAAGAAATCAGGAAGTGACATGGACAATCTGTATTTCACTAAGATGACATTATAATGGAAGCATTTACAAGGACTATGATCAATACATTTAATTATTTCACCATGAAAAAAGTGAATCCAAAATTAAAAAAGACTACATCAAGAAGCAAGTTAAACTGGGGCAACTACTTATAATAAATGTGGCAAAGTTAATTGTTTTAGTATTTAAAAAGTTCTTTCAAACTGGGAACAACAGCACTAAGAAGATCCTCATACATAACAGAGTGAGGCACTAATAGATAATTAGAAAAAATAAGCAAACAGACGTATCAGTATGCAAATTAAAACAACAGGGAAGCCTCATTTTTTTTGTCAAATCAGGAAACTTGAAACAAGAATTACAGTCAAACTACCTGATGCTGACAAAAATATGAGTAAAAAGAATTTTCATGTTTTGCTGATGGGAACATATATTAATATAACCTTTGTGGATGCAGTTGTATACTGACTTTGCAAATTGACCATATTTAGTGACCTGGGAATCTCTTATATTGGAATTTTAGGTAAAGAAATAATCTGAAGTACAGAATGGGCTATTCCGATGCTTGAATAAGATAACTCATTTGAAACATAGTACGGTATATGTCCTGGCACATATAAACACTAAATGAATGTTATTGTTATTATTGGCACAAATATGGGCCATTAAACATAATCAAAAGAAACTTCTAGTAGTATTTAGAATAGTGTGGTATGGAGAATAACAAAGATTTAATTTGTTTCACTACATTATATTATTTTAACACAGGTCTTGGGAAATAATTTGACAATCATCCCAAAAAACACAACTTGAGACTTTTTTGAATGTAGAAGGATCCTTCATATGATTGTAAGTACTATTGCCTATGACTATTAGCATAGCATGATATATGCTTGAAGAGAAACTTGAAATAAAAAATCCAGTCTAGAATTTAATAAGAAAAAGGAGAATGGTAAGGGAGACTCTTGAACAAATATATACTGTCATCTGAAATTGTCTTAAAAATAGAAGAATTAAGGGTAGACTTGAGGCAATTTTTCTTACAGTCAAGAGGTTATAACCTAGCTGGATGCAGGGGAGTAGAAAGAAAAAATATAACTGAATAATGGAAAATGGCCTCAATTGTACTTTTAGAAACTGCCTGGAGTTCAAGATTTGGGACATGTCATTTTTTTTCCATTTGAAATAATGTTCTCAGGCTTAGAATTGCATAATGAATCAAACTAATTCAAATCACCCAGCAAATAGTGATTGACATTTGGTAAAATATACACAGTTGCGAGTTTCAATGTTCAAGTCTAATTTTTCTTTTCAGATGCATTTGTCCTAAAGAACCATGATGTGCACAGCATGTTATACCTGATAAAGTGGAAGTGAGAAATTGAACTATTAGATTGGCTTCCATCTATGCACTTACCAGAAAAGAACACACCTGCCTCATTTGTGAGAACATAATTGCTGCCACCATCATGCTGTTTTGCATTTGAAATGGACCCAGGGTGCTGTCAGGGTGGAGGGGGAGAAATTGTTGGTCTTCTGAGTCCCTCTCTTCCCCTCCCTTTCCTCCTTTCCTTCACTTTCTTCCTTCCTCCTTTCCTTCTTTCTTTCCCTCAACATTTCAACATAGATTCCTGGCAGAGCTGACCTGACTTGGACTTAGTCGTTTTTTAGTATGAGTTGGAGAGTGTAGCACTCTTATCGGTACCCCTAAAAAGTTTTGAAATATATCTTGATGTCATGACATGGTTGTTGTTATGAAGTGAGCATAAGCTTTAAATGCAGATGTGTCCAACCTTTGGTGTCTCTGGGCCACACTGAAAGAAGGAGAGCTTTCTTGGGCTACACATTAAATACTACACAAACACTAATGAAAACTGATGAGCAAAACAAAAGATTTTAAGTAAACATACAGTTTTGTGTTGGGCAACATTCATTACCACCCCTGGCCACATGTGGCCTGCGAGCTGCAGGTTGGACACCCCTGCAAGTAAGGTAGTCAAGATTGACTCTGAGTTCTATTGCTTATCAGTTGCATGATGTTGTACAAGTCACTGAATGTCACTGAGCCTTAGAGTTTTCTTAACTAAAAATTGTATTCCATAAGCCTTGGCTTGCAAGGCTGTGATAAAGCTTTGGCATATAGTAAGTGTTTAGTATTCAGTATCAATTGTTATTATACCAAACAAACAAACAAAACCTTTTTGGATTTCATTAGAGAAGATTTGATGCATAAAGAATGACTATAACTCCTTTTTGTCACCATAGTATGTGGTTCAGGTAAGAGACACAAGCTCTCTCCAAAGGTGTAAGTAAACATGATTTCTGAAATTCCCACCTCTAGGTGTTTACAGTCTTTTTAACCACTCATTTAAAAAGCATATCATCATTAATTTCTTTCCTCAGTGTTCTGTAGTTTGCCGAGTGCACACCTTTCACCTCTAAAGTACTGTAGGTACTTTATTTTTCATTTTTGCTGTAGTAAATGGGATTTTTCCCCTAGCTTCTCTTTCTGCTATTTAATTGTTGGTGTACAAAAATGCTATCAATTTCTGAGTACTGACTTTGTAGCCCACTATTTTGCCAAATTCAGTAATTAAATTGAGTAGTTTTTTGGTGGAGGCTATAGGATTTCCTATGTATACTATCATGTCATCTGCAAATAATGACAGTTTTACTTCCTCCTTTCCAATTTAGATACCTTTAATTTCTTTTTCTTGTCTGATCACTTTGTCTAGAACTTCCAGTACTATATTGAATGAGAGTGGTGAAAGCAGACACCCTTGTCTTGTTGCTGAGTCTCTATGGTTAATTAATATTTGATAAAGGGGTCAAGAGAATATAATGGAATAAAGATGGTCTCTTCAGTAAATGGTGGTGGGAGAATTGGACTCATACATGCAGAAAAAAAAGGTAAAGAAAAATAAACTTGACTACTCACTTGCACCATACACCAGAATACACTTGAAGTGGGTAAAAGACAAATATAAGTTATGACACCATACAAATACTAGAGGAAAACAAGGGCAGGAAAATTTCAGATATCTCATGTAGCAATGTTTTTTTTACCAATATATCTCCTAGGGCAAGGGAAATAGAAGAAAATAAACAAATGGGACTACATCAAACTAAAAAGGTTCTGCACAGCTAAAGAAACCACTATTAAAATGAAAAGGGAACCAACCATATGGGAGAACATACTTGCCAAAGATAAATTGGACAAGGGTTTGATCTCCAAAATATATAGAGAACTCATATGACTCAACACCAGAAAACAAAAAATCCAATTAAAAATGCACAAAGGGCCCTGGCTGGTGTAGCTCAGTGGATTGAGTGTGGACCTGTGAACCAAATAACTATGGTTCGAAATCCAGTTAGGACAGGTGCCTGGGTTGGAGGCCAGTTCCCAGCAGGGGAAGCACGAGAGGCAACCATACATTGATATTTCTCTCCCTCTCTCCTTCCCTTCCCCTCTAAAGATAAATAAATTAAAATCTTTAAAAAATGTACAAAGGACCTGAATAGATACTTCTCCAAGGAGAACATATAGATGTCCCATAGATGTATGAAAAGATGCTCAACATCACTAGTCATCAGCGAGATGGAAATTGTTTTAATTTGTATAATGAGATACCACCTCACACCTGTAAAAATGGTCATCATTAATAAATTAATAAACAGCAAGTGCTGTCAAGGATGCGGAGAAAAGGGACTCTAGTGATACTGTTGATGGGAATGCAGAGGGGTGCAGCCACTGTGGAAAATAGTATGGAACTTCCTCAGAAAACTAAAAATGGAACTGCCTTTTGACCCAGTGATTCTGGTGCTGGGAATATACCCTAAGAACCCTGAATCACCAATTCAGAAGGAAGAAAGGAGGGAAGGAAAAAAGGAAGGGCAAAAGACAATCTCAGCACAACCTTTGCAAGTAATGACTGCAAAGGTTTCATACAATGTGGATGGAAGAGTCATAATCCTATATGTAACAAACAAACAAATAATTTTTGAAAACTTTTTTGCATTGTAACTGAATAATTTTAATTAGAGAAATTCTTTTTTTAAATATAATTTTTATTTAATTCTTGTTCGAGTACAGGTTTCTGTCTTATATTCCCAACCCAGGCCGCCCCCCGCCCCATGCTCCCCGCCTCCCTCCCCTTTCCACCCCCCACCCTTAGTTATTGTCCATGTGTCCTTTATACTTGTTCGTGTGGGTCCATTCCCTTTTCCCCTATGATTCTCTCCCCTCTCCCCTCTGGACCCTGTCAGCCTGTTTCGTATTTGAGTGTCATTGGTCGTATTTTGCTTGCTTGTTTGGTTTGTTTAGAATCCTGTTAACGGTGAGATCATATGATATTTGTCTCTCACCGCCTGGCTTATTTCGCTCAGCATAATGCTTTCCAGTTCCATCCATGATGTTGCAAAGGGTAGTAGTTCCTTCTTCCTTTCTGCAGCATAGAATTCCATTGTGTAAATGTACCATAGTTTTTTGATCCAGTCATTTACCGATGGGCATCTAGGTTGCTTCCAACTCTTGGCTATCGTAAATTGTGCTGCTATGAACATCGGGGTGCATAGGTTCTTTTGGATTGGTGTTTCAGGGTTCTTAGGATATACTCCCAAGAGTGGAATTGCTGGGTCAAAAGGCACGTTCATTTTTAGTTTTCTTAGAAAATTCCATACTGTTTTCCATAGTGGTTGTACCAGTCTGCAATCCCACCAACAGTGAACTAG
>NW_028079202.1:5865657-5883908 GCF_014824575.4 Sturnira hondurensis | reverse complement strand
AAAGGGGACTCTGGTCCACTGTTGGTGGGATTGCAGACTGGTACAACCATTATGGAAAACAGTATGGAATTTTCTCAGAAAACTAAAATTGGACTTGCCTTTTGACCCAGCAATTCCACTGCTGGGATTGTATCCTAAGAACCCTAAAACACCAATCCCAAAGAACCTATGCACCCCAATGTTCGTAGCAGCACAATTTACAATAGCCAAGAGTTGCAAGCAAACTAAGTGCCCATTAGTAAATGAATGGATCAAAAAACTATGGTACATATACACAATGGAATTCTATGCTGCAGAAAGAAAGGAGCTCCTACCTTTTGCAACATCATGGATGGAACTGAAAAGCATTATGCTGAGTGAAATAAGCCAGGTGTTGAAAGACAAATACCATATGATCTCACCTTTAACAGGAAGCTAAACAACAGAACAAACAAGCCAGCAAAATATAACCAAAGACACTGAAATAGAGAACAGGCTGACAGTGACCAGAGGGGAGAGGGGAGAGAATTTCAGGGGAAATAGGGGAGGGATTTAGAGGATCATATATAAAGGATACATGGACAACTGAGAAGGGTGGAAATGGGAGGGAGGGGGAAGCATGGGGGGTGGGATGGGATGGGAGTAATAGACAGAATACTGTACTTAAAAAATAATTAAATAATTTAAAAAGAAGGTCATCACAAGGAAGGTTTTGGGAACAGTAAAATAGTTCAGTGTAAGAAACAGATACAGTTTTGTCAACAGGAATAACACCAAGGAAGGTGTATTTGTCCACCATACTGCCATAAAGAATAATAATCCTAGGAAGTACCTTTGAAGTGTAGAAGACGGAGAGACTATGGAGTCTGATGTTGAAAGAGAAAAGTGTTCAGAGACAGCAAATGTTACAGGCCCTGGTGGAGTTCCATTGCAAGGCAGTAAATGCGCAGTAAACTGTAACACTTAGGGATGCTATCCACATCGCTGGGTTCCTCCACACTGTTACCAGCAGAATTTCCAGAATAGTGGGAGTGGGGAAAAGAATGAGGGATCAGAAAATGCTCAGGATGGTCACACCCCATGGCTCTGGCCGTACTGCAGGCAATGGTTCCACCTTACTACTTGAGGAGATCCTATGGTTGTCGACCTCAGTATTCCAAGGTTCCGGTGTAGAAAGAAGTGGTGGAGAGTGCTGATAACCAGATAACCAGGGTGTAAGAGCACAATGTATATAACAAGGTATATGACAATACCTAGGCATAATCTAGGTAGAATTACAGATATATATATCTGCAATTGTCTTACCTGACTGAGTTCACCAGTGAGAATTTTTAAGTACTGACCTTTAAGGTGGACTCAGAATTTCAAAATCAAAACCCACCATGATCTTTCTTTCTTTTTTTAATATTTTATTTATTTATCTTCAGAGGGGAAAGGAATGAGAGAGGGAGAGAAACATCAATGTATGGTTGCCTCTCGTGTGTCCCCTACTGGGAACTGGCATGCAACCCAGGCATGTGCCCTGACTGGGAATTGAACCATGATACTCTGGTTCACAGGCCCACGCTCAATCCACTGAGCTACACCAGCCAGGGCTGATCTTTCTTTCAAAGGCATCCTGATGCACTTTATAATGTTAATTACAAGTTCCTAAGAAGATAGATATTTGAGAATCAAATGAGCACATGGGTGATGATATATAATGTATAATTGTATAAAATTCTATTTTAGAATTTTATAATTTGAATTTTTGTTGATAAAAAATAATTATGTACCATGCTAAACAATTTTATATCTATAGAAAAGTGATAGGTAGGTAAGTAGGTAGATAGGTATATAGACATATACTTACTATGGATTACCTAAAAGTCCTCCTTCAAGTAAAAGAGTTTAATTATAGAAAGCTAAAATTATTTCTAAGTAAATCATTCAATTATGCAGTTCCATTCAGGTAGAAACTGCATAATTGAGACAGACAGAGGCATGGAATACAGAAATCTAGAACAAATGGGAGAAAAATTGGGACAACTGTAATTGAACAACAATAAAAAAGATTGAAAAAAGAAATCTAAAAGAGACAATTAAAGATGAAAATTGGTAGAACCTTAAACTCATTATTTAAATTTTCTTGAGATGTTCTAAATTTGTATGCTTTCCAATTGTTCAAAAATTGAGAAAAATATTATTTTTACCTTCAATCATATTCTGTTGAAGCAGAGAAAACTTAAAAAAATAATCATTACAACTCCATTATCACATGCCCATACTATCATGACTTGTTATTGCTTCCTATTGTTTCCCATGTTAGCTTATCCAAGATGCTATATCAAGGACTTCTTATAAGATGTAGTTTTCATTGCACTGTTCCCATACTCAAAGACTTCTTCTCTGCCATCAGATCAGCTCCAAACTCCTTGGCATCCTAAATCTTCTGATTCCACACATAATTATGTCTCCTGACTCACTATCTCAACAAGCCACTCCTCTTTATATTTCTGCACATTCTGTACATTACAAATTATTTATGACCAGAGTCTATGAAATCTGGTGGAGAGAGGCATGCCAAAGCACTCTACAAAATTTCATTCTGTCCTTTCCGAGGCCCGCAAGTGTGCCCATAAATCAGCTGCAATAGACAGACACTGAAACCAAGCCAGGAAACTGATATAAATAAGAAAAAAATAAATCATGGTATCAAAAATAGAAGTATGGGCAAACTGATTAAATAATATCAAAAATACAAAATAGAAAATCTGTCCAACTGACCTGTTAGAAACTCTTGCCAAAAACTGAGTAAGTAGGTAAATCCTGAATCATTGAAGAGCTGCCCAGGCTAAGGACTTTTAGTGGGATTTGAAGGTCTAGTTTGTTAAGGTCAGGGAGATATGCTAAATTAAATTATTTGTCCAGCACATGAGTCAGCTTAGGGAATTTTAAGAAAAGATGTTTTTTTGGCATGCACAGAAAAGTTTCAGATAAACCAAAATCATGGCTAGAAGCTAATTCCTATTTTTTAAATGTAAGGTTGGACCTCAGTATTATTAAGGTCATAAATATAACATGGATAACTTGCATCACAGGCTGCTGTACACCTTTATTCAGAGGGAGGATGTAATGTCAGTTTCATAATTAAATTAGGAGAAAATCAGCGACAGTGAATCTGAGAATATCCATAAGCTCTGTAAAAGAGGGAAGATGTCTATGACCTATTCCTGGTCCTTATAAATGCTCTTTTTCCCCCCTTAATTTTTCTTTTCTTTTATTGTTTTTCAAATACAGTTTTTTGCCTTTCCCTCACTCCTCCCCACCACATCAGTCCTCCCCATCTCCCTACCCCATTTCCCACCCCCCTTGTTGTCCATATGTCCTTTATAATTGTTTTTGTAAACCCTTCATACTTTCCCCCCATTAACCCCTCCTAATCTGCCTTCTGATCATTGTCTGCCTATTCTTAATTTCAATATCATTGGCCGTAATTTCCCTGCTTGCTCATTTTGTTGATTAGGTTCCTGTTAATGGTGAGATCATATGGTATTTGCCTTTCATCACCTGCCTTATTTCACTTAGCATATTGCTCTCTAGTTCCACCCAAGCTGCCACAAAGGGTAGGACCTCTTTCTTTATTTTTGCTGCATACAATTCCATTGTGTAAATGTGCCATTGTTTTTTGGTACATTCATTTACTGATGGGGACTTGGGTTGATTCCAGCACTTAGCTAGTATAAATTTTGCTGCTATGAACATTGGGGTGCATAAATTCTTTTGGATTGGTGTTTCAGGGTTCTTAGGATATAATCCTAGCAGTGGAATTTCCAGGTTTCAAAGGCATTTACATTTTTAGTTTCCTGAGGAAATTCCATACTGTTTTCCATAGTGGTTGCACCAGTCTGCAATTCCACCAACAGTGCACTAGGGTTCCCTTTTCACCACACCCTCTCCAACATTTGTTGTTTGTTACTTTGTTTATGATAGCCATTGTGACAGGCATGAAGTGGTATTTCATTGTGGTTTTAATTGGCATGTCTCTGATGGCTAGCAATACTGAGCACCCTTTCATATGTCTCTGGAACTCTGTATGTCCTCCTTGGAGAAGTGTCTGTTCAAATCCTTAGCCCATTTTTCAATTGGGTTTCTTGTCTTCTTAGAGTGGAGTTGTGGGAGTTCTTTATATATTTTGGAGATCAAACCCTTGACTGAGGTCTCATTGGCAATTATGTTTCTCATATTGTTGGTTCTCTTTTCATTTTAATGCTGTTTTCTTTAGCTGTGCAGAAGCTTTTCACTTTAATGACATCCCATTTGTTTATTCTTTCCTTTACATCCCTTGCTCTAAGGGACATATCAGTGAAACTATTGCTGTGTGGAATATCTGAGATTTTCCTGCCTATGTTCTCCTTTAGGACTTTAATGGTGTCATGACTTATATTTAAATCTTCTATCCACGTGGAATTTGTTTCTATGTATGGTGTAAGTTGGTGCTTGAGTTTCATTTTTTGCATGTAGCTGTCCATTTCTCCCAACACCATTTGCTGAAGAGGCTATCTTTGCTCCGTTTTATGCTGCTGCCCTCTTTGACAAATATTAATGGCACATAGAGACTTGGGTTTATTTCTGGGCTCTCTATTCTGTTCCATTGGTCCATATGCCTGTTCTTATGCCAGTATCAGGCTATTTTGATTACAGTGGCCTTGTAATACATTTTGATATCAGGTATTGTGATTCCTCCTAGTTTGCTCTTCTTCCTTAAAATTTCTCCAGCTATTTGGGATTACTTATGGTTCCATATACATTTTTGAAGTGTTTGTTATTTATCTGTGAAGTATGCCATTGGTACTTTAATAGGGATTTCACTGAATGTATAAATTACTATGGGTAGTATGGACAGTTTGATGATGTTAATTATTCCAATCCCTGAACACACTATATGTTTCTATTTGTTTGTATCTTCCTTAATTTCATTCTTCAGTGTTGTGTAATTTTCTGCAAAGAGGTCTTTTACTTCCTTGGTTAGATTTATTTGTAGGTATTTATTTTTCTTGTTGCTATATCAAATGAAATATTTTTCCTGATTTCTGTTTCTGATATTTCATTTTTGGTATACAAAAATGTCTTTGATTTCTGAATATTGACTTTGTATCCCACTGTTTGTCCAAACGCATTTATTAGGTCGAGCAGATTTTGGGTGGAGTCTATAGGATTTTCTATGTACACTATCATGTCATCTGCAAACAATGACATTTTTATTTCCTCTTTTCCAATTTAGATACCTTTTATTTCTTTTTCTTGTCTGATTGCTGTGCTAGGACTTCCAGTACTATATTGAATAGGAGTGGTGAAAGCGGGCATCCTTGTCTTGTTCCTGTTCTTAGTGAGAAAGTTTTAGTTTTTGCTTATTGAGTATGATGTTGGCTGTAGTTCTCTCATATATGGCCATTATTATGTTGAGGAATGCTCCCTCTATTCCCACTTTGCTGAGTGTTTTTATCATAAATGAGTGTTGTACCTTATCAAATCCTTTTTCCACATATATTGCTATGACCATGAAATTTTTATCTTTCTTTTTGTTTATGTGATGTATTACGCTCACTGATTTGCAAATATTGTGCCATCCTTGCATCCTTGAGTTGTATCCCACCTTGTTGTGGTGTATGACCTTCTTAATGTATTGCTGGATGAAGTTTGCCAATATTTTCTTGAGAATTTTAACACTTATGTTCATCAGTAATATTGGCCTGATATTTTCTTTCTTTTTTTGTGTCTTTATCTGTTTTGGGGATTAGGATGATGCTGGCCTCATAAAAAAAAGTTTGGGAGCCCTCCATCTTCTTGGATTTTTTAAAAATAATCTCTGAAGGATAGGTGTTACCTCTTCCTTCTCCTGTGAAACTGTAAAGTCCACAGCTTTTGTGTGTCAGGAGTTTTCTGATTACTGCATCCATTTTATCAGCTGTTATTGGTCTGTTCAGGCTTTCTGCTTCTTCATTCAGTGTTGGAACATTATAGTTGTGTAGAAACTTGTCCATTTCTCATAGGTTTTCAAATTTCTTGGCATATAGTTCTTTTTAGTAATTTGCTACAATCCTTTGTATGTTTATGCTATCAATTGTAACCTCTCCCTTTTCATTTCGGATTGTGCTTATATGGGACCTGTCTTTCTTTTTCTTGATGAGTTTGCTTAAAGGCTTGTTGATGTTGTTTATCTTTTCACAGACCCAGCTCCTGGATGTATTGATCTTTAGAATTGTGCTTTTAGCCTCTATGTTGTTTAATTCCGCTGTGATCTTGGTTATTACCTTCCTTCTACTTGCTCTGGGCTGTCTTTGTTGTTCTTCCTCAAGTTCTTGTATGTGTAGGGTTAGGCTGTTTACTTAGGATGTTTCATTTTTTTTTAGGTAGGTTTGTATAGCTCTGAATTTTCCTCTCAGGACTGCATTTGCTGTGTCCCATAAGTTTTGGGATGTTGTGAGTTCATTTTTTTTTTGTTTCCAGAAACTTTTTGATTTCCTCCTTGATCTCTTTCTTGACCCATTCATTGTTTAATAGCATGCAATTCAATCTCCATGAGTTTGAGCGTTTTTGAGTTTTTTCCTTTGGATTGGTTTCTAGTTTCAGTCCCTTGTGGTCAGAGAAAATGCTTGACATGATTTCAATATTCTTGAATTTTTGAGGCTTGTTTTGTGACCTATCATATGGTCTATCTTTGAAAATGTTCCATGTGCACTTGAAAGAATGTGTATTTTGCTTCTTTGGGATGAAAGGCTCTATATACATCAGTTAAGTCCATTTCATGTATGACAGTGTTCAGTCCTACAGTATCTTTGTTGATATTTTGTTTGGAAGATCTGTCCAGTTTTGACAGAGGGGTGTTAAAATCCCCTACTATAATTGTGTTGTTTTCAATATCTTCTTGAAATTCTTCAAGATTTTCTTTATGTGTTTGGATGTTGGCTGCATATATATTTACAATGTTTTTATCTTCTTGATGGATTCTTCTTTTGAATACCATGAAGTGACCTTCTGGGTCTCCTTTTATGATTCTTGTTTTGAACTCTATTTTGTCTGGTATGAGTATTGCTAGACAGGCTTTTTTTCCCCTGTCTCTTTGCTTGGAATATTTGTTTCCAGACCTTCACTTTCAGTCTGTGTAGGTCTTTTGTCCTGAGGTGGGTCTCCTGTAGGTAGCATATATGTGGATCGGGATTTCTTACCAATTCGGCTATTCTATGTCTTTTGATTGGAGCATTTAATCCATTTATGTTTAAGGTTATTATTGTTAGGTACTTATTCATTGCCATTTGTTCATATCTGTATTCCTCTCTCTCATTTTCTTCCTTCCTTTTCTTAAAGTAGTCCCTTTAGTATTCCTTGCAGAGCTGGTTTGGTGGAGGTGTATTCTTTTAGACCTCTTTTGTCTGGGAAGTCCCTTATTCAGTCTTCCATTTTAATTGAGAGCCTTGTTGGATAGAGTAATCTTGGTTACAGGCCTCTGGCTTCCATTACTTGGAATATTTCTTGCTGTTCTCTTCTGGCTTAGAATGTTTCTATTGAGAAATCAGCTGCTAGCCTTATCAGGGCTCCCTTGTATGTTACTTCCTGTTTCTCCCTTGCTGCCTTTAAGATATTCTGTTTGATTCAATGAAATACCTATTAAAGTACCAATGGCATATTTCACAGACATAGAACACACAATTCAAAAATTTATATGGAACCATAAAAGACCCTGAATAGCAGCTGCAATGTTAAGAAAAAAGAACAAAGTAGGAGGGATCACAATACCTGATATCAAACTGTATTACAAGGCCACTGTAATCAAAACAGCCTGGTACTAGCATAAAAACAGGCACGTAGACCAATGGAACAGAATAGAGAACCCAGAAATAAACCCAACTCTCTATAGTCAATTAATATTCGACAAAGAGGGCAGTAACATAAAATGGGGTAAGGATACCCTCTTCAACAAATGGTGTTGGGAGAACTGTACAGCTACATGCAAAAAATGAAACTTGAGCACCAGCTTACACCATACACAAAAATAAATTCAAGGTGGATAAAAAACTTAAATATAAGCCATGATACCATTAAGTCCTAGAGGAGAACATTGGCAGGAAAATCTCAGATATTTCACGCAGCAACATTTTTGCTGATATGTCCCCTAGAGCAAGGAACATAAAGGAAAGAATAAACAAATGGGATCTCATCAAAATTAAAAGCTTCTGTGTGGCTAAAGAAAACAGCATTAAAATAAAAAGACAACCAACTGTACGGGAAAACATATTTGCCAATGATACCTCAGACAAAGGTTTAATCTCCAAAATATACAAAGAACTTACACGACTTCACTCTAAGAAGACAACTAACCCAATTAAAAAAATGGGGAAGGAACTTGAACAGACACTTCTCCAAGGAAGACATACAGAGGATCCAGAGACCCATGAAGAGATGCTCAATATCCCTTGCTATCAGAGAGATGCAAATTAAAACCACAATGAGATACCACTTTACACCGGTGAGAATGGCTATAATAAACAAAGCAATAAGCAACAAATGTTGGAGAGGGTGTGGGGAAAAGGGGACTCTGGAACACTGTTGGTGGGATTGCAGACTGGTACAACCATTATGGAAAACAGTATGGAATTTTCTCAGAAAACTAAAATTGGACTTTCCTTTTGACCCAGTAATTCCACTGCTAGGATTGTATCCTAAGAACCCTAAAACACCAATCCCAAAGAACCTATGCACCCCAATGTTCATAGCAGCACAATTTACAATAGCCAAGAGTTGGAAGCAACCTAGGTGCCCATCAGTATATGAATGGATCAAAAAACTATGGTACATATACACAATGGAATTCTATGCTGCAGAAAGAAAGAAGGAGCTCCTACCTTTTGCAACATCATGGATGGAACTGAAAAGCATTATGCTGAGTGAAATAAGCCAGGTGTTGAAGGACAAATACCATATGATCTCACCTTTAACAGGAAGCTAAACAACAAAACAAACAAGCAAGCAAAATATAACCAAAGACACTGAAATAGAGAACAGGTTTACAGTGACCAGAGGGGAGAGAGGAGGGAAATAGGGGAGGGATTTAGAGGAACATATATAAAGGATACATGGACAACAACTGAGAAGGGTGGAAATGGGAGGGAGGAGGGAGCACAGGGGTGGGATGGGATGGAAGTAATAGACAGAAAACTGTACTTGAAAAATAATTAAATAAAAAATTGGGAAAAAATATATATGAAATAAAAGATATCCTGTTTGTCTTGGAATTTTGCCATTTTAATGATGATGTGTCTTGAACTGGGCCTCTTTGTGTTCATCTTGATTGGGACTCTCTGTGTTTCCTGGATTTGTGTGACTTTTTCTCTGATCAAATTAGGGAAGTTTTACATTATTACTTTTTTCAAGCAGGTTTTCTATCTTTTGCTCTTCTTTTTCCTTCTGGTATCCTTACTATATGGATATTATTATGTTTCATATTGCCTTAGAGCAGAATTGCTCATTTTTAGAGGCATGTTCCACACCACTAACACGAGAGTGTTCTGCAAAGTGAACTCTGCAGATGGGTTCAATGAGAAGTAATGAATTCACATGCCAGCTGTCATCCATGGGCTACCAAAAGGGCTGTGCAGTTTAAGAAGCTAACTTATCAAAGTTCAAAAAGAAAATTCATCAGCTGAGCTACAAACAGGTGGAAAAAGGTCATCTTTGGCTGACTTTTACTCCTGGCTCTCAAAGCAGAACAGTTTTTCACAGTGTATTCACCATATCCATTAATAGCCCCCATAGTTGCTTATGATAGAAGTTTGAACAGAAATGTTACAGTAGTGAAGGGTCCAGACTAAGCTTAGTCTCTGCAAGAGGCTGTCTCCTTTTGTAGCTACTTCTGGCTCCACCAGAGAGCACTCCTAAAAAGGGCACTGTACAAAGAAAGATAAAGACAAAATACCAAAACCTCGATTACAGTTCTTCAAAAATGTTTTCAGATTAATTTTAAGGTTCTACAAACAATTAAGGATTTGGCTGGTCGACTGTTCAGGGAGGGAACCTCAGGCTCCAGGTGATGGTTAATGAATGTACTTGCATCTGGCAGGGTCCAAACAAACAATGACCCAGAGTTATTAGCATTTACTTCCTAGAAGGTTCCAAAATCATATAATTTGGAGGTTAAATAAAGGGCAAACAGTACTGAATGTGTACATAAAGAGTTGTCTGCATGCAGTTATAAGAGAGTTTTCAAATATTACAAGCGTTCTTCGGTCCTAGAGTTCTTTTTTCTCCATGCCTTTGTTTTTTTGTTTTTTGTCTTTTTTTGTATTTTATTTAATCTTTATTGTATTTTTCCCATTACCTTTTGGTCCTTTTACATGCCATCCCCCAAGCCCAGCAATCACCACATTGTTGTAAAGGATGGCTATGCACATGCACACACACAACTCTTTTACAGTCACACACACTGTAGTTATTTTACCCATTTCAAATGTCTTACAGATATAAGCTTCATATCGCTGGCCCTCTGCCTTCTCTCCTGGGACCTAAGAGGTACAAACTGATATGCAAATAGAAATTATTCCAAATAGTTACATCATACAATAGTTTTTAATAACAGAAAAACTCATATCTGGCTAATGTAAAAATGATACAGATGACATGTCATGGAGAGAAAGTAGAAGACACTTTTGAACAAATAAAATGAAAGTTACATATCAGTTTCATAAACAGGTTTTTTGCTCTTTTTTTATTATTGTTCAAGTATAGTTGTCTCCATTACCCCCCAACTACTCCTTCCCCCGCCCCAGCCATCACCACGTTTTATTTGCCTACTCTTTAAAATAGCATATGCTTCTTCAGGCTCACACAAGATCTCAAACATGTCAAAAACAAAAAACTTCTCTCCCCAAACTTTCTCCTTTTTTAAAGAAGAATAGTAGCTCTAAAATCAACCTAGTTACTCCCTCACCTTCCACATCTCCTTAATCCCACTAGCCAAATTTTGTCAACACTGCTCCATAAACGCCTCTCAAAACCACGCTCTTTCCGTGTTGCTGTGATATGCCTCTATCACACTCAGCCACTAATTCCTGCCAGGACCACAGGAACACATGCCTAAGTGGATGGGCTCCTCTAATCCTGCCTTTCTCAAAATCATCCATGACAAAGCACATCTGATCTGGTCTGGCCGTTCTATTGTTGCAAAGCCCTTCAGGAATTTCTCTCTACCTTTAGAGTCCAGCTTTGTGAAAAATCTTAATACGGCATAGCGAAAAGCCTTTGACAATATTTCCTGCCTCTTAAGATTCAAGGAAAGAAAAAAGTCTATGTCTAAGTGCAAAATACATAGTAGAATATTTTAAGAGGGGTGATTCAGGTTAGGTTCCTCAGAAGCAAATCACGACAGTAAGATTTGCGTGCAAGTGGACAATATTGGAAGAGATTCAGGCAGTACCAGACAGATAAACCTCTCAGCCAGGAATCACAGGTGCTATAGCCTTAGGACACCTATTATCCATGGGAACTATACATGCCTAACAGATATGGTGGGCATAACCCAGCAGCATCGGCTACCAGGGTTATGAAACCAAATGAGTCTTTCTCCAAGGAAAATACCAGGGCAAGAAAGGATCTTGCAACTATATAAAATGACCACTAATTGAAAAAATGAAGAATGTTCTAGCTAATTATTTTTAATAATTATGATACATGTTTTAATTAGTTATGAAATAAAATATGACTAGTGGAGAAAAATTATATTTCTTAAATTATACTTTAAAATCACTTCAGACATATATGAATTCTAGTGCATGGTTTTAAGTGCCTAGTTATGCATTTAAAGTTATGCATTTTTTTCTCAAAAAAAAAGAGGATTTACACATCCAGGACAGCTTTGGATTCAGAGATGGCTCTCATTTCTATTTCCTTTCTGACAAAGTTCAAAACAAGCATAATTAAAATTAGCAATGCTGCTGACAGCTTCTAAACCCTAATCCAATGAGGAGCTTCATACTTTAACGCAGAATAACTACCTATGGGTCTAAAACCCTGAGTGTGGTATATTAGACTTCCTATATGACCACAGGGAATAGACTTAAACAAAAGTGGGAGGATTCCAGCTTAAATGAAGACCACAGAGGAAAAAGAGCAGGAAGGGAATAGAAAAAAATACCTTGAAGTAGCTGGGTTATTTTCAAAGACTAAGGTTAGTGGTAGTTATCTAAGCACAGATTTCTTTTTCTTTATTTTTATTTCTATATTTATTTATTTTCTTTTTTTTATGTATTTTACTTTTGGGGGGGTCAAGTACAGTTGTCTCCATTTCTAAGCACAGATTTCTTTTGGGATTGAGAGAGAACTTCTTTAGTTGAAAATCCATTTGATTGAGCCAGATCATCTTAAGGTTTATTTCTAACTCTGAGATCTATGACACTAAGAATCTAAGATTTATCTGCCAATGGTGTATAAGATGAATTTGAGGAGAGTTGTGGAGATAGAGAAACCAGTTAACAAATATCCCAGTAACACAGGTAAGAGGTAAAGTATAACTGTACAATAATCCTGGAAATGGAGAAAAGCAAAGAAATGTTAAAATTTTGAGGAACTGTTTAACCAAATGAGAACAGAAAGGATGAAAGGATGAAAGTCATCCATAGAAAGGATGACTCAAAGACATCACCAGGGTTTGGGCCTAATTCTAGGGGAGGTTAGTAACCATTAGTAGAAAAAGAGCCAGGAAAGAAAGAGCAGGTGTGGGGGAAAATAAATCTACTGTGAGATAATGCTAGTACTCTTATATATAACCAGCAGGTAAATGAAAGTATGGTGTTAGAGTTTGGAAAAGAGGTCAGGACTAGGCTTACAGAAGTAGAAACTGCTTGTACATTGATTCTCAAAGTCATGGCATTAGCGAAGATGGTCCACTCGGAGAAAAACTATGGAAAGAAGAAAATGGAAAATGAAAGATCTTTCTATGATTTCCAAGTTTATGAAACACAAGGGGGATGGAGAGGGTGACAGAAAGAGAGAGGGGAGGAGGAAGAGAAGAGAGGGCAGGAAGGAAGAAGAAAGGAAGGAGGGAGAGAAGAAAGGAAGGGCAAAAGACAATCTCAGCACAACCTTTGCGGGTAATGACTCTGCAAAGGTTTCATACAATTTGGATGGAAGAGTCATAATCCTATATGTAACAAACAAATAAATAATTTGTGAAAACTTTTTTGTATTGTAACTGAATAAGTTTGATTAGAGAAATTCTTACTGGTGGAATTATTTTCTATCTTCCATATTAAATGCTTGTAGCAACCTCCTAGTTATGTAAGGGACCATATACCTGAAAGCAATGATATGTTGTTTATTCATAAGGCAGTCTCTATTGCTCATTTCAAGATAAAATTAGATGAAAGTTAAAAATACTGTTGTTGCCATCCTTGCTTATTTCACTAATTCTTGGGATTCATAATAATGGCATTGCTCTATTTCACATAATACCAGGTTACAATGATACAGTTTTATGATTTGAAAATTTTTTTCCATGCTTTGTTTCAACTTCTATGAAGACTTGTGAATGAGAAAGAACAGTCTAATCAACTGATCCATCCCTTTGGGTAGATGTGAGAAAATAAGGCCACAGAGATGAAGGGACTTGTCCTAGACACAATCTTTTCTTTCACTGAGACAGCAATAAATAGTCTGGAAACAGCTGTTATCTGTTATCTACTATAAAGGATAAGGATGGGATAACTTTGTAATAAAAGTAACAGATTTTTGTTTGTCCTTCTCACACTAAATAACATCTGGTGGCTAAGGTGAATAAAATAATAAGGAAGTTTTTACAACCTCTATTCTTGTGGACTTTTAAATATTAAATACACTCAACATAAGCCTTCTGCTCCTTCTTCCCCACTCTCCCTTTCCCTGTCTTATCAATATCCTGGTGATAGAATCTTAAAGTAACTTTGAGATCTCTGTCTTACTATTTTCTTACCTTCCTATCTGTTTTCTTTAAACCATACAAGCTTCCTCCCTGCCTTTAGTTATTTTTTTAAAAGTGCTACATCTCAAAATATTTGCTGTTGTCCTCTTCAACCAGAAGCATTGAGCATAGTTTTTGTGGAATGATGCTACCAGCAGGAATCTGGAGACACCCTCAACTCAGCACATCTTAACCACTGCATTTCCTTAAAAGGTTAGTGATTCACCAATGGCCAGTTGTGTGGTGTCTTAAGTAATTTTAATAAAAATGTGCAAACACTGACTTTCCCTTTTAAAAATAAAATGAATCACATTCAAAAATTATTTCCAGAACACTGCAACTAATATTTTCTTGCATGTTTGATATGCTTTTTATTTTTAATCTTTTTCATTGTTATTCTACTACAGTGTCACATTTTTCCCCTTTGCCCTCCTCTGCCCATCCCATCCCCCTCCTCACTCAATTCCACACTGCTGTCCATATTCATGGGTCATTTACACATGTTCTTTAACTAGCCCCTTCCTCTTCTTCCCACTATTACCCCTCTCCCCACTCCCTTCTGGTCACTTTCAGTAGGTTCCATGTTTACATGCCTGTGATTCTAGTTCATTAGTTTATTTTGTTCAATAGATTCCTCTTACAGGTGGGATCGTGTGGTATTTATCTTTCATCACCTGGCATATTTATTTTAGCATAATATTCCATTCTGTCTCAAAAGGTAGGAGTTCCTTCTTTTCTGCTACATGATATTCCATTGTGTAAATGTACCAGTTTTCTGATCCACTCAATTACTTTTTTAATTTTTTTATTTCATTTTTGTTTAATTTTTTTTAATTTTTATTGAAATTTTTGGGGTGAAATTTGTTAATAAAATTATATAGGTTTCAAGTGTACAATTCTTTTTTCTTTATTATTTTTTATTATTGTTCAAGTTCAGTTGTCTCCATTTTCCCTTCACCACCACCCCCAATCCCAGCCATCCCCACTTCCCACCCTTGATGCCATCCCATTTTGGCTTTGTTTATGTGTCCTTTATGCATGTTCCTTAACCACTCTTACCCTTTTGCCTCCGTTATCCCCTCCCACCTCACTTTTGGTTACTATCAGTTTGTTCTTAATTTCAATGTCTCTGGTAATATTTTGCTTGCTTGTTTGTTTTGCTGATTAGGTTCCACTTATAGGTGAGATTGTGTGGTATTTGTCTTTCACCGCCTGGCTTATTTCGCTTAGAATAATGCTCTCCAGATCCACCCACGCTGTTTCAAAGGGTAGAAGTTCCTTCTTTCTTTTTGCCGCATAGTATTCCATCACGTAAATGTATCATAGTTTTTTGATCCACACATTTAAAGATGGGCACGTAAGCTGTTTCCAGTACTGGGCTATCGTAAATAACAATGCTGTGAACATTGGGTGCATAACTGGAAACAGCTGTTAGAAATAGAAAATAATTCTGTCAGTAAGAATTTCTCTAATTAACAGCTCTGGGGAAGATGGCGGCGGAGTAGGACAAAGGATTTCGCTTTCCTTCACACGCCGTAGAAAAACCAGGCTGCTCTGCAGAGGAGCACAGTGAACACCCAACAGGGACCCAGCATATGGGACAGCAGGAACCCAGAGAGTATAGCAGACACTGAATGACCAGAGGTTGAGGAGAGGAGAAGGACCTCAGATCAACAAGGTACGAGGGAACAGTGCAGAGGCTGCAGGCCCTTCACTGGCAGTGCCAGGGCCCTGGCAGGGCCCTGGCAGGGCCGCCCTGATCTCTGAGAGCCGAGGGAAGGCAACAACGACAACCCTATGAGAGAACTAGTCCCCGGCATCCTCTCTAACCAGCAGGGTGCAGATTGGAAAACACCAGGAGAGATCGGTTTGCCTGTAGTGGCAGAGAGATGATTGGGCATTGGGAAGCAAACCGGAGAACTCTGATAACCCGTGGAGTCAGGCTGTGTTTGCCAGTTTGGGGAACTGAGGGGCCCCAGCATTCCCAGTAGCCTGAGCCAGCGCTCCCACAGTCTCGGGGGAGCTTCAGGATACTGGCAGTGCCCCTGGAAGAGCACCAGTCACCAGCTCCCTCCCTACCCAGCCGGGCGCAGGCTGAGAAGCACTGGAAGGCAGGCTGTAGTTGCCAGCTTGGAGGTCTGGGTGGCTCGNCCCAACAGGGACCCAGCATATGGGACAGCAGGAACCCAGAGAGTACAGCCGACACTGAATGACCAGAGGTTGAGGAGAGGAGAAGGACCTCAGATCAACAAGGTACGAGGGAACAGTGCAAAGGCTGCAGGCCCTTCACTGTCAGCGCCAGGGCCCTGGCAGGGCCCTGGCAGGGCCGCCCTGATCTCTGAGAGCCGAGGGAAGGCAACAACGACAACCCTATGAGAGAACTAGTCCCCCGGCATCCTCTCTAACCAGCAGGGTGCAGATTGGAAAACACCAGGAGAGATCGGTTTGCCTGTAGTGGCAGAGAGAGGATTAGGCATTGGGAAGCAAACCGGAGAACTCTGATAACCCGTGGAGTCAGGCTGTGTTTGCCAGTTTGGGGGACTGAGGGGCCCCAGCATTCCCAGTAGCCTGAGCCAGCGCTCCCACAGTCTCGGGGGAGCTTCGGGATAGATCAGTGCCCCTGGAAGAGCACCAGTCACCAGCTCCCTCCCTACCCAGCCAGGCGCAGGCTGAGAAGCACTGGAAGGCAGGCTGTAGTTGCCATCTTGGAGGTCTGGGTGGCTCGAATTCCCGGAGGTGCACATTCCCGATACCGGAGGACTCCAGCCGGGGACTCCAGCTGGCGCTCACACAGCATCAAGGCGCTGCTCGAGACTTACAGGGCCCCTGGGGATCGCCAGATCCATCCCTACCCAGCTGGGCGCAGACTGAGAAGCATCCAGAGTCCAGTATGGTCACCAGCTTGGAAGTCTGGGAATCCCATGCATTCCCGGTGGTGTGCATTCCCGGTGGCGGGCATTCCCGGTGGTGCGCATTCCCAATACCGGGGGACTTCAGCCGGGGACTCCAGCAGGCGCTCACACAGCCTCGGGGTGCTGCATGCAACTGACAGGGCCCCTGGGGAAGCGACAATCGCCAGATCCATCGCTACCCAGCTGGGCTCAGACTGAGAAGCACCAGGAGTCAGGCTGTGGATGCCACCTTAGAAGAATTGTGAGTTGCCCAGTGTGTGCAGCCACAGCACTGGGAAAGGTCCAAGCCCAAGCCTTCGAGACCAGAGAAGCCTGACTGGGAGTGCTTACCCTCACGCCAGGCCAGAGCTGGGAAGCCTGGGGAAAAACCTGCTTTCAGGAGGGCACGGGAGAGCGGCGCCATTCTGGATCTTGGGAGGGCACTGGCAGACCAGCTAAGTTCACTGAGATGAGAGAAAGGCCACACTAATAGCTCCTCAGGCTGTTGCAGCTAGGGAGACCAGAAGAAAAGATTTGACCAGCTGGAAGCCAAAAAGAGGAGTAGGTGGAGGTGGAGAACACCAAAATACCTGCAGGAGACTGCACCACTGAATCTCACAGGCATCTTACCACAGAAGTTCACACCAAAAACTCAGGAACCCAGAGCAGACCACTTTAAGAAGCTGAGGCCAAAAAGAAGAGCAACACAAACAATGGGAAGACAAAAAAACAACCCCCAAATGGAAGAAAAGGAGGAAGTCTCAGAAAGAACGTTAGATGAAATAGAGGCAAGCCAACTATCAGATATTGAATTCAAAGCACTGGTTATCAGGAAATTCAAAGAGCGTACAATGAGCTACCAGAAACTACAGGTGAGCTACAGTGAACTCTCTGCAAAATACACCAACATGAAAAAGGAAATGGTAACCCTTAGTAAAGGCCAAGAGGAAATGAAGAATACAATTTCTGAACTGAAGAACACAGTAGAAGGTATGAAGAATAGAATCGATATGGCGGAAGATCGCATAAGTGAGATAGAAGACAGGATAGAAAGAATCTCCCAGACAGACCAAATAACGGAAAAGAGAATCAGAAAAAATGAGGAGAATTTAAGAGAAATGCAAGACAACATGAAACGTAATAATATCCGAATAATAGGAATACCAGAAGGAGAGGAAGAAGAACAAGGGATAGAAAACCTCCTTGAAAGAGTAAGTATGGAAAATTTTCCTAAGTTGAGGAGAGAGAAAATCACACAGATTCAGGAATTGCAGAGAGTCCCAAACAGGTGGAACCCAAAGAGGCCTACTGCAAGACACATCATCATTAAAATGGCAAACCTCCAAGACAAAGAGAAAATCCTAAAGGCAGCAAGGGAGAAAAAGGAAATAACATACAAGGGGGTCCCAATAAGG
>NW_028079202.1:4481155-4499222 GCF_014824575.4 Sturnira hondurensis | reverse complement strand
TACCCTCCTGGCTGGCTCGCCAAAAACTGTTACCGAACAAAGGGTCAGGGGGGGGGGGGCAATACTTGGCCCACCGAGGGATGCCAAAAACTGCTGCAGAAAACAGGGGCCCCTCCCAAGGACGATACACTAATATCTATAGGGCTCTTCTGTCCGCCGCCAATTGGAAAGACATCTCTCAATGCCAGAGATTTGTGAAAAGGAAACAAAATGTTTATTTAATGCTATTCAGGTTTAATGCCTTCCTTGAAATATTAAAGTCTTTAAGGGTATACACCTACACACACACACACACAGCTGTCTTCCCCCAACTGACACCTTGGGGGGGGATGAGGACATCTCAATATTTCCTCCAATATTCCTGTACACCTTGAGTTCTGGACACCATTCCAAATCTTTTCTGCCCCCCCCCTTGGCTGCACCCTGTATCAATATTGCAAAGCAGATTTTTCAATATATAAACTGCAACAAAACCAAG
The DNA here is from genome assembly GCF_014824575.4 of Sturnira hondurensis. Lineage (NCBI taxonomy): Eukaryota > Metazoa > Chordata > Mammalia > Chiroptera > Phyllostomidae > Sturnira > Sturnira hondurensis. The sequence continues at coordinate 4,498,744 of NW_028079202.1, read as the reverse complement.
GGCATTAAAATAGATGATAAAAGTTACCACAATATTAAAAAAATATATAGGATTGTGGGTAAGGTAATTTTGAGATTAGAGTTAAGAGTTAAGAGATTAGAGTTAAGAAAACAGAAATCAAGTAGTCTCATTACATAGAAGCATATTGTGAAGGTGGCATGTGCCATATTTTGGAAAGAAAACGTGATTTTTACAGGAAATAATGATTTTGTATTTTCCATAAATACTTCTCATTTTAGGGAATGTGAATTATACGCATCAATCCAAACATTTGCCTTAGTTACAGCCCATTTCTTTTGGAGAGCAACATATGTGTTTTGTTTACATAAGACTCACAAAAAACTTTAGTTGGTTTCTTTTTAAGATTTTATTTATTTTTCTTTAGAGGGCAAGGGAAGGAGAGAAGGAGAGAAATATCAATGTATGGTTGCCTCTCATGAGTCCCCTGGTAGGAACTGGCCTGCAAACCAGGCATGTTCCCTGGCTGGGAATCGAACCGCGATTGTGTGGTCCACAGGCCCACACTCAATCCACTGAGCTACATCAGCCAGGGCTTTAGTTAGTTTTTTATAGTAGGTGTAGAATATTAAACAGGATGCCAGTTTTAGATACATGTAAAATAACAACACTGAATTATTTTAAATATAAGCTTTCATATTTTCAAACTTTATCTAACATTCAAATATTATTCCTTAGCCTGACTATTGTCCACCCTGATTATACTGAAGGACAGAGGGTAGCTATATTTTCAATAAATCAAATATATACTTATTTTCACAATTCACAAAAATCATTTCATCTTGAACAAATTTTATAAAAAGTTGAGTGTGTTACTTTTATGTCAATAAGCATAACAAATAAAATAAAACAGTAGTGATAGTAAACAAACACCTAATACAGATTATACTTGATAGGATTTCATGTGGCCACTTCAGGTTGTCTGGGAACAGCCACTAAAACTATAGACTTGTCAACATCATTTTCCCATAACTACACTGAGAAATGTTTGCTATTTGGCATGATGAATTTGTGGCTCATTTCTATGAGTCATTTGTTCATAATGGTTTCCTGGTATATAAATATATACTCAAACATGAAAAAATTAAAAAAAAAAACATCTCCAAAGTTGAAAGTGATGGATATTCCCTTCCACTGACTACAGAAATTCATGGCTAGGCATATAACATATTACTTGAGATATTTTAGAAATTACACCCTAAGTCTAGAGCACCTCATTTTGGGAGTGGACATGAGTATCTGTGAAATGTGACTTCATGACTCCACTTTCTCTTCCTTAACTTGAAAAATTACAGAGCAGATTTATTTCAAATTTAAAGTATGCCAGGCTCTCTGCTAAATGTTTCTTCTTAGGACACTGAATGACCAGAGGTTGAGGAGAGGAGATGACCACAGATCAACAAGGTATGAGGGAACAGCGTAGAGCCTCCAGGCCCTCCGCCCGGCCGAGCCAGGGCCCTGGCCAGGTCTCCCTGGACTCTGAGAGCCGAGGGCGGGCAACAACAACCCAGGGAAAGAACTAGTCACCGGCACCCTCTCTAACCAGCAGGGCACAGATTGGAAAACACCAGGAGAGATCGGTTTGCCTGGCAGAGAAAGAAGTGGGCACTGGGAAGCCAACCAGAGAGCTCTGATAACCCGTGGAGTCAGGCTGCGGTTGCCGGCTTGGGGAACTGAGCCACCCCTGCTCTCCCAGTAGTCTAAGCTGGTGCTCCCGCAATCTCGGGGAGCTGCAGAATACTGGCAGGGCCCCTGGAAGAGGGCCACTCACCAGCTCCCTCCCTACCCAGCCGGGTGCAGACTGAGAAGCACTGGGAGTCAGGCTGTGGTTACTGACTTGGGGATCTAGGAGTCGCCATGCATTCCCGGTAGCATGCACGGGACATGAGCCAGCACTCACACAGTCACGGGGAGCTGCAGGATACTGGCAGGGACCCTGAAAGAGCACCAGTCACCAGCTCCATCCCTACCCAGCAGGGCACAGACTGAGAAGCACCAGGAGTCAGGCTGTGGCTGCCAGCTTGGAAGAATTGTGTCACCCTATGTGTGCAGCCACAGCACTGGGAAAGGTCCAAGCCCAAGCCTGTGAGACCAGGAAAGCCTGGCTGGGTGACCGCACCCTCACTACAGGCCAGGGCAGGGAAGCATGGGGAAAAAACCTGCTCTCAGTGGGGCGCCAGTCTGGATCTTGGGAGGGCAATGGCGAGACCAGCTAAGTTCACTGAGACAAGAGAAAGGTTACAATAATACCCCCTCAGGCTGATGCAGCTAGTGAAACCAGAATAGGTTTGACCAGCTGAAAACCAACAAGAGGAGTATGTGGAAGTGGAGAACACCAAGATACCTGCAGGAGAATGCACCACTGAATTTCACAGGCATCCTACCACAGAAGTTCACACCATAAACCCAAGGAACCAGAACAGATCACTTTAAGAAACTGAGGCCAACAAGAAGAGCAACACAAACAATGGGAAGACAAAGAAACAATCCCCAAATGAAAGAAAAGGAGGAAGTCTCAGAAAGAATGTTAGATGAAATAGAAGAAAGCCAACTATCAGATAATGAATTCAAAGCACTGGTTATCAGGAAATTCAAAGAGCTTACAACGAGCTACCAGAAACTACAGGGGAGCTACAATGATCTCCCTGAAAACTATACCAACATGAAAAAGGTAATGGAAACCATCAGTAAAGGCGAAGAGGAAATGAAGAATACAATTTCAAAACTGAAGAACACAGTAGAAGGTATGAAGAATAGAATCAATATGGTGGAAGATCGCATAAGAGAGATAGAAGACAGGATAGAAAAAATCTCCCAGATGGACCAAATAATGGAAAACAGAATCAGAAAAAATTAGGAGAATTTAAGAGCAATGCAAGACAACATGAAATGTAATAATATCCAAATAACAGGAATACCAGAAAGAGAAGAAGAAAAACAGGGATAGAAAACCTGCTTGAAAGAGTAATAACGGAAAATTTCCTAAGTTGAGGAGAAATAAAGTCACACGGGTTCAAGAATCCCAGAGAGTCCCAATCAGCTGGAACCCAAAGAGGCCTACTGCAAGACACATCATCATTAAAATGGCAAACCTCCAAGACAAAGAGAAAATCCTAAAGGCAGCAAGGGAGAAAAAGGAAGTAACATACAAGGGGGTCCCAATAAGATTGGCTACTGACATCTCAACGGAAACATTCCAAGCAAGAAGAGAATGGCAAGAAATATTCCATGTAATGAGAAACAGAGACCTACAACCAAGGCTACTGTACCCAGCAAGGCTCTCAATCAAGATAGAAGGCCAAATAAAGACCTTCCAAGACAAAAGAAGTCTAAAAGAATATGCCTCCACCAAACCAGCTCTACAAGAATTACTAAAAGGGCAGCTTTAAGGAAAGGGAGGAAAAGAGAGAGACGGAGAGGAACACAGGTACATAAATGGCAATGAATAAGCACCTTTCAATAATATCCTTAAATATAAATGGATTAAATGCACCAATTAAAAGACATAGAATAGCTGAATGGACAAGAAAGCATGACAATACATATGCTGCCTACAAGAGACCCACCTCAGGTCAAAAGACCATCACAGACTATAAGTGAAAGGATAGAAACAAATTTTCCAAGCAAATGGACAAGAAAAAAAAAAGCCGGGGTAGCAATTCTCATATCAGACAAAATAGACTTCAAAAAAAGGGCCATAAAGAGAGACGGTCACTTCATAATACTCACAGGGAGAATCCACCAAGAAGACATTGACATCGTAAATATAAATGCATCCAACATAGGAGCAACCAAATATATAAAGAAAATCCTAGAGGACCTCAAGAAAGATATTGACAGCAGCACAAGTATAATAGGGGATTTTAACACCCCACTGTCTAAAATGGACAAATCTTCCAAACAAAATATCAAAGATATTGCAGCATTAAATGACACCCTAGACGAAATGGAGCTAATTGATATATATATAGAGAGAGCCCTCCGTCCCAAAGAAGCTAAATACACATTCTTTTCAAATGTACATGGAACATTTTCAAAGATAGACCACATGATAGGACACAAAACGAGTCTCAAAAATACAGGAAAATAGAAATCATGCAAAGCATTTTCTCTGATCACAAGGGACTGAAATTGGAAACCAACCCCACAGGAAAAAAAAACAAAACACCCAAAAGCATGGAGACTGAATGGTATGCTATTAAACAATGAATGGGTCAACATCGAAATTAGGGAAGAAATCAGAAAGCTTCTGGAAACAAATGAAAATGAACTCAGAACAACCCAAAACCTATGCGACACATTGAAGGTAGTCCTGAGAGGGAACTTCATAGCAACTCAGGCTTACCTAAAGAAGATAGAAACATTACAAACAAACAACCTAATCCGACACCTGCAAGAACTTGAGGAACAACAACAAAGACACCCCAGAGCAAGTAGAAGGAAGGAAATAACCAAGATCAGAGCAGAATTAAATGACATAGAGACTAAAGGCACAATTCTAAGAATCAATGAATTCAGGAGCTGGTTTTTTGAAAAGATAAACAGAATAGACAAACCTTTGAGTAGGCTCATCAAGAAAAGAAGAGAGAGGACCCAAATAAACACAATCAGAAATGAAAGAGGAGAGATTACAACTGATACCACAGAAATACAACTGATACCATAGAAATAGAAAGGATTGTAAAAAATTACTATGCAGAAATGTATGCCAAGAAATTTGAAAACCTAGGTGAAATGGACAAATTTCTAGAAAAATATAATCTTCCAAAACTCAATGAAAAAGAAGCAACAGGCCAATAACAGCAAATGAAATTGAAGAAGTAATCAAAAAACTCCCATCACACAAAAGCCATGGACCAGATGGTTTCACAGGAGAATTCTAAAAAGCTATTAAGGAAGAGCTAACCCCTATTCTTCACAGACTACTCCAAAATATCCAAAAGGAGGGAAAACTCCCCAACTCTTTTTATGAAGCCAGCATCACCCTAATTCCAAAGCCAGATAGAGACACAACAAAGAAAGAAAATTACAGGGCAATATTGCTGATGAACATAGAGGCTACAATCCTCAACAAAACATTAGCAAATCTCATCCAACAATACATCAAAAAGATCCTACACCATGACCAATTGGGATTCATCCCAGGGATGCAAGGATGGTTCAATATATGCAAATCAATAAATGTAATGCTCCACAGAAACAAAAGCAAAGACAAAAAACACATGATCATATCAATAGACGAGGGAAAAGCTTTTGATAAGGTAAAACACCCATTTACGATAAAAACACTCAGCAAAGTGAGAATAGAGGGGGCATTCCTCAATATAATAAAGGCCATATATGAAAGACCTACAGCCAACATCATACTCAATGGGCAGAAACTAAAAGCTTTTCCACTAAGATCAGGAACAAGACAAGGTTGTCCACTTTCACCACTTCTACTCAATATAGTATTAGAAGTTCTAGACACGGCGATCAGACAAGAAAAGGAAATAAAAGGCATCCGAATCGGAAAGAAGGAAACAGAACTTGCACTGTTTGCATATGACATGATAGTTTACATGGAAAATCCCATAGCCTCTACCCAAAAACTGCTTGAACTAATAAATGAATTTGGCAAAACAGCAGGATACAAAGTCAATATCCAGAAATCAAAGGCATTTCTGTATACCAACAATGAAATAGCAGAAGCAGAAATCAAGAAAAAAATCCCATTCGATATAGCAAAAACAAAAATAAAATATCTGGGAATAAACCTAACCAAGGAGGTAAAAGACCTGTATGCAGAAAACTACACAACACTGAAGAAAGAAATCAAGGAAGACACAAACAAATGGAAACACATACCACGTTCATAGATTGGAAGAATTAACATCATCAAAATGTCCATACTACCCAAAGCAATTTAGAGATTCAATGCAATACCTATTAAGGTAACAATGGCACATTTCACAGACATAGAACAAACATTTCAAAATTATATGGAATCATAAACATCCCCAAATAGCAGCTGCAATGTTGAGAAAGAAGGACAAAGTAGGAGGGATAACAATACCTAATATCAAACTGTATTACAGCCTACTGTAATCAAAACAGCCTGGTACTGGCATAAAAACAGGCACGTAGACCAATGGGTCAGAACAGATAACCCAGAAATAAACCCAACTCTCTATAGCCAAATAATATTCAACAAAGGGGGCAATAACATAAAATGGAGTAAAGACAGCCTTTTTAACAAATGGTGTTGGGAGAACTGGACAGCTACATGCAAAAAAATGAAACTCGAGCACCAACTTACACCATACACCAAAATAAATTCAAGGTGGATAAAAGACTTAAATATAAGCCATGAAAACATTAAATCCCTAGAGGAGAACATTGGCAGGAAAATCTCAGATGTTCCATGCAGCAATATTTTTACTGATACTTCCCCTAGAGAAAGGAATATAAAGGAAAGAATAAACAAATGGAATCTCATCAAAATTAAAAGCTTGGCTAAGGAAAACAGTGTCAAGATAAAAAGAAGAACAACAGCTTGGAAAACATATTTGCCAATGGTACCTCAGACAAAGGTTTAATCTCCAAAATATACAAAGAACTCACTGGACTCCACTCAAAGAAGAGAAGCAACCCAATTAAAAAATGGGCAAAGGACTTGAACAGACATTTCTCTAAGGAGGACATACAGAGGATCCAGAGACACATGAAAAGATGCTCGATATCACTAGCTATCAGAGTGATGCAAATTAAAATCACAATGAGATACCACTTAACACCAGACAGAATGGCTATCATAAACAAAGCAACAAACAACAAGTGCTGGATAGGTTGTGGGGAAAAGGGGATCCTAGTTCACTGTTGGTGGGATTGCAAACTGGTACAACCACTATGGAAAACAGTATGGAATTTTCTAAGAAAACTAAAAATGAACGTACCTTTTGACCCAGCAATTCCACTCTTGGGAGTATATCCTAAGAACCCTGAAACACCAATCCAAAAGAACCTATGCACCTCGATGTTCATAGCAGCACAACTCATGATAGCCAAGAGTTGGAAGCAACCTAGATGCTCATCAATAAATGAATGGATCAAAAAGCTATGATACATTTACACAATGGAATTCTATGCTGCAGAAAGGAAGAAGGAACTACTACCCTTTGCAACATCATGGATGGAACTGGAAAGCATTATGCTGAGCGAAATAAGCCAGGTGGTGAAAGACAAATACCATATGATATCACCGTTAACAGGAATCTAAACAAAACAAAGAAGCAAGCAAAATATGACCAATGACACTCAAATACGGAACAGGTGGACAGGGTCCAGAGGGGAGAGAATCATAGGGGAAAATGTGATGGACTAACATGAACAAGTATAAAGGACACATGGACATTAACTAAGGGTGGGGGCAGAAATGGAAGGGAGGTGGGGAGCACAGGCTGGGGGGCGGGTAGAGTTGAGAATATAAGACAGAAAGCTGTACTTTAACAAGAATTAAATAAAAAATTATGAAATAAAGAAATAAAAGATCATATCAATCTCTTCTTTGAAAAAAAATAAATGCTCCTTCTTCATAATTGATTTTATCTTTTATTAAAAATCATGAAACACGTGAGATCTTCCCAGAATGTATCCAGCCATATAATATGAAAAATAGAGACTTTTACTGAAGAAGGTACGAGATACAAGAAACATTTTACATGGGACAAAGGTGCCTCAGTCCACTTCAAAGTAGGCACCTTGTAACCTCACACAATTCTCCCAATTGCCATCAGCTGCCCCATCATATTTTATTGAAACTCATCTGTGGTCTGAAATCTCTTCCTTTTCTAATGTGATCTTAGTTTTGGGAAAAGCCAGAAGTCACAAAATGTCAAATCTGGGCTTTAGGGGACCTGAGTCACATGGGTGATTTGCTGTTTTACCAAAAAACTCTGCATGAGATGTGCTGCATCAGCAAGAACATTGTAATGGGATTGAGTAGCCAATCACCATTTACCCATAGCTGTGGCCTTCTTCATTATCTGAATAGTTTCTGTGAAGGACGGTTCAAGCTTATTGCAGAATTTGACACAGATAATTGCTCTACTCTCTCAGCCAGTTTGAATGTGCAGCCACACAGTACACATGCTCACTCAATGGCATCTACCACCCTGACAGTTCATGCATGCACATTCCAGTCCACTCTTCTTGGCTGCCAGGTTACATTAATGTCACACAAACTGTTCTTGTTATATTAACAATATCTGAAGTTTTTTTCAGACAGACATCATATATTATTAAGCCTCCTTTTTAAATCATTTTAAAATTTATTTTTATTTTATTTTTTATTATAATTTATCCCCCTTACATTCCTCCCCCTCAACTTGCAATCACTGCATTGTTGTCCGTGTCCATGAGTCCTTTTTCCTTTTTGGCTTGATTCTCCAAACTCTTTTTGTAATTAAGAAAATAGCTCAATAAAACTGCTGTACTGATAGTTCATAAGACTAAATTGCCATAAATATAGTCAAGGTTTAAACCCAAGTGGCCTCAATCCATGGATTTGGAAATTATACTTAATCAGTGATGGAGATCAGTTTGTCCACAAAAGGATACAATATATTTTGTTATCATTTATTTACAGGTGATATTGAATTGAGGAGGGTACAGGAGACAAAGTATAAGGGTTTCTGTTTCTAGACTGAGACTAGTTTTGAGATAAAAGAGAAAACATAAGTTTATTTGGTAACATAAAAAGGTTAGAAAAGGACAATTTATCATGGAGCTTTCAATATTCATCAGTCACTGTGTTAGGTGCTTAAAATGTGCATATGATCTTCTCTTCAAGAAAACCAGATTAGGTGGTTATTAACATTTCCATTTTAACTTGAAAAAAGCTCATAGAGGTTATACAGGGTTTGACCCAAAGTCAAACACCTACTCTAAAAATTAGGCATTGGTATTTACATGTTGGAAGATCATTAAAATAATCTATTTCTAACTTTTCTACTCACACCATTGCTATGGAGACTCAGAGCTGCCATTTCTCTCCTTAGCCAGCTGTACTGTTCTTTCTTTTAGCCCCACGTTTTGTTGTAGTTTTTTTTTTTTCTTCGTGGGATGATTGTACCCTAAGAATCCTATTGAGAAACACATATCATGAGAGTGGGAAAAGAGTCTCAGCTTGTCCATCTCTCCCTGGGTCACAGGTAAGCACTGAGACCTCCTAGGTGCTCTATGTGTATTGCACACAGTACACGTGTGAAGCAGCCCTGAACACCTGTTAGGGAAGTTGCCAGTAAACATAGGCTGTAAGCTGAAAGAAAAATGCAATTTCAGTTTCACATTAATCATTTTCACTGCTAAACACGTGATATTTTCAGAAGTCCTGGTGAGTAACTAATTGGATTTTGAAAGAAAGTTGAGCACTATAAGAGAGTGATCATTCAGTTTGTAGATATTATTATTATTGTTCTTTCTTTCTGATAAAGGATTAATTTTATGGTATGAGAATAGTATAATTGTTTATGATCAGATAAATATAACAAGCATATGTTTATTAATCTTCTCACTGAATCTTGTCATTATTTTGAAATCAATGAGCCAAGAAGTAACAGTACTTTATATATATATATATATATATATATATATATATATATATATATAATTGATTATACCATTACAGTTGTTGTTCTATTCCCCCCTTCATTCCCCTCCCCNCGTGTAGCTGTCTCAAGTTCTTTAGATTCTATATTTGCCCTGCTATTCTTGCCCTCCCCCCTATCTATTTTCTACCTACTGTCTACGCTATTTTCTGTACCTTCTCCCCCCTTCTCCTCCTACTACTCCCCTGTTGCTAACCCTCCATATATTCTTCATTTCTATGGTTTCACTCCTGATCTAGCTGTCCTCTTGGTTTGCTTTTGTTTTAGGTGTGGTTGTTAGTAACTGTGAATCTGCTGTCCTTTCACTGTTCATATTTTTCATCTTCTTTTTCTTAGATAAGTCCCTTTAACATTTCATATAATAAAGGCTTGGTGATGATGAACTCCTTGAATTTGATCTTATCTGAGAAGCACTTTATCTGTCCTTCCACTCTAAATGAAAACTTTGCTGGATAAAGCAATCTTGGCTGTAGGTCTTTGGATTTCATGACTTGGAATACTTCTTTCCAGCCCCTTCTTGCCTGTAAGGTCTCTTTTGAGAAATCCGCTGACAGTCTGATGGGAACTCCTTTATAGGTGACTATATAGATGACTGTCCTCTTATCTCTTGCTGCTTCTAGGATTCTCTCCATCATTTTAATCTTGGGCAATGTAATTATGATGTGCCTTGGTGTGTTCCTTCTTGGGTCCAATTTCTTTGGGACTCTGAGCTTCCTGGATTTCCTGCAAGTCTATTTCCTTTGCCAGACTGGGGAAGTTCTCCTTTATTACTTGTTCAAATATGTTTTCCACTTGTGGCTGTTTCTTTTTCCCTTCCGGTACCCCTATAATTCAGATGTTGGAACATTTAAAGATGTCCTGGAGGTTCCTAAGCCTCTCCTCATTTTTTTATAAAGATTGTATTTATTTATCTTTAGAGGGGAAGGAGAGAGGGAGAGAAACATCAATGTATGGTTGCCTTTTGTGCGTTCCCTGCTGGGAGTTGGCCTGCAGGGAACTGGCCTGCAACCCAGGCATGTGCCCTGACTGGGAATTGAACCGTGATCCTCTGGTTCGCAGGCCTGTGCTCAATCTACTGAGCTATACCAGCCAGGGCCTCTCCTCATTTTTTTTTTTTTTTGAATTCTTGTTTCTTCATTCTTTTCTGGTTGGATGTTTTGTTCTTCCTTCTAGTCCACTCCATTTTGAGTCCCAGTTTCCTTTTCATCACTATTGGTTTCCTGTGCATTTCCCTTCATTTCAATTAGTTTAGCCTTCATATGTTCCTCTAATTTGTGACTATAATCAACCAGTTCTGTGAGCATCCTGATCATCAGTGTTTTGAACGGTGCATCTGAGAGGTTCGCTATTTCTTGGTCGCTTAGAGTTATCGGCTCTGGAACTTTGAGTTCTTCTTGAGCCATATTTTGGACTGTTCATGCCTGTTATGTCTGAGGAGCAGAGCCCTAGGAGTTCACCAGAGCGGGGCAACTCAGTGGCTGGTTGTGATGCTGTATGTGGGGGTGGGGTCAAAGGAAATCAATGGCGTCCCTGTTGCCAGAACCAGGGGGCCGCCTGGTTCTGTGGGAATGTGGGACCTTGGTCAGCCTGCCCTGCACCCTCACTGGGTCCACACTGCTACCCCGGCTGCCTAGGTCGCCTGGGTCTTGGGATCCTTCCTGCCCGACCCTGCTCTGCTGCTGGCTCTGGCCCCCTTACCGGTCCCGTTGAATGGTTCGTTGTTGTCAGACTTCTGTATAGTTGTTTTCTGTTCTTTGACTGTGTCTTTGTTTACTAAACCTTTGTTTTATTCAAACTTGGTTGTGGGAGAAGGCACGGGGTTTCCACCTATGCCTCCATCTTGGCGGAAGTGAGGAAGTAACAGTATTTTTATATTCCATAAATCTACCTACAATTTCCCATTTTCCTGCTCAAAAGTAAATACTTTTTTCTAGTAGTCCCAAGTGTAAATTTAAAAGTTTGAAACAATTTGTTGATTCTTTTTCTTTCTTGTATTATTTATTCAGTTTTTCAATTTTATTACTTCCCCTGACCTCACTTCATATTTCCCCCTCTTCTCATGGTAACATTAATTCCTCGTAATAAGTTCACTATTAAACATTAGAATAAAAATTTCAAAAGTAAAGATGCACCAATATTTATGAAAGACAAAATTAGAAAGCTTTGGGCATTATCAAATTATATTATCAATTTATAAGTGATACTTCATAATACATTAAATATTAACATGAATATACATTGATGTATCAGACCAATTTTCCCTCAATTTATCATTAATTTAATAGTGAATCAAATCTGTGCTTTGATACTAGTTCCTTAACATTATTAAAACAACCTTCAATAGTGCATAATCTTTTCAATAGAAATTTCTAAATTTAAAGTATTTTTAATAATTTTATTGTATCTAAGAGGATCTTGGGCTAAAAATTATTCTTTAAATATTTTGGTGTGATGATATTAAATCAATGTGAAATTTAATACACAACCAACATTCCAAAATTTTTACCATACAACTAATATCACTATAGAAATGGACAATAACTAAGGTGGGGGGTGGAAATAGGAGGGAGGTGGGGAGCACAGGGGGTGGTGGGCAGGGCTGGGAATATAAGACAGAAAACTGTACTTGAACAATAATTAAATTAAAAAAATAAAATTTAAAAAAGAATCTAACCCATTACCAAATAGTAAGTATAAAAATATATATAAAAAAGAAATACACAGTTAAAACCTATGTGATCTTATTAACTATTAATCCTAATAAATAATATAAAAGGAATTAATGTCATCGAAACTACACATTTTGCCGATATAATTATTTTCAAATCAATTTAAAAGTCTTTTAAGAGGTCCTAAATGTTTTTGTTATATTTAAATATGTATATTTTATTTAAGATGTAGATTAATATATATATATATATAATTTATGGTTTGTCTTATTTATATGAAAAAACCTCTTAATATGAAGAACTTTTACCCATAACAGTCACTTTAAGAGGGTATTTATAGCTGTCAACAATTATTATATATATAATGCACAGAGATACAACTGATAATTTTCAGTTTTAATACCTTTTAACTTCTATGTCCACAGTAATTACAGAAATCCTCTAATATTTTAATTTTAAATATTAAAACAAATATTTTATGACGTGGATTACCAATCATAAATAGCTAAAGTTTCTCATTTTACTTCTTCACATTAAATAAGTCAGCTTGCAGGTAAATGATTTCAAGTTCAAAAGTTTAGAACAAACAAGGCCTTCAACATTAAAGAAATTGCCTATAAGAAACTATGATATTTTTCTGTGAAAGTATTCTAAACAAACTCTAAATTGTATCGGCAACACAGAATTCCCAGTGAGATGAAGGGAGTACAATTTTGCATATGTTTTGCCTTGAAGGCTATAAGCCACCCACTCAGATTACTTAAGCTTATGGTCAAAGTCATTATTTCTTGTCCAAAAGTCTATACAAAAGTGTTATTCTACATAATACTTAGATTGGTTAAACACATTTCTCGGAGTGAAGAAATTTAGAAGACATTTTGAGACACTTAAATATATCTTAGTCAATGAAATTTTATAGTGAAAACAGATCTGAGTTCTACTTTCTAAAGTATATCAGCAAGTTATTCTTAGTTTATTTTCATCTAAAATTTTATTAAAATATTAAGATTATGTTTGACCTGTTATTTTTGTTAAAAACAATACATTGTCTTCTGTTCTGCATCCACATTAAACATCCCAATGTTTAGTAAATGCTTAAATTATATTTATTTGGAGAACCAAGTTTTGTCCAAGATGGAAACATAGGTATAAATGCTTCACTTCTTAGCACAACCAAAAGAAATTGAAATAAAGAACAAATTGACAGTAATCAGCTAGGAGGGAAGAGAAAGATAATAGGGGATAATAGGAGAAGGGCCACCAAGGAACATGTATAAAAGACATATGGACAAAGCCAACGGGGTAGGTTCAAGGGTAGGAGGCGGAGATGGGTGGGGTGGGGGAGTATGGTGGGATAAAAATGGAGACAACTTGAACAACCCTAATAAATAAATAGATAGATGATAGATAGATAGATAGATAATGATTTTACGTATGAAAAACCAAAAAAAGAAAAAGGAAGATAATCAATTTAAAAACAATAAACAACCTGAACTTCCAGAAAATTAAACTGCTTGACACACTAACAACTGAGGAGTTAAATAAACGTTCATCCAGACCCATACATAGGAGGGTTGGAGATAGGCAGCAGGTGGAGAAGATCCATGGGAAAGTGGCAGACAGCATGGGTGAGGCATGGGCTGGCTGATGGGGAAACTAAAGACTCAAAACATCTACCTGTAAAACACTGTAGGGGTTGTAAAATACTGATGGTGGGAGAAACTCCCAATATCACAGGAAAGTTCACTGGAAAGTGGAGCTAGAGCAGAGTGAGCTAGCACCATTGTTCCCTCTCTGACCCCTCCCCCATATATAATGCAACAACTCAGTAAAGAAGGTTGCCCTAGCTTGGCAAATACCTAAGGCTCCCCGCTCCCCACTCATAGCATAACAGGTGTGCTAAGACAAAGGTATACAGACTAATTGAAGATGAGATCAAAACTTCAGAAAAGAAGCTAAGTGACAAGGAGATTGACAACCTATCTGACAGAGAGTTCAAAACACTGGTAATCAGGATGCTCACAGAAATGATTGAGTATGGTTGAAAAATAGAGGAAAAGTGAAGGCTCTACAAAGTAAAATAAAGGAAAATGTACATGGAACCAACAGTGAAGGAAAGGAAACCAGGACTCAAATCAACGATTTAGAAAAGAAAAAAGAAATAAACATTCAATGAGAACAGAATGAGGAAACAAGAGTTCAAAAAAATGAGGAGAAGCTTAGAAACTTGTGGGACAACTTTAATTGATTGCTGCAACATTTATATCATAGGGGTGCCAGAAGGAGAACTAAAGAAAGAGGTTGAAAACTTATTTTAAAAAAATAATGAAGGAAAAGTTTTCCAATCTAGCAAAGGAAATAGAGTTCCAAGAATTCCAGGAAGCCCAGAGAATACCAGAGATATTGGACCCAAGGAGGAACATAATGAGGCACATCATAATTGCATTACCCAAGATCGAAGATAAGGAGATAATCTTTTTAAATTTTTATTTATTTATCTTTAGAGGGGAAGGGAAGGAGAGAGGAAGAGAAACATCAATGTATGGTTGCTTCTCGTGCATCCCTTGTTGGGAACTGGGACCTGCGGGGAACTGGCCTGCAACCCAGGCATGTGCCCTGACTGGGAATTGAACTGTGATCCTCTGGTTCGGAGGCCCACACTCAATCCACTGAGCTACACCAGCCAAGGAGAGAATCTTAAAAGCAGCAATAGAAAAGGAGACAGTTACCTACAAAGGAGTTCCCATAAGACTATCAGCTAATTTCTCAAAAGAAACTTTGCAGGCAAGAAGGGGCTGGAAAGAAGTATTAAAAGTCAAGAAAGGCAAGGACCTACACCCAAGATTACTCTATCCAGCAAAGCTATTATTTAGAATGGAAGGGCAGATAAAATGTTTCCCAGATAAGCTCAAGTTAAAAGAATTCATTACCAAGCCCTTATTATATGAAATGTTGAAAGGACTTATCTAAGGAAAAGAAGAAGATAAAAAACTATCAACATTAAAATGACAAAAAACTCACAATTATCAATAATCAAACCTAAATAAAAAACAAAAACAAACTAGACAAACAACTAGAATAGGAACAGATTCACAGAAACGGAGTTCACAGGAGGGTTATCAGTGGGGAGTAGGAGGGGCAGAATGGGGGCAGGGAATACAGAGAATAAGAAGCATAATTGGTAGGCATAAAATAGACAAGGCGGGAGTTAAGAATAGTATAGGAAATAGAGAAGCCAAAAACTTTTATGTACGACCCATAGACATGAACTAAGAGGGGGGATGCTGGAGGGTAGGCATGTGCAGTTCAGAGAGGAGATAAAGGAGAGAAAAAATTGGGACAACTGTAATAGCATAATGAACAAAATATACTTACAATCACATTTATTTGAACAAAGATTATTGAGAATCTATTACAAGCAATCTCTAAGTGCTAAACATAGTGAGAAATAAGAGGAAGTTTGTTATGACTTCTATTTCAAGTTATAACTTGAAGTAGATGATATAGTAGGCTTCTCTAGGTTCTATAACAAATTGCCACTAAAACAGCATAAATATATTACCTTGTGAAAATCAGAAGTCTAAAATGGGTCAGCAGAACTGTATTTCTTCTGGAGACTCCATGGAGAGAATTCACTTATTATAGTTTGCTTTTTCCAACTGTTAGGCCTACTCACATTTTTTGGCTAATGACTTCATCTTTGTAACCTCTACATCTATTGTTACATCACCATCTCTGATATTCTGTACTAAATATTCTCAAATATCTTATTAAGTTTTTGCTAATTATATTACATTTGACTCAACTAACTTTTAGCAGCCAGCCTGGTTACTGTTATTTCACTTTACTTACTGTCAGTGTTAATAAAATTTACCATATTGTTGTAAAGTAGTTTTAAACTAGACTGGATATATAATATTGCACATACCAAATTGTGGGAGCCCGCCAGGCCGCAGGGAACCAAGGACAGAGCCCCCACTGTGAAAATGGTGGCGGGACTTGGTTTCTGGTCCCTGGAGCCAGCGGGTATCTTGACATCTTCCGGACCTTCTCCTTCTCAGCCTTGAAGGAAAGAACAAGGTCTTGGCATGTGCGTCATGTTCCAAGGAAGTGATAATCTTAAGGATACTGCTATCTGTGGGCTAATGTTCTCAGGATGTGAGAACATCTTGCCCTCTTGATAGCTTTCGGGAATGTACAAACTTTTGTAAAACAGCATTGTTCTCAGGCCACTGTAGTTCTACATATAAGCCAGCAGTTCCTTGAATAAAGTTGCCATAAGCCAGCAGAGCTATGGTCCTCTCCATTCTTTAGTCCACCACCTAACCTCGCGATCCACCCTTGCTGCTGCGGGCAGCGGCAGAGTGGCGCCCGAACAGGGACCCAGAAAGAGGGGGTCAGGGGGGACCAGCAGAGTCCTAATCGCGAGGATAGAGGAGCCCAGGAGGACCGCTGCTACGGGGGCCGGTAAGTAAAAGTAAAAGTAGCAGGGAGCGGTGTTGGAGAGTTGTTAACCATGGGAAATTCCCATTCATCAGATCAGGGACTTTTTGAAAAAGTCCTCTGCTCCTTATTGAAGGGGCGAGGCATTACTACCTCTAAGAGTTAAATACATTGTTTTGTAGATTTTATTCAACAAGTTTGCCCTTGGTTCCCAGAAGAAGGTACTATTAATGTGGAAACTTGGAAAAAGGTAGGAGAACGTATTCGTGAACACTACCGTGCTCACGGTCCAGAGAAAACCCCTGTTGATGCATTTTCTTTATGGACATTAGTTAGAGATTGTCTTAGGGGAGATTCTGAGCTTGAAAAATGGGAACGTGGGGCTCGTGGCAGTTTGCCAGCCATTCATTCGGCAGAGGATCTTTCTCGCCCTCTGCCTCCAGTGCCAACTGCTCTGCCTCCTCCGACTTGGGAGGCGCGGTATGAAAAACCAGATCTTAAGGTGGCGACAGATCTTAAGGTGGCGACTGATCTTAAGGTGGCGACTGATTTTAAGGTGGCGACTGTTCAATTGGGGCCGCCAAACCCTGATAAAGCAGATTGGGGAGATCTAGCAGGTCAGGCGGAGCCCGGATAGCTCAGTTGGTAGAGCATCAGACTTTTAATCTGAGGGTTCAGGGTTCAAGTCCCTATGTCAAAAGTTTGTGCAACAAGCTATTCAACAAACTCGAGATCAGTTTCCTCTTGCATTAATCATCCATTACATGGATGACATTCTATTAGCTCATGAAAGCGAGTCTTATTTGTATTCA